>NC_056747.1:828851317-829168817 GCF_019279795.1 Protopterus annectens
CTTCATTTGTTACATTTGTTTTTAACATATCAATCCCTCGAAGATAAAATGTGAAGCTGCATGTTGTATGGTATGCTTATATAAGGCACTCCTTTCGTTTGCATTTGATATCACTAATGTGAAGTGCAATCCTTTGTTTAAAACTGCAGGACGTTTGTCCTACATAGAAAGCACCACATTTACAAACCGCCATATAAATCACCCAAGAGCTGCTGCATTTAATATGGTGTCTGATGTCATAAACCTTACTGGTGTTTATGGATGTAAACGAAGAAGTTTTGGACACTAATTTGCAATACCTACAATTGCCACAGAATGTACAACCCGACCCAATTAACATATGTTTTTGGCTTGGGACTTCATTCTTAAAACCTGAGAAACACTGCCCCAATGTCTTGCCCCGTCTATAACCAAAATTACATTTGTCAGATAGTATATTAGAAAAAAAGGGGTCACTTGTAAAAATGTGCCAATATTTAGAAATAATTTCTTTAATCTTGAAGGTATTACTCCCATAGCTAGTAATAAATCTCACCACAGGTATATCATTAGTAGTGTCATCATGTTTGGTTTGTAACAACTGAGTTCTGTTCAGCTCTCTACCTTTAGAATAAGCTGTATTCAACTTAGGTTCATAGTATCCCCGATCCAGGAATCTCTGTTTTAGGACTGCTGCTTGACAATCATATTCTTCATCTGAGGAACAAATTCTTCTAATTCGTTGGAATTGGGCTGTGGGTATATTGTTAATTATATGAGGGGGATGGCAACTATTAGCCAATAATAAGGAATTTTTCGAAAATGGTTTCCTATGTATAGTAGTTGCTATTGTGCCATCTAATGTTTTAGTGACATGCACATCAAGGAAATCAACTGTAAACAGGTGTATTTTACCTGTAAACTTTATCCCAAAAACATTCCTATTAAGATATTGAACAAAATCACTCCATTCCCCCTCAGTCCCATCCCATATTACCCAGCAGTCATCAAGGTATCTCCTCCACATTAAAAGCTGTTTTTTGAAAGCAAAGTCATCCTGATAAATATATTGGGCCTCAAAAAGACCCATAAATAAATCAGCGTATGTAGGAGCAAAAGTCGCCCCCATAGCTGTCCCTTTGCTTTGGAGATACCATTGACCCTGGAAACTGAAGACATTATGTTCTAACACCAAAGTTAAGATGTTAATAATGAAATCCATATCATCCCTGGTATAGACACCAGCTTGCAGCAACCAATATTGTATGGCTTGAATACCACCCTGATGTGGGATACTAGTATATAGGGACTGGACATCCAAAGTCCCTAAATAAGCTTGTACCGGTACTTGTAGATCCCCCATTAAAGATAAAAACTGGGTGGTATCTTTAACCTGGTTCAAAAGTGGCTTCAACCTGTATTCCAGGTATTCAGAAAGTGGTTCAGTCAATGAACCTCTACCTGCCACTATTGGTCTACCAGGAGTGCCTACCAAAGTTTTATGTATCTTAGGGACAAGATAGAAGTACTGGTGCTTTGGTATATCTACTATCAATTGTTTGTATAAAAGGTCAGTTATAATACCTCTTTTTAAAGCTCTCCCCAAGTACCCGTCAATTACACTTTTGAAATCAGATGTTGGGTCCATTGGGAGTTTAATGTATGAGACATGATCATTAAGCTGTTTTAAAGCCTCCTGAGTATACTCAGTCCTGTCCCAAACCACCGTTGCTCCACCCTTATCAGCCCCCACTATGATAATATCTTTATTATTGATCAAAGATTGCAAGGCCTCATACTCATCTTTATTAAGATTCCTAGTATGGTTAACAAATATACTAGCACGATTGGTCTGTATGTCTTGCATTACCAAGTTTTCAAATGTTTTTACCACAGCATTATATGGAGGTTGGAAATCAGATTTTCTAAAATGAAAATTCTCATCCATACCGTTATTAGAACTTTGTACCTGGTGTGCAAAATAATACCTTAAATTTAAATTTCTAGTAAATTGCTTTACATCCTTAATCACATCATAATGGGAAACATAAAATGATGGCACATATCCCAGCCCTTTATTCAAAAGTTTAATTTGGCTTACATCAAAGGTGCATTTAGAGAGGTTAACAATCAAATTATTCACATCAGTGTTATCAATCTCAATGTCCCCATTAACATCAAACATGGCTACATCCTCTCCGCTTGTATTTTGGACTGGAACAGCCTTATTTCCTCTCCGCCGGTGTTTACGGCCACCCCGCCTAAAGGGGTGTTGGGCTTCTTTCTCACTGGTGAACTATGCTGCTCAGTATCTCCTGCATCATTGTCGGTATCAGTATTAGAAAAGCTGGATGAAAAATCAGTCACTTCAGTGGTTTGTGGATGTTTTAAAATAGGTCTAACCCTTTTACGCTTAGTAGACCCACTTTTCTTAGATTCAAAACGTACGCCCCTTTTCAACTGTTTCCAAGTATACACCACATTATTTTTGTAATCATTCATGTCTCTAGTATATTTCTTCATCTTCCGTGTCTTTAGATCGCATTCATGTCTCTCCATATCCATTTTAAATTGAGAATATAATTCCTGATATTGTCCCTTATCTGATAATGTAAGGATATGCTCTTGACATGCCCTCAAAACCACATTACTTTCATTTATCTGCGTATCATAGTACTCAATTAACAGTTCAATAAACATCATGGAGGCAGTAGATTGCACCGCCCTCCATTTTAACATAAACACTTGATTTTCAGAGCCAACCCCAGGCTCTACATGTAAGCGTAACCCTCGTGGTATAATTTTGGCCTGCAAATAGGCCTTTAACAGTCTATTATGCCATATTACGGGACAACTGTCCCAAACGTTTGAAGCAGTCCACAATGTCTTTTCCCTCATCCAGCACCGCCACATTGCCAACGAAATTATTGGAAGTGGTATCATGTTGTCCAAAAATAGAGCAGTCATCTTTATCCGCCAAGATATTCTCCATGAAACATATCAAATCCATCCACGCGTGTGTCTGTGTGTGTGTATGAGCATTTATACATGTATAAGCATGTGTGTGGGCATGTATGGATATATATATATATATATATATATATATATATATATATATATATATAAAAAAACAAGTTCGCGAGGAAAGCGCTCAGATAAACCAATAAACCGAAAGGAGCACCCGACAGCCGTTTTCACAGCATAAAATATAGGTGTTTAATCCAAAATCACAAATCCAGCTGGGTATTAGGTCAAAATAAAATATTAATGCTGACACACAACCAGTACGTTTTTGTTTACACACTTCATAAGATACAGCCATTTTGTTCAATTAATTCATTAAATACTCTTGTAATTAGATGAAAAAGTCTAATTACAAGACTGAGAGGTATATACAATATGACTGTGACATTTCAAAAAAGTTCTCCTTAATATTTGAGGCACAATAGGACTACAGTTGATACAGTATGGATGTGCAAGGGGATGAAGCCTCCTTCCCTTGTCTTGCAAGAATTTACAACTGTTAAACCAAATTTAGAGTTTTGCCATTTCAGTCTGTATTTGCAGTTTTTTTTTTTCCGTACCAATTTAAAGTTCTTTAAATTTCTGCCATAAAAATCTATATACTCTTATACACACACACATACGTGCAGATGCAAATATATATATATGTGTGTGTGTGTGTGTGTGTGTGCGTATGTATAAATGTATATCACATATACAGAGAGAGAGAGAGAAAGACTAAAGATTTTGATCTGTCTCATAACTAAGTGCAAAATCATAGAGTACCTGCTCATTCAAATTAAACCATTATGTGAATCAACTCGCTGACTAGACAATAAATCAAGATGCGACATCTCAACTCTCTGTGAACAGTCATCACTTAAGTAAAATCTTAAAACATTATTGTTTTTGGAAGGGGGCAAACGTGCCTACACCTTCTATGTAAGGAATGGTGCCACCTCACAACTCCTGTACTTTACATATACAAAATCCAAGATTGCCCTATTACAAAGAAAGGGAAATATATACAAATGGAGGCCTCTGATCTTGATCTGCAAGCTGCTGAAAAATGGGGGGGGGGGCTGAGGGCAAGATGGGTGTGCACACACAAATATATATTTACAAAAAAATATATATATATATATATATATATATATACATACACATACACACACACACACACACACACACACACACACACACACACACACACACACACACACAAGACAAGAGTAACTGACTTTGCACAATGTGCAAATGCAAGTCTTAAGACAGCAGGATAAAATACTTTTGCACAGTTGGGGCAATCAGGTAAAAGCACAATAAGGCTTCTACCAGTAGTTTCCAACTTGGATGAATTGATTTCCTTGGAAATAAGTTCACTAACACTGAAATGTTCAACAAAATACTGACAAAAGTGCACAACACAGAAAACATAACTACTAACATATTATAATACGCTACTCTCTTCTCACGCTGCATTCTTACAGAAAGACCCCCAAAGCAATAATCAGCAAGCTGCAATTAATATCCAAACAAAGTTATAGGATCAAGGGTTCATATATTTATAGGAGGTTACTATGCCAATGGCCATAGGACCTTTACCAGGCTAGCCATGTTATACCCATGTTCCCAGAGGCCGTTTTCCTTTTGTCTAGACTTCTGAGAAATAGATTCCAAATAGTAAAGGGTTCAGCATAAATCTATAAACCCATGTAGTGGTACCACAAACACTCAAGAAATAACTAATAAATGAAAACTATAATATGCCGTGGAGTTAAATCCCCCCAAAGACTGCTTCAGTAGTTTCCCATGTATGCACCACCACCAAAATAAAACAGTTCCCCTAATGCCCAAAAGCAAATGACATCAAAATGAATCATTTCCCAAGGTTTCCTTAAGCAGTTTTTCCATGTATGCAAAAACACCAAAATGAAACATTTTCCCGAATGACCTGTTCAACAGTCTGTCCATGTATGCATGAAAGGAGCAAATGACATCAAAATGAATCATTTCCCACCAAGGTTCCCTTAATTATTTTTCCATGTATGCACCAGCACAAAAATAAAGCATTTTCCCCAAAGACGTCTTCAGTAGTGTGTTTGTATGCATAGTAAGAAACAAATGACATAAATATGAATCATTTCACCCCCCAAGGATCCCTTGTGTACTTAATCCATGTATGCACAAGCACAACAATGAAACATTTTTCCCAATGACCCCTTCACTTTGTCTATGTAAGCACAAGCAATAAAATGAAACATTTTCTCCAATGACCCTTCAGTCAGGTTTGTGCATGTATGCACAAGCAATACCAAATGACATCAAAATGAATAATTTCCTCCAAGGTTCCCTTAATTACTTTTCCATGTATGCACAAGGGCAAAGCATTTTCCCCAATGACTTTTCCAGTATAAGTAAAAACAAAATTACATCAAAATGAATACTTTCCCCCCCAAGGATCCCTTACTTACTTTGTCCATATATAGTATGCACAAGCACAAAAATTAATCATTTTCCCCAACCTCTACTACTTTTCTATGTATGCATAAGCACTGAAGTGAAAAAGTTTCCCCAACGACCTCTTCACTGTCTACCTTAGACCCAAAATCCTTACCCAGTTACCAAGGTTCAAACACAAAAACAGAAGATAAAATTGATGTAACCTACATATTAGTCCTTGAGTTTTTTTTTTGTTTTTTGGGGGGGGGGGGGGGGTGAAAGAGAACTGCTAAAATTTAAGTAATTGTAAATATGCAGCAGTCCTAAAAATCGAAGATAGCTTCCATCAGCACCGTCATAGGGTCAGAAATATGAGGATTACTAATCAAGTACACATTTGAAAGACATGCTCAAACAAACCAAACTATGAGAAATTAAATGCACACTCGCACAATGAAGGAGAAACCTGGCGGGAAGAAAAGTAAAAAAATAACAGTGCCATGATGCATACATAGGTCTTTTAAAGTCGTTATTGTTTTGTGGAAATCTGGGCCATATAGGGTCAGACTAACCTGGAGTGAGTCTAGAGGCAAGGTGTGATTTGGTTAGACACAGGCTGCTCCTCTCTGGCACATTATTGGGGTCCTAATGGGGAGATGAAAAGTCAGCAAGCAAAGGAGAGTAGTAGCGCTGGAACTGAATTCATCCTCAAGTCTTGGTGAGTACCTTCGCGAGGTAGACCCTGTTTTTCATAAAATCTCACCAAGGCGACACTGATATACAGACTGTATTTATATAGCATATATCATGGACAGAAGTAAATTAAAAATAAAAAAAAGATAGCTGTATGCACAAAACCCAGGATAAAAAAGTGCCCAATCCTGGTAGGTGCACTGGTGCCAGGACTGGAAACAATGACAGTCAGAATCCTCAAAATATGGAAACATTCCTACAATGAGGCCAGGCTCAGGGGGAGGATCCCCCCTGTTGTAGAAGGAAGTAGCAGTCCACAAAAGCGAAAAAACTGACTGGCCAAAGAACAGCCATAAATACGATAGAGTATACCTACTGAGGATAAGAAAGAAATTATGTATTCTTACCATCATCTAAAAAGCCCAGAATTTCCAGACACAAAAGATATACAAAACGATTGAGAGAGAAATTAGAGGAAAGAAAAATACTTCCAAAGGAAAAACTGTCACAAACTTCAAATAAAAATCTGTGTTCATTAATACAACAGATTTTTGAAAAACAGTACATAGATTAAGAAATGTTTATCTGTTTGGAAAAAGAAGCATCTGAGGAAGTGAGAAACCTAGAGATATCTGAAAAATATAAAAAAGAAACATGGACATATGAAAGAAAGAGATTTGATATGGTGCAATATTTATGCAAAGGAGAAAGCCAAGTTAAATAATATAGAGAAGGCAGTCTCTCAAAGATATTCTAAGAGAAATACAGCAAAGGCATCAACATATGGAAAATTTCACAATAAAAAGATTAATAGCACAAAGATGTAATGTATAAAAGACGATTAGTAAACCAGAAGTTAAAAGAAATAGAAGTTGTTATGGAGTGCCTGTTAAGTGCAGGATTTATTGTAGAAGACTACATCACAGCATGATGGAGTGAGTCCCCAGAATAAGGAAAAGCAAGATGATCAGGAGAGATGTGAAGAAGAAATATGGACATGGGAAAGGAAAAGAGATTTAATATGGTGTAATATTTATGCAAATGGAAAGCAAAACTAACCAATACAAAAAGAGCAGCACCAAAGGTATTTGAAGAAAAACATAGGGAAAGGAATCTGGATATGGAAAACTTTACAATAGAAAAAACAGAAAAAGGAGAAAAAGAGTTTAGTAATGGAGAAGTCAAAGAAATAGAAACTGAGGTTATGGAACAGCTGCAAAGGGAAGGATTCAATATAGTAAATCGAATACAGAAAGCACCACAACAGGATAGAGCAATGGATATTCAAATTAAGGGGAATCCAGTGGAACAGGAAGCAATTGGTCAGATGCCATATCAAGAAATTTTGGAGCCTTCCCCAGGAAACCAATATAAATGCTCATTTGAAGCTAGAGAGCAGGGAAAGGAACATGAAACTGTGGAAACTCTGATGCAATCAATGTTGAGGAGTGATAGACCAGTAAGTCCCATATGACAGAACATATGACACAGGAT
This sequence comes from Protopterus annectens, assembly GCF_019279795.1. Lineage (NCBI taxonomy): Eukaryota > Metazoa > Chordata > Ceratodontiformes > Protopteridae > Protopterus > Protopterus annectens. The sequence goes on from NC_056747.1 coordinate 828,858,929, forward strand.
GAAACTGAAGAGAATGTGCCACAGGAAGATGCTATAGAACTTTCTACAGAATGCCAGCAGGAAACGTAAAACAAGGAATGTGCCATCAATATGGAAGAAAATGAGTTAAGAGAAGAGTTGCTTGATTTAATAGACAAAGACAGATATATCAAGACCGAGAGAAAAAGACTGCAGAAGGTTAATAAAACCCCAAAAGTCAGACGCTTGATAAAACAAATGAACACAGTAATCAGGACTGTCTACAGAGATCCATGTGATATAACAGAAGTAAACAGAATATATTACTGCACTGATAAATTAATAACTGATAAAGTTCTACTACAGGAACACAGGGTAGCGAGGGAAAAGAGGGGGCGAAAGCGAATACTATCATGGAAATATCAAATAGAGAAAACTATAAAGCAGGTAAGACAAGAAGTGTCATTGTTAGAAGATTATACAAGAAGGAATAGATCAACAAAAATACTAAGAAAGAGAGATGTGATAAAAGCAATGCGCAGTATTATAACAGACCAGGATCTATTATGCACTATTGGAGATAAACTAAAAAATTTAAAATAGGTGGAAAGACTGAGAAGATATGAAGATAAATACAAGGGAAAAGCACAAAAATAAGCAATTTATTAGTGACCCAAAAAAGTTTTATAGAAAATTGGGGAAATAAGGTAAAATGAATTGAAAGACTGCCAAAAAGAGAGGAAATAGATACGTTTTGGATAAGTATCTATGAAGATCCTATGGAACATAACAAAGATGCTAAACGGATAGAAGTAGTAAAAGAAAGAATAAGACATTTAAAGGTACAGGATATGAAATGGGATGAAATAACAGCCAGAGAGATTGAAACAAAGTTGATTAAAGTCTCTAACTGGAAAACTCCAGGCCCAGATGCAGTACCTAATTTTTGGCTTAAAGTATTAACTTCTTTGCACAGAGATTTAGCCATGAGATGCGCTATATAGTAATTCAGTGGCTAAAAAATGGAACTCTGTCCCCACTAGCATTCAAAACACATCATCCAAAGCCTCCTTTAAAGACCTCATCAGGCAACATCTCAAGCAAAGTTGGCAGTGCCATGATTGCTCCCCAGGCCAGTGAAAGCAGATAAGGTATACACATAGTAAACCTTGAGTACTTGATAATAGTTTTCAATCTTACTCACAAACACTGGCTAATCTTCAATGTATGTACTGCACCTGTGTACTACGTATGTATTCTACCTATGTTCCAAATTTCAGCTTTACACCACAAATCTATTAATTACCTTTATTTTTAAATTAATATTTTTTTGTTTGTTCTCTCCACTGTAACTGTTGATGTACCGCATACCACTGTAAAAACATGTCTTTTGTAATTTGTGTGTATACTGATCATGTCTAAATAACTAAATGTATCTGTAATTTTTCTTAGTGGAGCTTTTCTCCCTGGGCCTTTATTGAAAAATGGCCTTTTCGGCTCAGTCACCCCTCGGTTAAGAAATGTAAAATAAATAATGAGTAGGAACCATTTATATGCACACCCGAAACACACACCAAACTGGTTAACAACAGGAAAAACAATGCTCTTATTTAAGAGAACCTGCAAGCTACCCTAAACTATACACGGGAATTGACGCCGACACAGTTTGTAGTCATTTAGAAGAAAACTCAATTATGGCAGTAGAACAAAAGGGCAATAAAAGAAAGGGATATGGAACAAAGGATCATTTGTTGTTAAAGTTATAGTGGAGAACTGTAAGAGGGGGAAGAATCTAAGTATGGCATGGATTGACTACAAAAAAGCATTTGATAGTATCCCACATTCATGGATAAAAGAGTGCTTAAAAATGTATAAGATACCCCCCTACACTGATTGACTACATTACAGTAAACATGAAGTAGTGGCAGACCACTTTGCAATTAAACCATGATAAAGAAAAGATTATCATCCCAGAGATAAAAATTCAAAGGCGGCTATTCCAGGGTGACACTCTGTCACCGCTGATATTCTGCCTTGCCATTAATTCATTAAAAGCTGTTTACTTAACAGCTTAGGCCATGGCCACAATTTGGCTTCTAGAAAACAACAGTCTAATGACTTCTCATCTTCTCCTTGTCGATGATTTAAAACTGTAAAGCTCATCAGATGAGAAACTGAAAGCACAATTGGAGGGTGTCAAAACTTTTTCAGATGATATTGGAATGTTATGTGGTCTTGATAAATTTGCAATGCAACCTTTAAAAAAGGAAAACTGCAGCAGCAGGAAAACAGTTTGGGACAAGAATGTGATATAAAAAAATTGAGCAAGAGGGAGTGTATAAATACTTGGAAATTAATTAAGGATCAGCAATAAAACATGAACAAATGCGACTAAAGCTCAGTAAGGAGTACTTTAGAAGACTTAAATTAATCCTGAAAACAGCACTGTCATCTAGGAACAAGATCCAAGCCATAAATCAATTTGCTCTTCCTGTCTTAACTTATAGTTTTGGAGTGATTGACTGGCCCCAAAAAGTGTTGGACAGACTGGATATTAAAACAAGAAGGATGCTTCATGCTCACCAAATGATTTATAAAAATCAGTGTATACCAAGATTATATATTCCCCATTCTGAAGGAGGGATGGGTCTCTCTGAAATTGATTACATGTACAGATCTGCAATCGTGGGACTCCACACATATCTACTGACCTCACAAGATCCAAATGTAGTGTAAAAAAGTGTAGTACCAAAACACTTAGGAACATCCGATAATCCAATGTAGAAGGTTGTAGCGATAACGAAACACACTGGCAACTCTTGTAAAAGGCAAAACCATTTAATAGGAAATAAAAGATTAGAGACAGAATATATCAGGATGTCACTTTATGTACATGTTATCCATGATGGAAGACATAACCATCTATCATAATTCTTAAATACTTTATGATTCTCCCTACCTAAGATATGTAAATAAATGTAACAAATATATATATATATTAAGATCCAAATGTAGTGAAAGTTTTGAAACATAAGGAGAATAAATCTAAGATGACATCTCTGCTTAATTTAGCAGAAACATATCGACGTCAAGCAGGAATGGAAATCAAACCAGAAGTAGATAAAAACAGGCAGCAACTGAATGTGCCAAAAAAACAAAAGAAAGAATATAAGGGTGAAGGACCAGATGAAAAGGCAAGAAATGTAGAAAAGAAACAAATATAGTTGCAAGTAGAGAAAAGGTACAGTTTTGTACCTACCATAAATGTAGATGTTCGAAGATCCACATTGCTGCAGTCCTTACTTATGGGTAGTCCGCTGTCCTCGGTCGGCTGACGCTGGTCATGGCGCACAGCCCTCACATCAGCGCCAGGGTATAAAAGCGCATGACCGACGTCATATCCTCAGTCTTTTCTTGCCCCAGATGTCAGAAGGCCCTATAAGAAAGGCCACAGCCAAAAAACAGAGTACCTTCCCAAAAGATATGCCCAACTACAGCCATCACCCAAACCATATAACCATGCTAAGCTACAGAGGGGAAGGAGGAGGGAAATTGGACTGCAGCAATGTGGATCTTGAACATCTACATTTATGGTAGGTACAAAACTGTACTATGTTCTTCATCTCACATTGCTGCAGTCCTTACTTATGGGTAGAATCCCAAAGCAGCGGGACGGGAAAGGGAGGTTGGCAAAATCATAAAGCATTAGGGGCTGCTAAAATGCCCTGTAATATTGCAGTGGCAAATCCAGCCCTAGACTTAGAATAAAGAGGAAGGTGGTAATGTTTAGAAAAAGTATGCACTGAACTCCAAGTGGCTGCTTCCAAAATATCCTTTGTAGCTACCCCCCTTAGAAAGGCAGTAGAAGTTGCAGTAGCTCTAGTGGAATGAGGTCTGATTCCAGCCGGAATCTCCTTACCATGATGGGAATAACAAAAAGAAATACAAAGCCCAATCCATTTAGAAATAGTTTGTTTTGAAACAGGTTTACCCTGTGAACCCAAAGCAAAAGAAAGAAACAATTGCTGAGACTGTCTGAACTCCCTGGTTCTGCTCAAATAATAACGCAACTGCCTGTGAATATCCAAAGTATGCAAAATCTTCTCCCCTTTATTTTGGGATTTGCATAAAAAGTAGGCAAATGAATAGTTTGGTTTAAGGCCACACTAGAAACCACTTTAGGCATAAAGGAAGGATTAGTACGCAAAGATACCCTATCCTTATGAAAAATCAAGAAAGGCTCCACTGCCATAAGGGCCTGTAATTCAGAAACCCTTCTCGCAGAAGTAATGGCCAACAAAAAAGCAGTCTTCCATGACAAATACTTTAACTTCGGCAGTAGCTGCAGGCTCAAAAGGTTGTAGAGTAAGCTTTTCCAACACAAAATTGAGATCCCAAGCAGGAGTAGGAGCTCTACGTGGGGTCTTATGTTCTTTGCCCTCTGAGAAAGTGCTTAAACAAAGGATGAGAGAATAAAGGAGGGTCACAGTCATAATTAGCCGAAATGGCTGCAGCATGAACCTTAATGGAGGAGAAGGACAAACCTTTGTCCAATAACTCAGTAAGATATTGTAAAGAAGCACTCAAATTAGGCTTGGAAACATCAAAGTCCTTCCCTTTGCTCCAAATAAAAATCTCCTCCATTTATCAGCATAAACTTTCCTTGTGCTAGGCCTCCTGGCCTCCAAAATAACATTCAAAACTTGTTGTGGAAGCTGAGAACCTCCAGAGTCTAAAACAGAATATGCCAGGCTGTTAGATGCAGAGACTGAATTCTGACATTGAGAAAGTGATTGCCCTCCTGAGACAAAAGGTGCGGAATCAAAGGCAGAGGCCATGGAGGCTCGCATCAAACTCCTCAGAAGTGGGTACCAGTGTTGTCGAGGCCAATCCGGTGCTATCAGAATCATGGATGGCTTGTCTTGTCTGGCCTTCAAGAGAACCTTGGGCAGAAGAGGTAGAGGTGGAAAGGCATATACATGAAGATTGTTCCAACTGAATGACAGAGCGTCCACCTTCCAAGCTGTGGGATGAAACCTTTTGTGCAAAACTTTGGCAACTGGTAATTTAGTGGAGAAGCGAACAGATCTACGTCTGGAGTTCCCCATGACACTGTCAACTTTTGAAATACATGAGGATCCAATTTCCACCGTGAGGATCCACTAGTTGTCTGCTCAATACATCTGCTAAGGAGTTCTGTGCTCCTGGTAGAAACCTTGCCTGAAGATTGAGGTTGTAACTGAGAGCTGTCTCCCACAAAATCATCGCTTGTCTGCAAAGAGGGTACGAATGAGTTCCCCTTGCTTGTTGATGTACCACATGACAGTTGTGTTGTCTGTTAGAATCAACACCTGCCCTGGGTGAAGTAAATCCTTGAAAGCCATCAATGCATATTGGACTGCTAACATCTCCTTCAAGTTGATATGCAAATGTTGAAGTCTGGCAGGCCACGTGTCTTGCACCCATTTTCCATTGAGGTGTGCTCCCAAGCCTTGTCCGAGGCATCTGTCGTTAGAATCTGACTCGCCTCTGGTCGGGTCACAGAGTCCCTTGTTTAGGTGACATTCCTGAGCCCACCACAAAAATTCCTTCTGAATGCAAGGTATTATCTGAATGGCAGTGTCTAGATCTTGGCAGTGTTGTGTCCATACATTTTTGAGATACCATTGAAGCTTCCTCATATGCAATTTGGCATTGGGAAGCACCAGAATACAAGATGCCATGAACCCCAAGGCTTGAAGGACTGTCCTTGCAGTCAGCCTGGACTGTAGAGACATTTGATGGAAATAAAGTGAAAGGCTTTTCTGTTTGTCCGGGGTCAAAAGGCCATCTGGGAAGCTGTATTCAGTCTCACACCCAGAAAGCACATGTCCTGAGAGGGTACTAGACTGGACTTTGTTTCGCTCACAGAATACCCTAGGCATCTTAACACTACCATCACATACTGTAGATGCAGAAGAAGCTTGTACTTGTCTTGTGCAATAATCAGGCAATCGTCCAAATAAGGATAAATCTGTATTCCTTCCATCCTGAAAAGGCTATCACTGAGCCAGAACCTTTGTGAACACTCTGGGCAGTAGATAAGCCAAAGGGCAATGCAGAGAACTGATAATGTAAATTTCCAGCTCAAAACGCAGGTACTTCCTGCAACTGAGCCTGATAGGAATATGTAGATAAGCCTCTTTTAGATCCAGAGTTACCATCCAGTGATCTTTTCCCAGCAGAGGTAAAAGCTGTTGTAATGTCAACATTTTGAACTTTGGAATGTCCAAATAAGTGTTGAGGAGAGATAAATCCAAAATCGGACTCCACGTGTTCCCTTTCTTTGGTACTAGAAACAGGCGGGAATAAAATCCTAGACCCACTTCTGAAAGAGGTACTGGCTGTATAGCTCCCATGTGAAGAAGTAATGAAATCTGTTTGTGAGCCTCTATCCTTTGCCGAGGAGGAATGTCTGGCATACCTTTGAAAGGAGGCAATGTATGGAAATAAAATTTGTAACCTTTGTTTATAATGTCCAACACCCATTTGTCCTGGGTGACTAAAAGCCAGTTTTGCTTGAAGAGAGCTAGTTTTCTTCCCAAAGGAGCTGCCAGGCAAGAAGAATCTGGCAGCTGAAAATGCAGGTCATTGGGCCTGTTTACGAAAGGACTGGCCCCTACCCTCACCAGCAGATTGAGCAGGTGAACTCCATGTTCTTGGCCTGAAGGTACTCTGAGCTCTGCCCCTACTACGCCTAGATCTACCCCTAGACTGAGAATCAGAAGAAGGGTATGTCCACCCCTTAGCAGGCCAATTTCTACTAAACTTAGGAGGTTGCACCTGCAAAAAATCTTTAACAGTCTGCATAGACTTAGCCTTGTCCTCCATTTTCTTCAAAACAGACTCCACAGGAGGACCAAACAAAACTTCAGACTGTAAAGGGGCATCCAGAATTCTAGATTTAACATGTTCAGATAAATTCTGATCCTTAAGCCAGGCGTGCCTACGAAGAACTGAACCAGTGGCAGCCACTCTAGAAGAAGCCTGTAAAGCATCAAAGCCACACTGCAAAGAATGTTTCCCCACCTGTTCAGAAACATGCACCAAATCTTGCAATTCTTTACACTCAATGCCCTCTGCCAAAGCATCCACTTTAGATTTTAGCTGAGAAAGGAGGAAATTCTGATATTTCAACATATGAAACTGGCAATTTAAAGCCCTCATTGCTAAACAGAAGCCCTAACACCCTTAGGCCCCTGACTAATAGTTTCTGGGTCTGCCCTAGGACTCTTATATAGATATTTATGAGCCTCAGGTACCCTATAATACCTGTCCGGTTTAACTGGTGCAGGAGGCATAGAATCTGGATTAAATGAGGCCTCCGAAAAAACATCCTGAACCACATCCAAAACAGGAGGTATAGCCAAGGGTCTATGCTGTGTTAAAAACAAGAACTCCCTAAGCCTCTTTCTGGAATCTGAGTAATCCTGTCCTTCCCACTTAAAATGTTCCCTCATAGAGTGTAAGGTTTCTGAAAATGAAAAATCCTCTGGAGGGGAAGCAGAAGGAGTGGAATCCTCTGCATCGAATCAATAAGGAGGAAAATCTTGAATGTCTTCAGTAGAAGTCTCAGAATCATCTGAGGCCTGCTCCAAACTTTCCAACTCTGGCTCTACCCTGGGCCTCTTCTCAGGAGGGCATGGAACCTCTAATTAAAGTAATCAAATCTTCTGCCATTTTAAGCATATGCTTCTTAGGCATAGACCCTGAAGAACCAGAACTAACACCAGAAGAAGGCAAAACAGACCTGCCCTTAGCAGGAGCCCTAGTAACAGCAGCAGAAGGCCTAACCCCCTTAGGCATAGAAGGGAGAATAGAAACCTGAGAGGCCCCCTCAGCCTGACCTGACTCCTGTGAGGCCACATCCTGTAAAATCAAGGTTTCCCCCTGAGACTCAACAGAAACTTCAGCCGGATCCACCTGTTCCACTGTAGTCTCTAAAGGACCGGCGTCCGAAACAGACGAATCATCCTGCCTAGGCTTTACAGATTTGTCTTTACGCTTCTTCGAGGAAGCGGGCGTCGGAGGATCCGACGGCATAATATAATTACACCGCTTGCCAAAGACTAACCTAGCGCAATCTAGCCTTCTCTTAATAGTGCGCTTATTAAACCTAGCACAAAACCGACACCCAACTACGCCGTGCTCGGTCCCAAGCAAGGAATACAAAGCAGTGGTAATCCCTATGCGGTATCTGCTTCCCACAAGAAATGCAATTATTCACTTTTTCTGACATCCGGTAAATAACTGAGGCAAGAAAAAACAAAAATGTTCCCCAACGGGGTACTTAGCCCAACTTGGTATCGGTCTGAAACTCCGAAAACGAAAAATTTCAGAAAGCCGAACGGCACTTGCAACGCTGCTTCTGCATCGGACCATGCGGCAAAAAAGACTGAGGATATGACGTCGGTCATGCGCTTTTATACCCTGACGCTCTGATGTCAGGGCTGTGCGCCCATGACCGACGTCAGCCTAATACTTTGGTATTCGGGCCGACCGAGGACAGCGGACTACCCATAAGTAAGGACTGCAGCAATGTGAGATGAAGAACATCTTCTGGAAGAGCCTCATGTTGATCAAGAACGAACTCAGGAATGGTTAAGGAGAGGTGAATTCACATCAAGAAATGAAAGGTTAATATTGGCAGCACCAAGATAGTGGGATAAGTACACGCTGGTTTACAAAGTCCATTGAACATGTGGGAGAAACAGACATATGTAGGTTTTGTAAAACCGAACTGGAAACACTTACACACCTTGTTGCTGGTTGCGACGCACTAATGGCAGAGGGACTGTATACTGAAAGGTATAATAATGTGGCAAAACTGTTACACTAGAGATTGTGCAAACATTATGGTATCGAAGTGGCTGAAAAACACTGGAAACATGAGCCACAAAGAATCATAGAAAATGATGAAGTTTATATCTTATGGGATCACCCAATACCAACAGTTCAAAAGACAGATGCTAGAAAACTGGGGTCTATATCATGTAGTCGAAGTATGACAACTTCGAACGTGATATGGTCGAAATCATAAGTTCAAAGTTGTCATACTACGATTGTAAAAATAAATAAATAAATAAAAACAAAAAGAACGTACCTGAGAGTTGTAACCCCTGCACCCCCACCCCGCTCATTAAATATACCAACTCCGAGGTCTCGCTACAGTGCAGTGAAGGAAATTTCCCTTTTTTTTTTATTTTTTTTACACATAGTCGAAGCTCTGTAACTTCGGACATATGTGTTCGTACATATGGTAGTCGAAGTTATGGAACTTCAACTATGTGATACAGACCCAGAAAACCAGATATAGTGGTCCAAGAAAAGAAGACAAAAGTAGCACAGATAATTGAAATTGTCACACCTAGTGATTACAGTGTCTTGCTTACAGACAAAGTAAAAAAATACCAGGTTCTGCAGGCAGAAACAAGAGTCATGTGAAAGAAAGATACCCAGACAGTTCCAATTGTAGTAGAAGCAACTGGTCTTATAAAAAATAATTTACAATCGTATTTAGATGCATTACCAATTCATGTAACACTGTACGAATTGCAGGAGGAGTCATTATTGGGCACATTGCGGGTGCTGCGAAGAGCACCTTTGGCTGACATCAGAGTGTGAAACAATACTAATTCCATGAACTTTAATAGTCCTTTGACTTACGAATGGGGTCCATTCCCATCATGGTATTAGAAAACCAAAAGACTTGGAGAAATTAAAAATGACAGAAGCACATTAGCTTCTAAAACAGTGACAGAGAATGTACTGGTTATATTTTAACTAATTCCTCTACCCAGACTCCAGAGTCCCCTGACACAAACTCTAATATACAAATTCCTGAATGTCTCATCTCGTCTAGTTCACAAACTGTCACTTTACACATCTCTTTTTGGCCAATGGGCACAGTTTAATTGTCAACGTATTCAAACATATTCACAATAACCTGTAAAGTATGAAGTGAGAACATCAAAGCAAAAGCATTAAATAAACAGTGGCTAAAATCTCCTCTCCCAGTAACAGTTAACATACCACCACCATGGCACTGACTGCAATGGACTTCACCTCTTTTACTCTTCTTCAAATTCAAAAGAAAGAAACAGCAAAATTCAGTTCACTCACTCACGACTGATTGAGGAGGGAAGGAGGTCTGGATTATTTATATAGCAAGCAAAAAAGCACGGGAGCTGGTAAGGTCATCACAGAAATAACACAATGGCTTTAACTGGAAATTTTTACACCTGTGACCTGCTACTGAACCCTGACCAGACTGAACTATTAAGTTAGTCAGGCAGGGGGGAGGCACACCAATACATTTGCTTAGTGCAGTATAGCCCAGTCCCCAAAATTTGAAGTTGAACCCCCACACACAAGTGGAAGTTAGTCAAGGGAGCCAGCAGCACAGGCAGAGGCAGAGCACAACAGTGTGAGCTATTGTTTCTTAATCCAATTCAAATAAAGAAAATAAATTTTAAAATAAAATATTGTAGAAATGTGGGCATTGTCTTAACTTACAAAGAAGATCTGCTTCACAGCTAGCATGCTGATTAAGTAACCTAAACCCTGCATGTGAGACTTGTATTTTTTGACCAGCATGTGTGGCCAACACATGTCATATGTCACATATGGATGAAAATGTTTAGAAGTCTAAACCTCAAAATGCATGCACTCGAGGCACTCCTCAGTATGGAGAAAATCGATATATGTGCAGTAACAGAAACCTGGTTTAAGGCTCCGGGGAGTACCCCAGCACTACCTGGCTACAGCTCATACCACAAATTTTTGCCACAGAACCCAAACCAAAATACAAAAGGTGGGGGCATATCCATATTCATCAAGGACACCCACATCTCCAGGTTAGTGGCACAGCACAATGCTTCAGAGATCATCTACGTACAACTAACAACGGGCAAAACTGCAATTCAAATTGTAGCTTGCTACAGATCATCCACCATGTCCCAGGACCCCCATTCCACATTTCTGGAAACACTGGGAAACATAAAGGTCCTACCAAACACGCTAATATTGGGTGATTTCAATTACCCAAACATTAACTGGGAGAACTACTCAAGTACTAACTCGCTTGCCCAACATTTCCTAGAATTTATAAACTCAAATGCCCTGGTTCAACTGGTCAACACTCCCACCAGAGGTGATAACATATTGGACTTAGTCGTCACCAACATGGGCGACCGATGTTCCACAACAGAGGTCAAACCCCTCACTGGTTAGATCTGACCATAAACAAATCACTTTGGATATCCACATTCCACGTCCACACCAGGACAAGAAAATCACCGTGAAAAGTTTTCAAAAGCAAACTTCACGTTACTTAAGACAGAGGTGGAAAGTTTCAAAGCCTCCATGCTGAAGGATAACACTGTCCAAGCTGCAAAATCCTTTACTAATGCATTCTATGGGCACCTACAAGAATGCATGGATCATGCCATCCCAAGCAAAACCAAGACTCACTCCTCCAAGAAATGGAAACCAGTCTGGTGGACTCCTGCCATAAACAAGCTATACAATAGGAGGAGGAAACTAGTACAGAAAAGAGTAAAATCCCAAGAAGGGAAGACATCCCTGATCAGTATCAGCAAGAAACTACTATCCCTCATAAAATCATTCAAGGCGAGCTTTGAAAGAAAATTTGCCAAGGACTTCAAAGATAACCACAAGGCATTCTTTAGCTATGTCAAGAATCTAAGTGGTAATGCTCAGATCTGCTCTGAGTTAGTGCAGAATGACACAAAATACACTGAACCGACCGATATCGCCAACATCCTGGCAGACAGGTTCAGTACAAACTTCACCCCCCTCTCACCCCCAAAAAGGCCCAACCATAAGAATTTAGAGTCCCTGAAATCACAGACTCTCAGGTTAAAACAGCCCTCTCCAAAGCCAAAAACACAGCATCAATGGGACCGGACGGTGTCCCAGGCTGCATCCTACACAAGCTCAAAGAGAACTAACCCCTCACCTAAACACAAATGTTCAAACTCGGCCTCTTCACAGGCTAGGTACCCATAGAGTGGCGCACAGCAACAGTTATTCTGCTCCACAAAGGTGGAGCCACAGCAGACCCCGGGAACTATCGCCCTATAAGCCTGACTAGCTTGGTCTGCAAGGCTATGGAATGCATCATCATGGAACTCATTAACAGAGACAATGGAAACCTCCAAACACTGGACCCTACCCAGTTTGGCTTTAAGGGCAGATCATGCCTCCTAAACCTGGTGGATTTCTTTGAGACAGTTAACCAAGGCTATAGATGAGGGAAAGATGGTACACAGAGCCTACCTAGACCTCACTAAGGCCTTCGACACCATTCCCCATTCTGGTATTATAGACAAGCTCACCAGCCTGAACATAAACCCCCTACATCACAAGATGGGTTGCCAACTGGCTCACTGACAGAACCCACATGGTGAGAGTTGCGGGAGCTAGGTCCAACTCTAAACCTGTTACAAGTGGCGTTCCCCAGGGCTCAGTCCTAGGACCCCTCCTGTTCGGCATATACTTCTCAGAGGTACAGGCAAGCACAGGAGGACTATGGCTGACCAAGTTCGCAGACAACTGCAAACTAGGGGCCATAATTGACTCTCCGGCTGACACAGACATCTTCCAAAAGGGTCTCACGGAGATGGATACCTGGTGTCAAAATCATGGCCTCAAGCTAAATGCCAAAAAGTGCATAGTCATCCCCTTTGGAAAAAACAAAGTACACACAAACTACCACATAAGTGGTAGTCCCCTAAATACGGAAGATGTAACAAGGGATCTGGGGACCCAAGTAGATAGCAATCACACCTTTGATAATCACATTGCCAAAGTGGTTAGAAAATCCTTCTACGTGGCCCACCTAATCACAAAATGGTTCGCATCCAGATCAAAAGAGGTCATTGTGTCCCTCTACTCATCACTGATCAGACCCATCATAGAGTACAATGCCCCATTTGGGATGTACCTTACAAGACACCTGCAACAGCTGGAAAGACCACAGAAGTACCTCACCAAGAGGATCACTGCCCTCAAACAGATGCCCTATGCAGCTCAACTGAAGAAACTACAGTGGTACTTGTTTGCATACCGCCTACTCAGAGGTGATCTCTGCCTGACATACAAGGCCATGTCCAACCCAGAACTGATGGACATGGGTTGGGGAGGAGTGCTTTCAGTAAGTTTCAAAGGCCTTAGTCAAATTCCATCTCAAATTGCAGTTGTACTCTCAACAGCTCTCAACAAATCATTCATTAGTTTCACCTACTCCTTTTATCCTCAGAGAAAAGTACCTTTTCAGAAACGTTATGACCTCATTGCTACTACCTTGCAGGAAAGCATATGAGCAATGCAAGGCTAAAACATTAGTAAACCGTTTCCTGTTTATTTAACTTCATATTTTATTTTGTATGGACTTCTGAATGCTAGCCAAGTACTACGATGTTTTGCATAACTGCCACTTGCCCTGTAGAAAGCAACAGAATGATGTAAGTTATGAACAATAGTAGAAGCAGTCTTTTTGTTTTGTTTTTTAATCTCTGAATACTAGTAAAGTGTAATGGTTTTCTGACCTGTTGTAAACAAACATATGGGTAATGCAAGCAATAGACTCATTTTAAACTATGAAGTCCAAAACTTGCTGACACAATGGGGGCTATACAGTACAGCAGCCTGTCATAGATTTAAATACTAATTCTGAGATTGCTTTACTACAGAGTAAGGGAATACGTCAACAGATGGCTAAGATTTAGTACAAATTCAATGGATGGCCAGGAATTGTATGAATTTACTAAACTGTACTCTTCTGACTACATTGCTCACAGCTATGCTATACAGAATGAATAAAGAGCTGCACAATTAAGATGAGCTTTTTGACAAGTTCATAAAAAGTAAACAGTGAGAGTATTGCCTAACCACCTCCACCACAAACACAGAAATGCAATATCCTTATTGTTTCCAAGTGATCGGGGACTGAAAGCTTTGACAAGAACAGAATATTAATTGCGTTCACCAGAAGGAATGAAACCTGGGCTGCATAAAATAAACTGAAACCAGGAGAAGGGTTGATGATGACGTAAGTGGGCAGGGACAAGTGAGAGGTATCAGGACAAGTTTCTTTCAGTCAGAATTTGAGAGCCTGGGAATGTCCCTTTAAACTAAGTGTCAGCTAATAAGAATTATTACAAAGTGAAAGGAGTTATTAAACTGCCACTAAGATTGTTAATCTAGTATGTCCTTCACTAGAAGAATTAATAATGGTTTGCCACTTATCACTAAAATTTGTATTCTTGTCTGCATAACTGAGTCTGACGTGCTGTTGAGGGGTATAGTGTGGAATGCCATGGTGGCAGATGGGAAAATTCATATTCAGTGTCAACTTATATTACACTTTACTAGAGGTATTGCTAGCTGCTTTTAGTAATTATAGAAATAATAAGAAGTTATGTACTCACCATAACGTTTCATGTGAGTTGTTCCATCTCGCCTTCATTCTTTACTGATGGGTTCGGAGCCGATCCATCAGCTCCGATATACAGCCGTTTGCAAAGCTCGAGACCAAGCCCCTTATCCCATGATGCACTGCTGGAATTACCTCAGATCTTGTTTGCTGCATGTACTATAGCCATATAAGTGGACTACACTCCAATGGAGAGGAAGAAGAATTGAGCAACCAGGATGAGACCAATCTCTTGGTCAACTATCAGCCAGGTGGGGCAAGGACGGAGGGACACAAGAATGACGGTGAGATGGAACTCACATGGAACGTTATGGTGAGTACATAACTTCTTAATGTGAAGTTGTTCAATCTCGCCGTTCATTCTTTACTGATGGGTAGCGTCCCTAGCACTCTCAATCTCGGGAGGCTCACAGGAGTACATTCTTCAGGACCATCGACCTAAAAGAAGCCCTGTCCCTGTAGGCCTTATCAACTTTGTAATGAGTAATAAAGTCATGAGGTTTAGACCAAGTGGCTGCAGCACAAATGTTATCAAGAGGAAATTTGGCTTGGAATGCAGAAGATGTCGAAACTGCTCTGGTTGAGTGAGCTTTAATCTTGTGTAGTAAAGGCATATTAGCAGCTGAATAAACAAAGGTGTTACAATCAGACAGCCATTTAGAAAGCGTTGTTTTAGCCACTGGTCCACCTTTTCTGGCTTTAGAGAATGACACAAAGAGCTGGTCTGATTTCCTAATATCTTTTGTTTTGTCCAGATAAAATCTAAGCTGTCTGTAAATGTCAAGTTTGTGCAGCATATACTCCAATTTATTGGAATGGTTAGGGAAGAAGACTGGTAACTCAATGACTTGGTTGACATTAGATTCAGAACAAACTTTGGGCAAAATGGAGGGATTTGTCCTAAGAGATACTCTCTCAGCATGAAAAATCAAATGAGGGCTGATATATAAAGCTTGAAGTTCTGACACTCTGCAGGCAGAAGTAATAGCTACCAGAAATTTGGTTTTCCATGATAAAAATTTGAGATCACAAGATGATGTTGGGTTCAAACGGGTGGAAGAGAATTATACGAAACAGCATAAAGTTTAGATTCCAAGGAGAAAAAGGAGTTTTCACTGAAGGCCTCATATGAAAAGTTCCTTTGAGAAAGGCCTTGGACAACTTGTGGGATATTATGTTTAGCCTGTCAGCTCAGAGATGAAAGTTAGATATAGCAGCCAACTGGAACCAAACTGGTGCGGCTGCCGCTCCTTTATTAAAGATCATAGACAAGAATTCTAATATGAACATCAAGGGGGCTTGATAAGGATCAATGTTCTGCTTAGAAGCCCATATGGAAAATCTCTTCCACTTACTAAGATATAATCATCTGGTGGACGGCTTATGGGAAGACAAAAGGAGCTGTTTTGTCTCATTGGAAAAATTATGAAGCCTGGCTATGAGGGGAACTGGAGAAGCCAAGTTGTCAGCTTCAGTGATTGCAAGGAAGGATGGAGGTCCCCCGACAGATGTGTCAGAAGGTCCGGAACTGGGTCCAGAATCCATGGATCCTCCAAGAGATGAAGAAATGGGAACCAAATCTGCCGAGGCCAATGAGGGGCTATAAGAATGATGGCCCTTCCCATAGATTTTTCTTTCTGTAGAAATATGGGTATCAACGGGACAGGAGGAAATGCATAGAGGAGACCAGGGGACCAATCGTGTACGAATGCGTCTCTCGGGGCTTCTCCCGGAGGGGGAATCTGGGCAAAGTAGCTTCTGCATTTCATGTTGATGTGACTGGCAAAAGGATCGCAGCAAGGTTGGCCCCATTTGTGGAAAATCCTGTCCGCAATCTCTTTCTTGAGGGACCACTCGTGCGGCAACAAGATTTCCCTGCTCAGTTTTGTCTGCTATCACGTTGGATCTCCCCGGGATGTGCGTTGCCAACAGAAAGCACTGGGAGGAGATAGCCCACTGCCAAACTCTGAGGGCTTCTCGGCAAAGGGAATAGGACTTGGTTCCACCTTGCTTGTTCAAGTACCAGACTACTGACATATTGTCTGTCTGAAACGCAATTGCTCCTAGAGGAAGAAAGTCCTGAAAGTACTGCAACGCCATAGTACTGCTCTCATCTCCAGAAAACTGATATGCAGATGTGACTCTTGATCCGTCCATGTGCCTTGGGCAGTCTTTCCCTGAAAATGCCCCACCCTATCATGGAAGCGTCCGTGGTCACAGTGGCTACTGGAGGGGGTTGTACAAAGGGGCGTCCTATGGTTACATGAAGAGACGTCAAACACCACTGGAGATCTCTCTTGCAAGAGTTCGTAATTAAAATCATGTGATTCATTGGAAGTTCCTGATAAGACCATTGAGTGAACAGCAGCCATTGAAGAATCCGCATATGCATCCTTGCTAAAGGTATGGCCAAGATCGCTGCAGCCATCTACCCAATACTTTTAGAACTTCTGCGGCTGGTGCTCTGTCTTGTGATACCAATGAGCTGACATGCTGGTGAAGAAAATAGACTCTCTCGATTGGTAGTCGTAGAGTGGTGGTTGAAGTGTAACTCTGCCCCTGTAAAAACGATATGCCGTGATGGCGACAAGGCAGACATTTCTGAGTTGACTGTAATGCCTAAGTGATGACAGAGTGTATTCCCCTGCCTGAATCAGTTGATGCCTGGTGGTGGAGGTAAGGAGCCAATCGTCTGGGTATGGAAACTCCTGGAATCCTAGACTCCTCAGGTGAGCAGCGACCACTGCCATGCATTTGGTGAACATTCTGGGGGCTGTAGTGAAACCAAAGGGCAGGGCTTGAAATTGATAATGATAATGATTGGCTCCCAGCCAGAAAAGCAGATGATCTCTGGATGGCCTGGCCATTTTTATGTGGTAGTATGCATCCTTGAGATCTATCGAGCACATCCAATTGTCTTTCCCTAAAAAGGGAAGTGTAGACTGTAGTGTGACCATCCGGAACTTCTCTTTCTTCACAAATTGGTTGAGTCTGCTGAGGTCCAAAATGGGTCTCCAGTCCCCCGTTTTCTTTGGAACCAAAAAAAATCTTGAGTAAGTTCCGGATCCTGTTTGGTCTGCTGGTACTGGCTGGATGACTTTTTTCTAGCAACTTGTGGACCTCTATAGTTGCTTGTTCCCTTTAACTGGGTGGAACGTCCGGGATTCTCCTTGCGGGTGGGGGTGGAGTGAAGAATGGTATGAAATACCCTCTGGAAATAATACTTTGTACCCAGCTGTCTTTTGTTATATCTTGCCAGGTGTCTGAGTACAATGATAAGCGACCCCCGACTGCCTCCAGAGCAGGACAGTCGGGCCTCCTTTTTCAGGAGCGCTGATATGGCTGACCAGAGAAGTGATCTCTGTCACCCTGGTATTGCAGACCCCCTCTGCCATGAGGGCAGCTTCGTCCATTATTACCCCTTTCTCTGCCCCTAGAGGGGGGTTCACCACTTGTGTCCTGAAAGGCTCCTTGGACTTTTCGGAGCCACATCTTTCCTCCCCTCTGGCCTTTGGGGTAAGGCCAAGTAGGGGTGGAAAAATGGACTCTGACGGCAAAGTCTTTCCCTCCTGTTCACACCTGTTCAAAGTTTCCTTCACTTTAGGCCCAAAGAGAGATAAGCCATCAAAAGGGGTGTTCACGAATGAAGACTTAAAGGGCTCCGTGAAGGAACACAAGCACATCCAGTAATGTCTTCTGAGAGCAATTCCTGTACCCGCTGCCCTACTCATCCCATCATCTTCATATGATATGAGATGCATGGACGAGTTCACAATAGAATTTAGGGTAGCAAGCTGGGTGGCGACTGTATTGGAAGCCCCTGCAGCTACAGTAACTTGAAGAGTATCCACCAACTCCTTAAGGAGATCTCTTTGCAACCTAGTGAAATGGGTCAAATAGTTCAGGGATTGGAGTGTAAAAGTCACTGAACTAAACATGCATTTCCTATATCTATCCATGATTCTGGACTCTCTGTTAGGAGGATGGATAGATGAGGACATCTCAGACATTTCCTTTTTGGTGGCCGCCGCCACCACCATGGCATCAACAGGGACTCCTTTGGACAAAAAGGATTTATCTATGGGAGCAGAAATAAACTTGTTAGGCCTCCGAGAGAAAGGCTCCATGGACTCAGGTGACTCCCACGCCCTCTGAAAGACCAGCTGCATGAGCTCATCAAAGGGCAGAGACCCCCAAGAGGTGGAAGGTTGAGACCCAAAAGCCTTCAGGAGAACTGACTCGTCCTCAGTAGGGCTTTTGGACTGCCAATCACCCCTCTGCCTAAGCATCTCGAGTATCTCCGCAATGGAGATATCCTCAGAGGGCAATCGTGAGGACCCTTCTGACTCATCCAAGTCAGTGTCAGATGTCAAAGACTCCTGTGGGATGTCCAAGTGTCTCCTCTTGCACAATCTCTTCCTGGGGACCTCCTCAGTGGGAGCCTCTGGGGAGGTCTCAGAAGAGCAGGGGGCACCCTGTGGGGCTACCTGAGGCTCAGGGTCTGTATGCCTAGCCTGGACAATGGAAGCAGAAGCGGACACAGGCGCTTTTGGGGAAGAGGAAGCCAGACCTGGAGTCGAGGATGTCTTTGGGGACAAGGCTCTCCCCATGGCTTCGAAGGCATCACGGCTTCGATGAGGAGTCGACAGACCTGAAGGAACCACCAGCTCCACCCGCACCGAGGCAGTGGGCTCCGTGCCGAAGGTAGGAGACAAGCTCATCCGAGCTGAAGCCCCGAGAGGTAGAGTCAGCACCGACAAGTCAGTGTGACTATCCTCTCCAGACCAGACAGGAGAGTGTTGGCTCCTACAGTCCCCGGTCAGCGCCAAGGATGTCAAGAGTAAATAGAACCAAGGACACCGGAGCAGGTCTCGGCTCTACGATCAACAGGTCAGCCCCCTCTGGCTCTGAAGGTCCGGTACAGCTCGGAGGAGCAGTCAAATCCAGGGTAGTGGTCTTCGGTTCCGACGCTAGGGTTAGAGCAGTCAATAAATTAGCAAGGCCTGGTGCCCATAAAGAGCTTCTGCACTAATCGGTTCATATCCAAACCCGAGAGGATGACAGAAGACCTAGAGAAGTGCACCATTGGTACCAACTTGAAGAAATGGAAATGCAGGTCTCTCAGATATGGGCTCCAGAGCTGTGGGCCGGCTCCGAAATGAAAAGACAGTCATCTCAGAGATCTGTGGAGCCGATGTCCCAGGATCTTCCACTTTCTTTGACTTCTTAGGCATCTTAGATTCCTTGGAGTCCCCTGAAGACTTTGAGGACTTGGAGGACTTTCTGGCCCCATCCTGGTCACTCAATGCTTCATGAAATGGATGCTTCAGCAAGCCTCTGTCAACTAACTTTCTTTTCCTCTCCAATAAGACCCTAGAGGAAAATGAATGGCAAATACTGCAGGACTCCTGCAAATGTACAGCACCTAAGCAATAGACATACTGAATGTGGCCATCAGTTACAGACATCTTTTGCCCGCAGTCTTGACATTTCTTAAACCCAGACTTTGGGTGCTTGTCCTTGTCCTCAGACATATCCCAAAAAAAACAAAAAAAACAAATGCCTTAGGCTTAACAAACAAAGTACACTATAAGCCTAGATAAGGACACTCAGAATATAACTATCAAAAATCAGCTCGGCTCAAAAACAGACCACACAAAGCCTAGATAGCCAAATTTACAGTAATTAACACACACAATAAAAAAATGGCCCCAAAAAAAAAAAACAAGGCCAACACTAGCTACTGTATATATGTGAGGCAGATAATCAACTAGGCCAAATCTCAAGGCCACTAAAACTATCTAAATTATGCTAAATAACACACTTGAGAAAAGGGGAGCTTGTAAGAAGCTACACAAAACTACTAACTATACTAGGGAATAAAGTAGAAAAGAATTTTAAAAAACTTGCGAAACCCGCTTTTTTATGAAAAACTGGCTCGAGCAAAACTGGAACCTCTGATCCGTGCCGTGGCAAACTAGATCTAAGGTAATTTCAGCAGTACATCATGGGATAAGGGGCTTGGTCTCGATCTACTGGTAAATCTCGAGCTTTGCAAATGGCCGTATCAGAGCAGATGGATCGGCATCGAACCCATCAGTAAAGAATGAACGTCGAGATTCAACAACTTCACATCCCTTATTTCTACATGCACTTAATTCTTCAAAAACCAAGTGATTTACTAACTATTGCATGGCATCAGGTGAAAACAGATATTATTGAAGAACTCTGTCTTAGATATTTGCACATCTTAAGAGATACTCAGTGTTATTTATATTGCCAATTATACAATTAAGTACATGTTTTCATATTTCTGTAAATATCTCAAATATGCACTCGGGGGGAATTTTTTGCTGGCATGTGAATCCTTATGTCTGGTTAACAAAAGTGTTCTAACAGTGTATGTCTAAGTTGTACAATTCCCAAGCTATGACAATTTGTTTGTGAAAGTCTAGCAAGAAATATAATTCTGGGTTAGTATACATTAGAATATATTACAGTATTTATGAAAAGACTATGAATGCACTGACTTATCACTTTAAGGGGGTATGTCTTACCACTAAACATTACTGGTTGTATAATTTTAATGACTTTTACTGTTCACAAATATTTACATTGGTTTATCTTATGCTTTTAAATTTATTTTTCAGAAAATGTTTTGGAATGCAAAGATCTATGTAGACTACTAAAAGTGCAACACTCCACACAACAAAACATTAATGACCTAGTTATGGCTTTCTTGGCCATTAACACCAAAGAGAGCACAGTTCTCTTTCACCTTTTTAATATTTGTACTTTAGCAGCTCTGTACAATCCCAAATAAATGCTCAAAAGAACCTCTTTCTCAACCATCACATCTCCAACATATGCTTCGTCTGTGGGAACATTTTCAAGTTTTATGGGGTGCAGAAATATTTGTGCAAATATTTCCATGCAAAAATTCTAAATATTCTTGATAACTGGATAAACATATGCTCCCCACTGGTCATCTATAATGTATATTTGTTCAATCCATGCTATTTTTAATTTTATATTTTAATGTCTTCTCAGATCTATTATTGGCACATATGCTCTACTTATTACTATTTTACCATCTGACATCTCTGTTCTAGCCTCAATTATACAATTAGCATTTGTGGTTTAACAAATTTAATAACCAGCCTCCACATATCTTTCTTCAAGTCTAACATTAGACCTGTATAAGTAAGCTGATCTGAGTTCAGTAACCTAAAAGTTTTTCTAGCATCATCTCATTTTATTACACCATCCCCTTGTAACATTTGCTGTCCAAATCTGGTTTCTTTGCTCTTTCTTTTCAAATTGATTGCATTTTATGTTGCATCTTTCTTATTATTACATGCTGTGCACTAGTGTTATTCTGTTCTTCCAAGGTATATCCACCTTTAAAGTGAAGGTATCCTTAAGAGTTTTATGTATGCAAGCTGTACGTAATGCTCTATATTCCTTTCCTAAATCTGCCCAACTCCCACATCTGATGCTGTGCGAGTCTTGTCAGGCATTATGCCTAGCATGTACTTCTATCTGAGCATATATTCCCACTCATGAATCAAATATACTAAATTAAGCTGCATGACCTTATAGTACACCTCCAAATCTGATAGTCCTAACCTAAACCATCTTGTCCTTTGCCCACTTCAGTTTTTCTGCACTCATTTTCTTTTGGAATCCCACACAAGGCTTCCTTACCTGATCACCTGCTTCATGCATACAAGTCTGACATACATAAAAAAAAGCAATGGGACCAAAAATATCTGAATTTATTTGCATCTTATTCTTAATGCCCAGGAAAAACAATTTCCATACTCTTATCTTACTTATAACCTTTTGATTAATCTCTTTCATTCCTGTAGCTACTTGCTCAACATCCTATTCAACCAAATTCCCAAGAATCTTATTTTGTCATGACCCCCCCCCCCCCAAAAGAGGAATTTCTATACCAAGTCATATGATGGAGTATAATTAATTACATTAGCCTCTGATTTTGCTTCATTTACTTTATTTCCATGCTACACTAGTACAATATTTCAGTTTACCAGATACAAATTTACATTGTATTCCAGACTGGTTAAGTACACTTGTGTAAATAAACTTACTGTTGCTCACTGCTGCAGTAGTCTTAGTTATATGGCTACATCCTACATGTGATAACAGCAAGCCAGCTTCCAAAGTTTCAGGGACTTACCATGCGCTGAAACCTTGAGTCAGCTGGAGCGCCTCAGACTATTAAGACGTGTTTAAGTGCAAAGTCCTTCAGAGCTTTCATGCAAACAGAGAAAGGCTGAGCCCTGAAAGGCCAATGCTAGGAATTAAAAAAATAAATGTGCACACCCTGGCATAAACAACACACTAGAAAACAAGGTGGGGTGGAGGGAGGGAGTTGCTATTACAGCAGTGATCATTCAAACATCTACTGCTATGGTAAGTTTACTTACACAACTGTACTATGTCCATCATATTTATCACTGCTGCAGTAGCCCTAGCTATATGGGTAGACTACCCTAGCTTACTATATTTGGGAGTTGGAAAAAGGATCAGGGAGCACCTGGAGAATGCTCCCATCATAGCCTCATCTAGACCTAGATAAGGAAAAATAAATTATGTACTTATAACGTTCCATCTGTGTTGTCAAATCTTCATTCCTCCTCAACGAATGGGTTCGGATCCGATCCATTGGATCCAACTTGTCCGATGCTAAAGCTTGCAGCCACAAGATCTCTCAAGTTTCTTCCTTATACACAATGTACACTCCCAAATTATTTCAGATCTTGTTTGCTGCTATATTAGCACAGAAAGATAAATAGAATTATGGAAAGCCATATCCAGAGTCATATATACATACAGATGTATACAGACCATGCAAATACTCGTTCTTCCAGAAGTCATAGACAGGGGCTGGTGGGAAGGGAGTTGAACATAAACAAGATCGATAAAGATGGAATGTTGTGGTAAGTACATAACTTCTTCATCTGATGCTGTCAGTCTTCATTCTAACCTCAACAAATTGGGCAGCATCCCTAGCTACTTGTACCTGGGGTGGATTCAAGGAAGAATATTCCTCACCACCACCAAACCAAATGATGCCCTACCTCTGGAGACTAGATCCAACTTGTAATGAGTGATAAAGGTATGAGGAGTAGCCCAAGTTGCTGCTGCACAAATATCATCCATAGACATCCTAGACTGAAAAACTGTTGAAGTAGCCACAGATCTAGTGGCACCTGCTTTGAATGGGCATGCAAGAGAAATGCCCAATTTAGCATAGAGACAGAAGATGCTATTTGTTAACCACTTTGATACAATAACTTTAGAAATTGATTTTCCCAATTTTGGTCCAGAGAAGGAAACAGACAGTTGGTCTGCTTTTCTGATTTTTTTCTGTTCTATGCAGACAGAATCGCAATTGTCTATGAACATGCAGTAAATGTAAGACATATTCTCCTTTGCTGGTAAACTTAGGAAAAAACACTGGCAAATTGATACTGACGTTGGATTCTGACACCACCTTTGGGAGAAAGAACGGATTGGTATGTAAGGTCTCTCTATCTTTGCGGAGAACCAGGTAAGGAGGTTTAGAAGACAGTGCTTCAATCTCAAATTCTTGCAGAAGTGATGGCAACCAAAAAAATAGTCTTCCATGAAAGATATTTAAGATCACATGTAGCTGCTGGTTCAAAGGAAGGTTGTGTGAGAGACTGAAGCATCAAATTTAGGTCCCATGGAGGTGTAGGGTCTTTAAAAGGAAACTTTAGAAGGAGTGTCCCTTTTAAGAAGGCCTCGCTCAATTTGTGAGAAGCTATGGGTGTGCCATTCAATCCTGTATGGTAATTTGAAATTGCTGCTAGCTGTACCCTAAAGGTTGAGCACCATTTTGAAAAAGTTAAGCAAGGAAAAATCTTAAATGTGATTAATGGAGGCTGAAAAGTGGTCAAGTTTATGCTACTGAGCCCAAATGGCAAACCTTTTCCATTTACTTGACTATATTTTCCTTGTTGAGGGTTTATGTGGAGACAGAATTATACATCAGACATGTGATGAGAGCAGAGATTGTCTGACTACAAAAGGAACTAGAGAAGCCAAGCAGTCAGCTTGAGGTTTGGTATATCCGGGTGTGACGTGTCAGTCAGGTGAGACAAGAGGTCCAGAGTCAGATCTAGATTCCATGGTGGATGAACCAGGTGAGGCCACAGGAAGGGAAACCAAATGTGATGAGGCCAATAGGGGGCAATGAGAATCACTGTGCTCTTTAACCTAGCAGTATTCTGCAGAAATTTTGGAATCCAAGGGGGTGGTGGGAAGTCATAAAGAAGACTAGGGCCAATTCGTGTGAAGTACAGCATCCCTCAGTGACTGCTCCTGTAGTGGAATCAGGGCTAAGTAGTTGCTGCATTTGTTTAGGGGAAAGGCAAAATGATCACAACATGGCTGGCTCCACTGATGGAAAATCTTGTCCATCATTTTCTCGTTGAAGGACCACTCAGGTGGAAATAGTATGCACCTGCTCAATTTGTCCGCAATTACGTTAGCTCTCCCTGGAATGTGCTTTGCTAAAAGAAAGTGGTCAGAGGAGATCACCCACTGCCAAACCCTGAGTGAGCACTTCTCAACACAGTGGGTAACATTTGGTTTCCCCCATTTGTTGATGTACCAGATGACTGACATGTTGTCCGTTTGAATAGCAACCGTCCCACAGGGAAGAACATCTTGAAAAGCTCACACCACCAACTGCACTACTCTAATCTCTAGGACATTTATATGCAAATTGGCCTCTTCGTGGGTCCAAGTACCCTGGATTGTCTTCCCCAGATAATGCCCCCCCACACACTATCTGGGAAGCATCCGTGGTCACGATAGCCTTAGGCTGTTGGGGAATAAAGGGATGGCCATGGAGGAGTTGATTGGACTGGATCCAGCAAAAGAGATTTCTTCTGCAAGTTTTGGTGGTTTGTACTGTAAGATCTGCATGTAAAACCTGCCCAACGGAACTAAGGTTACTGCTGTCCCCATGAGGACCAGAGTTCATAGTTAGGTACTAGGCTATTCGCCCTAGGGCCTATATAAGCCTAGCCAAAAATGTACCCTGGATTTCTCCACCCAAGAAAATGATTTACATGTGCCCCTGTCGAGCAGCGCCACAGAAGTGATCCCCAGGGTGAATTTCCTATCCAATCATCAATATTTTTCTTGAAGAGTGCTAATGAGGAGCTCTGTTTGATATATATAGGTAGTTTGTTCCAGAGTATGGGAAGTCTCTGGGGCAGGTGTCTACCCCTCCAGCATGTTCTGTTTATTGTGGTGACAAGGTTTAGGTACCTAGAATGTGTAGCTCGGAAAGAGTGGGATTTCTTTAAATGGAGCATGTCCAACAGCTTTAGGTTTGACATAGCTTTGTATGTTAGGCAGAGATTGAAAGATATGCGACGGAGTAAAGCTGGAGTTTTTTGAGATGGTATGCGTAGGGCATCTGTTTGAGGCTGGTAATCCTATAATGGGTCTGTGACAAGTAGAGGGAACAATGACGCACTGAGCTTGAGACCAAGGCTTTGACACCAGGCATCTGTCTCAGTAGGATGTTCACATTGTTAGGAGTTTCGATTATGGCTCCTAGTTTGCAGTCATCTGCGAACTTCATTAGCCAAAGATCTTCTGTGTTAGTCTGTACTTCAGAGAAGTAAAAGAGGACACAGGACTGAACCCTGTGGGTACTCCACTTGTCACTGGTCTGAAGTCGGATTTGGAGACTGCTCCTTTCACAGTGTGGGTTCTGTCTGTGAGCCATTTGGCAACCCATCTTGTGACATAGGGACTTATACCTAGTTTAGTGAGTTTATCTATAATTCCAGAGTGGGGGTTAGTGTTAAAAGCCTTGGCGAGATCTATTGTCCATCTGCATGGGTGTGGTGAAGTTTGCCACTTCTGTCTTAAGAAGCATGAAGTTAGTTTTGGAGAATTTTTTTACAGTGCTTTACCTAATGGGGGGTGGGGGTGGGGGTGGGATGTGGATGTCGAGGGTGATTAGCTTGTGGTCGGATCTGACCAACGAGAAATTGACCTCTGGTGTGGCACACTGGTCAAACATGTTGGTAATGACCATGTCTAGGATACTGCTGCCCCTGGTGGGGGTGTGGCTAAGTTGATCTAAGGTGTTGGAATTTATGAATTCCAGAAAATGTTGAGCAAAAGAGTTCGTACACGAGTAGTTTTCCCAGTTAATGGCGGGGTAGTTAAAATCACTGATGGCGATGTTCTTCAATTGAAGGAGTGCCTCAAGTGAGTGCATTTTGAGGTTTAGACTTCTAGCATTGAGTAATATTACCCTCAGATTTTCCTTGCTTGTACCGGTTACGGTGAGGAATTTGTCATTTGAGCCTTGCCTAAAAAAGGCACTATAGGGGTGGCAAGAGCCTTGGCCAGTATCCGGAATCCCAAGGGTGACAGGTGCAAGCCATCTCTGGCAAAGCATCGTGGTCTGTCGATCATGTCATCCCAGATAGACAGACACTGGATCCCTTTAGAATGACACCAGAAGCTTAGCCAATTGTTGAAGTCAATCACTTTGTTGTTGTACTGTGTTATCATTCTGGGTGAGGCAGGATGCTACTCAGGGCTAGGGTCACACCTGCCTGGGCTACAAGATCGGAGAGCTCCTCCATGTCTCTCTTCACGTAGTCCAGGGAGGTACATCTCAGGTCATTCACACCGACATGGACAATGACGGAGTCATATTTGTACTTGTTGTGGAGTGACCTGAGTGCGTGTGTTATGTGGCAGATCCTGGCACCCGACAGGCAGCTGACAGTAATTTTCTCCTTGTTTAGCTTGGTGAGTGGAACATCAGTGTGCCTGACTATAGAGTCACCTAAGACTAGAGTGTTGGGTATGTTATGCCTTATGGGCTGTGGTTGAGTGGCATACAGAACTTGTGGGCTATGTGTCATTTGGGTTGTGTTGGGGGGGGGGGTGGAGGTTGCTTGCATTTCTGCTTTGGAGGTTTCTGTTGCTTGGGTAGATTTTTGTTGACAGCCTCTATGAATGTAGGTGCGTGTTTTGTGTTTCTGTGTGTGTGTTTTGGTGGTCTAGGTTTTGAGGGACTATGTGATGAGTGTGGTGTGGTGCTAGTGTTTACCCTCTCCTCCTGACTATCTAGTCCAGTCTTGGGTGAAGAGAGCTTTTCTTCCAGTTTGGCTATATCAGTGCATCTCTCACAGGTTGTACTGTAGGGTGGTAGGAGGAGTGGGTTGTCTGTGTACATGAGGCAATTGCTGGACTGCCCCAAGATGCCCAGATTCATCAGGTAGACAGGAGAAAACACCAGAAGCTGACCCATAGACATACCTGGATAGGTGCTAATTTATTAAGTACTAACAACTGTTTTTCTCTAGACAAGAGAAGAAAGTTGAGTGCTGTAGTAATTTGTAGCTTATTTAGTGCTTACAATGAGTTCTGGACAAGTGCTGAGCTCAAAGAAACAGATTTAAGTGCTAAAAGTAAAAATAACTGGCTAGATCTAAAGGAAAATTTGAAGAGCAGACTTTATGGTGCCAGGAAGAGTTTAACCCTAGCTAAGCAGCGATGCATAAAGTGTATTTTTTAACATAGCAGTAGCAAATGAGCAAATTGATTTAAATCAATTAACCAAAAAAAGCTAAAAACTGAGCCCTGTTCCAGCAGTCTTCGATCAAACAAGTTCTAACTGCACACTCCTGCTATTAGGGTGCAGGGGAACCTTCTCCAAAAAAAGATGCCTTGGATTAGTGCTCAAGTTATACAAACAAAGCTAGATTCAGCCGGTCTGAATCTAGTCTATGCTACAGCAAACAAAGCATACCAATTGTAGGAAAGAAACAGTTCAAATAAGCAGGCACAATAAGCCTTTAACCAGAAACTCCCAGCTCAGAAGGCCAGAATCTACCCTCTCCTCCCACAAGAGCGCAGACCACACCTTCTTAATGTAAAATAACTGGCCCTAAGCCCAAGTGCTTAAACCAGAACTAATACACTTTAGAATAGCACCACCACAAGAACAGGGTGGGAGGAAGGAGGAACCAATTTCAGGACAGATGAGAACAGAAAACAATGCCAGAAAATATATAAAATAATTCAGTCAGGCAAAAAAAAATATTTTAATCAGGCAAAATTAAGACAATGCAGAACTCTGAAAGGTTAAAATGCCAGGAAATGTACTTATAAATCACCAATATATTTCCAGATTGTTTCACATTTCAGCCAGAACACCAGGAGTTTCCAACATTGTCGGAACTGTTTGAGCTGAGACTGATGCATTGTCTACAACTTTCTTGACCTGTGACCTTATATAGTTAGAACTCGGTGTGTTGGAAGGGAAGCAGTGGCAGTCTTTGTGTTGAACAGTGCTCCGATAAATTCCAGTGTCTGAGTTGGTTGAAGTTGTGATTTCTTGCAGTTTATGGTTATTCCTAGGAGAGCACAGGTGTGGAGAACCTGATCTCCTGAATGTATAAATTGATGCCTGGTCACAGCGGTAATGAGCCAGTGATCCAGGTAGGGAAATACCCAGAAAATCTGCAGTCTGAGGTAAGTTGCTACTACAGCCATGCATTTGGTCAACACCCCTGGGGGCTGTGGTGAGTCCAAAGGGCAGTACTCTGAATTGGTAATGACTGGCTCCCAGGTACTTTCTGGATTGCCTGTTCATCTTTATGTGATAGTAGGCCTCCTGAAGATCATAGTAGGCATCCTGAAGATCTATCGAGCACATGCAGTGTTCGTTGCCCAGAAAAGGGAGAATGGACTGAACCATGACAATCTGGAATTTGGTTAGTTGAAAAGATTTGTTTAAATTTGTGAGATCCAAAATTGGTCTCCAGTCCTGTCTTTTTGGCACTAAAAGGAACCTTGAGTAAATTCTGGATCCTATTTGTTCCGGTGGGACCTCTTGGATGACTCTTCTAGCAGCTTTCGAATCAGTACTTCTGCTTGATCCCTGACTGGGAGAAACATCAGGATTTTTTTTCTGGGAATTAGAGGTGGTAGAGAAAATGGTATTATATGTTACGTTACACAATACTTTTGAAAATGACGACAGATGCAGTTCTTTTCTCTCTCTCAGTGGTTTTTATTATCTACAGTACACACGTGTGGGAGCCTCATGAAAAGTGCCAGGGAGACTCCCAGAACAAAGGAATAAACAAGCTTATATACTGGCGATATGGCTGACAGTACAAACATATAAAAATGAACCAATTAGGTAATTATACAGGGCAATTAACCAATCAAGGGTTTACCCGTAAACATAAGACAATTCACATCATCATATCTCTGGGCAAAGAAAGAAAATTGGATGCACTTCCATAAAAGGCACATTTCCTGCTTTCAGGCAGACTCTTGTTTTTCAGCATTTTCTCGTTGCTCAGAGTTCATTCAAAGTTCACAGTACACAGTACATTTTAATACATACAAACTGTCACATACTCAATTCCCTCAAACACATGTTTTGGCTGTTCATATTCTACAATCCCCCATTTGATGCTGTTTAAGAATCACCACTTAGCCTATCATACATTTGTCCCAACTCTAGCATAACCATGCTACTGGTCTTTTCATTGTTAGAAGACATTGCCATTTTATCATCTATATTCATAGTTGCAGGCATATAAAACTTAGGCACTTTCTTCACAGTCTTTGAAGACATTAATTTCAAGATCAGTGCTTTGATTAGAAATAGGACAATAAAAGCAACAATTGCTAATACTGCAATTAATAAAATCAACTTCAACAGTCCCCTTCCCCAGCTTGAGAACAGGTTGGTTAACCATGCCCATGTTGAACTATCGGCCTCTTTGGCCTTCGAGAGTTCGGAAATTCTTTGTATCAGTTCAAGATGACTTTCAATTCCTTGCGGATTATCAGGAATAAACATACAGCACTCCTCCTGGATTAAAGTGCAAGTTCCTCCTTTTGCCGCTAGGGTGAAATTGAAGGCCCTACGATTTTGGAGTACTACAGCCCTCATAGCAGTCAATTCATCAGTCACTACTTCTACGGCAGAAAATGTAGCATTGTTTAATATTTCAAGCAGTTTACATATCTTTCTCAGTTCCCAAATTGATTTCACTGCTCCGTATGAGGGAAATATACCAGCCCATGATATGACGTCATCACCCAAGTCCATATGGGACAGTCCTTTGGTGCTAGCATGAGCTAAATCATGGTGATAAATCCATGAAGCATCAACTCGACCTACAGGATTGGCAGGCTTCTTAACCTCTCGAACGTTTCAAATTTTTCCCTTAGGTAATGCAGATACATGTCGAATAGCTGGAACCAGGTAACCCAGGAAACAGCTGCCAGACCAGTTTCCTGGTAGCCATTTATATGCTTTTCTGCCGCACACAAAATAACAATTTTCTACTTTAATGGTGATGTCGATAGGCTTGAAACGATCCCCGGCATCCTGCAGTCCTTGGAATATTTTCGAACAAACAGTTTCTATTTTCTGGGAAAAGTTAGCTATAGAGTTTTTAACAAGTCTTTTTACAGGTGAAAAATATGTTATATAACCCAAATTGTCTGCAGTGCAGTTATATACCACGGTTTTGTTACAATGGCTCCACCCGACTCTGGTTTTACCACGTTTTTGAAAACACACAGTTCCGTTTTGATGGAGGGACAACTGTAATGCTATCTTGTCCTTTGAAATAACATTTGATGCATCGTAGATCAGATTCGCCCAGGTTTCATTAACCCCTAAAGGGACTATATTTAGCATCAATCCCCCATGAACAGTAGGAATAGCAGTGCAAATCCAGCAGTCTGAGACATTGAGGGATGATGCATAAGCGTATTTAATAGCTTGGTACGTATTGAAAGGTGGATGCCATGCAGCTCGCTTGGCATGAGGCGTAGTTGGGGCAAGAAACAAAAATGGCCACAGTAAAAAGAATCAGAACGACAAAAATAATCAGCAAAATAGTTGTGCAGTACTTTTGTGGAAATGGCGGTTGCACTTGGTGAGGTTGTCCAAATGGATAAACTTCAGGCATTGTCAGGTACTGGTACAGTATGGCTACGAGTAGCTATAGGTGGAGAATCAGGAGTAACAAAAGGTAGCGGTTGCTGATCTTCAGTTGGGATTACCTTCTCGACGTGCGATATGTGAATCCAGGTGGGTGAGCCTTGTAGTCGAACCACTGATGAAGTGGTCAGTAGAACCAGGAAGGGCCCTTTCCAGCGTGGTTGAAGAGCTGTTTTTCGAGAGAATGACTTGACGTATACCCAAGTCTCCTGGTTGTAGTGCCGAGGACAGGAAAGGATCAGGGGTTTGTTGAGCCGCTGCTACCTGGTGATGATGAAACTGTAAAAAAGAAACAAGAGAAGTGCAATACAGGAGAATATCATTATCAAATGCATCATGCTCAGAAAAGGGTGGTGGAGTCATGGGCATACGCATGGGGCAGCCCATGAGGATTTCATGAGGAGAAAGACCTTTAGTAGGATGTACTTGAGCTCTCATAGAGAGTAAGGCTAGAGGTAGGGCCTGTACCCAAGTGAGGCCCGTTTCAGTAGTAATTTTAGGCAGTCTTGTTTTTAGTGTCAGATTCATGCGTTCAATAATACCTGATGCCTATGGTCTATATATGGACAATGAAATTTTAGAGTGATGCCTAACATTTTACACATTGAACCAATTAACTGAGCAGTAAAATGTTCCACGGTCTGAATATATTTGATAGTAAACACCAAAACGAGGTATCAATTCATAACAAAGTTTCTTAGCAACTGAAATAGCATCATTCTTAGTGCATGGATAGGCTTCTAACCACCCAGAAAAACATCAACAACAGTTAAAACAGATCTGAAATGAGCACAAGGCGGAAGTTAAATAAAATCCCATCACAAAGCGCAAAATGGCCCCAATGGTTTTGGCAGTGGTTGTGTGGGAGCCATAGTGCCTTTTGAAATGTTATACTGTAAACAAGTGGAGCACATGCTCAAAAAATGCTGTACAGAAGCAGAAAGTCCTGGGGCAAACCAATGCTTTTGGATTTGTTTTATTAGCGCTTGTTCTCCAACATGAGCTGGCAAGTGATATGCTTTAATAAGAGAATTTAACATGGACATTGAGCAGACCAGTCTGCCATCTGGATGTTGCCAAATGAAATCAGAGTCTTTAAAACAACCTTGAGCCAAGCCATGGTCTCCTTTCTGATTCTGGAGCTTCATCCTGTAAAGCTTTCAACACTGTGGTATCAAAAGTAACTACTGGTTGGAGAGGCTGCAAAAAATGTCCCTGAACAGTTTGTGAGAGAGCAGCCGGTTTAGCAGCCCAGTCAGCAAAATTATTGCCCTTTGTTTCAAGAGAGTCATTAGATTGATGGGCTGCACATTTAACAACAGCAATTTCAGATAGTGATAATAAATCCTTTAACAAATTATTAATATAAAAATGCTTTTCAACAGGTGACCCGGAAGAAGTTAAAAACCCTCGTTCCTTCCAAAGTATACCAAAATCATGAACAACACCATGGCATAACGGGAGTCAGTATATATAGTAACAGACTTGTCCTTAGCTATTTTGCATGCATTCGATAATGCCACTAGCACCACTGCCTGGTGGTAATCATGCTGACCGTAAAACTTCAGTTGGAGTACAGACTGACCAAGCTGCCTGGAATTCTCCGGAGTTTGTTTATAAGCAGGATCCATCAACAAAGAGAACCAAATCAGGATTTTGCAAAGCAGTGTCATACAAGTGTAACTTAGGAGAAAGAACAGAGTTAACTACAAGCACACAATCATGTGGTTCGCCCTCATCTGATGTTGGTATTAAAGATGCAGGGTTCAGTGGTGGGCAGCATATGACTTGTAGGGCAGGGTTATTAAACTCAATTCATATTTAGTAAGACGTGCATTCGAAAGATACTGTGTTTTTGTTTTCAAAAGTAATGCTTGAACTGCATGTGGGACTGCTAATATAGTATCATGTCCCAGGGTTAGTGGAGCTGCCATGTCAACCAAGACAGCAGCGGCTGCTGCGGCCCGTAAGCAAGTTGGGAACCAGAGGCAACTGGATCTAGTTGAGTGCTGTAGTAAGCAATAGGCTGGTAGCCTCCAGTGCGTTGCTGGGCTAAGAGACCCAAGGCAGTTTTGTTTCGCTCACAGCAAAAGAAAACAAATTGTTTGGAATAATCTGGTATCCATAAGGCAGGAGGATTTACCAAGGCTGTCGATAGCCTGAAAAGCCTCATCGTGTTGTGATGTCCAGGGTAGAGGTTCCGTTAACATCTTTTTTTAAAAGTTGTAACAGGGGGGCTGAAATTTCTGAAAAATTAGGTACCCACTGTCTGCAGTATCCTGCTAGGCCAAGGAATCCTTGAAGCTGCCTCTGAGTTACAGGGCGTGGGGCATTTTGAATAGAAGTTATACGATTTGGGAGTATTTGATGAAAACCCATTGTAATAATATGTCCCAAATACTGTACCTTTTCCTGACAAAACTGTAATTTTGATTTATTTACTTTAAACCCTCGCGTAGCTAAAAAGTTTAACACTAGAAGGGGAATCTTCCCTACATGAGTTACTATCTGGCGAAGCTATAAGAATATTGTCCACATATTGGACTAGAACTGAACG
Organism: Protopterus annectens; assembly: GCF_019279795.1. NCBI lineage: Eukaryota > Metazoa > Chordata > Ceratodontiformes > Protopteridae > Protopterus > Protopterus annectens. The sequence continues at coordinate 828,893,012 of NC_056747.1, forward strand.
TGATGGTAGTTGCAGGTCCTGTAACTTTCTATGCATCTCTCTAGAAAATAAGGCTGGGAATTCTACATATACTTGGGGCAATCGAGTCCAAGTATACTGTTGAACTTTGTAGGTAAATGCAAATAAATACGGACTGTCGGGATGCACTGGAATAGAGAAAAAAGCTAATGAAATATCTATTACCGTGAAACATTTTGCAGTAGGTGGGATACAAAATAGTAGCTGGGTTTGGCACAATCGGGAAGACAGGCAAAACAGCTTTGTTAACTTCCCGCAAGTCTTGCACAAATCTGTAAGCCTGTTTACCAGGTTTCTTCACTAGTAATATTGGGGTGTTACATGGACTTGTGGTAGGTACTATGATCCCTTGTCATTCCAATGCAGAAATAACAGGGGCAATACCAGATATAGCCTCAGTTGTCAAAGAGTACTGTGGTACTCGCGGTAATTTTGCTCCTGGTTTTAGGGTTATTTTTACAGGAGTAGCTGAGGTCAACAATCCTACATCATTGTCATTAGTAGTCCACAGGTGAGAGGGTAGGGAATGTAAATACTCGTTTCTGTCAGAATTTGGCTGAATACACATCGTCTGTAAGATGACGGAGTCATCTAAAGCTGCCAGGGTACTATCCTGTTGGTCTGAAGGTACTTGGAGATAAACTCCATCAGCTGTGCAAAAAATGGTGGTCCCCATTTTGCAAAGCAAGTCTCTTCCTAATAGATTTAAAGGTGCTGAAGGTCCTACTAAAAATGCATGGTTATCCTGCAGAGGTCCCAAAGTGACTAGGACTGGAATAGTATCGGAATACTCAATAGGTATACCAGAGACACCCACCCCTCTAGTTATTTTGTCGGCGAGGGGAACATTCATGGCTGCTTTGCCAGCTAGCATGGATTTAGTTGCTCCGGTATCAATTAAAAACGGATAGGGTTTATTTTTAACCAGTAACATGACATGTGGTCCATCCTGATCCACAGGAATAAAAGGACACAATTGCTGTTGTTTCCTGTTCAGGGAACCTTCATTGTGGTTGCTGTCGACTGGATGGTGTCCAACTAGAATTCCACTGTTGTGACGTATCGGTGTATGGTACAGGTTGCTCAGCCAAATATGGACACTCATTTTTCCAATGGCCTGCTTGGCCACAGTTAAAACACTCTGTCTGATTACTAGAATTCTGGGGTGGAGCCGACTGTGTTCCCTGCCAGTTTTGTCTATTCTGGTGTCCTGGTCCTTGGCGTCCACCCCTCCCCTCTTCCTCGCCCTCGTCCTCTACCCCGTTGACCAAAAACGTTACACATTTGGATTTGTGCTTTTAATAATTTCTCCTGTAAATCCTTCTTTTCTTTAGCTAAATGGTCGGATAGGTATTGTACCTGCTGGACTAACTCATGCAAGCCCAAGTTAGGCCAGTTTAAACGTACTTTCTTTAACTGGTCCCTCACCTGAGGGCATAGCCCATCTACAAAGGCAGCCAACAGCCCGCTTTGTGCTGCTCCTTCGGTGGGCTCTGGGTACCCAGAATATGCCTCAAAGGCTTCAGTGAGTCGATTTAATTATTCGTCTATAAGCTCATCCTCTTTCTGTATGACTGATTTAATTTTCGACCAATTAGGGGTAGGTGGCACTATTACAGTGATAGAATCAACTATGCGTTGCCTAACCGCTTCAAATCCATTCTCCCCTTGCATACTGTGCTTCGGTATTGGGGTAGGAACATTAGCATGATCCCAGATACGTTTCATGAGATCAGCTGGGACAGCGTATTGGAGGACAGTTCTAACCTCTTCTATGGTAGGATTTTGCAAACAGATATGTCCTGCCAATACGCGTTGAAACTTCACTGGGTTATTACGAATTGGTGGAAGTGATTTAGTAATCGCTTGAAAATCAACTGCTGACCATGCCCTAGGTACCACTACTGTAGCCGGTTGTCCCGCATCTCTAGTATGTGCCGAGTTTGGGACTTCTCTCAACGGGATAACTCCCTCTTCATCTGATGGGCTAGTGCCCAATTCTGAGTCGGAATTTGGATTAGATTTGTTTGGACCACTGTAGTCGTCTTTGTCTTCAATTGCAATTGGACATGTTTGTAAATTTTACCCTTGTGTAAATATACGGCTTTTTTATTATAATATTTTTCCGATCGGCTAGACCTAGGATCAAAAAGCATTTGAACTTTTCTTTTCTGCTGTTTTTTTTTACTTTAAACGGGTTAGTCTAGGTGATGGTTTACCTGTATCTGTTTGGTCAGGTTGCTCTATAAGCAGTCTGCTAGGCTGACCTCCCACTGCCTGAGTTCGCTTCCAGAGTCTAGTGCTGTCTGCTCTTCTCCCCGCCGGCCTTCACCCTCTGTTGTGGAGCTCACTGCTCCGTCTTGAACCTGTGAAGGCTGATATTGCGGTGGAGGGGCCTTAGGGGGTGGGGGGAACCAACAGTTATCTTCGGATGATTCAGTTATTTGTAATTTATTTAATTCTTGTACAGGATATAATCCCTTAAAGGGCGGTTCCTTTAAGCGTTTACCGTTTGCTACATCTAGATTACTCGCAGTATGTCGTAGTTCCTTTATCTGCTCTTTTACTTTCTTTTGATTGTCCTTAAGACTACTAACGACCGAGTCCTTTTCCCTTTATTTAGCTTCACACATCCAATCATTAAAGGCTGCCCCAGCACAACTCTGGTGTTCATCCTTTCTCTTTTAACTTCTTTTGCAAATTAGTCAATATATCTTTATTAAAACTACCATTTTCGGGAAAAGCAAGGTCACCGTCATTTTTAGTAAGGGCGATCCACTGATTTAAAAACATACAACTGTCCCGGGATACACGATAAAACATATAACCAGCTGGTGCACCTCTTTCTGGCTCAGTTATTTTTCCCGCACTCGCAACCATTTTCACTCAGTAAGCTATACTTGTTTAACACAGGTTTAGCTAAGGCGTTATATAAACATTTTGCTACCCCACTATCATTCCTCCTTTCATACATATGTCGCCAGTATTTTCGCATTAACCCACACTCATACTGCACATTTAATAGCAGAAGAGAAATGCATGCCACTTACCTCAAAACAACTGAATGAGAGAAATGATATATTTTTCTGCATAAAAAAAATTTTAAATCTTTAAAGCAGGTAAACAGAAAGATGAAAGAAACACTGCAGAAACAGAAAAGTCTTATGGGCCCTTTCATTAGCAGAATTTTTTCCACTTCCTGACTGCTGCAGCTTGTTCTCAATTCAGATCCGAGTAAATGGCACCAATTGTTACGTTACACAATACGTTTGAAAATGAAGACAGATACAGTTCTTTCTCTCTTTCAGTGGAACTACTGGATAGTGTCTGTACAGTTGCTGAGAAGTTACAAAATCTTTAACCTCTGCAGAGCTTGTTCGTGAGAGTATTTCATAATTCCTTGGTCAAATCACTCCTAAGTCTAACAAAATGTGCCAGACAGTTCAGTGACTGCGAGGCAAAGGTCACTGAAGCAAAGACACACTTCCTTAGTCTGTCCATCACCAGCGACTCCCTGTTGGGGGGATGGACAGTGGAACTCTCATTGGCTAGTTCCTTCTTTGTGGCCGTTGCAATGACCATGGCATCAACTGGAACCCCCATCTCCTGAAATGGTCTGTCTGCAGGTGGTGCCATCATCTTGTCTGATCACAGAGGTATGGATTCTATGCAGTCAGTCTCCTTACATGCCCAGCTAGAGATCATATCCACAAGCTCATCAGCAGGCAGAGAAACCCAAGGAAGTAGAGGGTCTTGTACCGAAAGCCTCTAGAACGGATTCCTCCAGCATATGGTTGGAGGATGTCCAGCCACCTCTCTGTTTCAGGATTTCCAGGATGTTAACAAAGGGAACATCTTCAGGAGATGATGGTGGGGACCCTTCGCCTTAGTCAAAATCAAGGTCTTCAGTGACGGACTCCTGTGGGGAATATAGGTATTTTCTCTTGCATGTCCTTTTCTGGGTTCTTCCTCAGTGGGATGTTCTGGAGAATTCTCAGAAGAGGAAATGAAAATTCCCTGGGAGGGAGCCTGAGGTTTCGGTACAAAATGTACCCATGGGGAAAGCTGCTGAGGTTCCAAGCACTGAAGCATCACAGTGGAATAGGTAGGATCTGAGGGGGGAAGGTTTTGTCAGGACTGCTGAGGCAATAAACACTCTCTTAGCAGCCTCAAAGGCAGAGCTCAAAGGAGCCGAAGAGAGGCTCTGATCCAAGAAAACCAGGTTTTCAAATCACCCCCCCCACTCTCTGATCCATCGGCACCACCCCCAAGGAGGAAACCAGAGCTGAACTGTCCAGTCCCAAGGCACCAAGAAACAGAGACTTCTCTGAAAACTTCAGAGTTGAATGCTGCACCACGGACGTGGCAGGTAGACTTCGGCTCTGAGAGCTCCCTGGATACAAAAAGATCGGAGGTCTCAGAGACGATGGCAGATCTGAAGATACAGAGATCCTTGGATCCAAGACTGATGTATCCGGATGACTGGGATCCTGAAACTCTAAGACAACAGATAGTGTTAGAGGAGGAACTTGCAGGGGTGGTGTTGTGGAAGGTCAGGTAACCTGATCCAGATGGGTATGCACAGAGGGAAAACCAATCTGCTCCTGTGCCGAGAGGATCTTCTTCACCACGCTCTCCACATCAGCTTCTGAGAGACTTCTTTAAGAATGAGTAGAGTAAATGCAGCAGATGCTGGTCTCTGCAAAAAAACGTGACTGAAGCTTATCAGATACTGGGTCGACCAATGGAGAATATATAGTACAAGAATAATATAGAGTCTCTGAGATTGTGGCTGATAAGACTTGGATTGTACTGGATCCCTAATAGTCACTTTGGAAGTAGAAGGATCTGAGGGAGCAGTCAAATCCTGAATTTGCATCTTTTTCTGATCCAGGGTTGAGACCAGATGTTTAGCACTCCTTTTCTGGACAGAGTCTGATGCAGATTTTGACAAGGTGGAAGGAAGGCTTTGACTTTGGACAGTGGGATATGGCTTCTCAAAGAGAGGAAGGGAGGAGACCTTTTAATATCAACTTATATTTATATTCTGGTAAAGCTAGTGAATGAAATCTTTGGCAAATCTAGCAATCTTCCTGTAAGTGTAATGGACCCAAGAAGTACACACAAAGTGAGTGTGCAAACGAGAGCTGATATTCATGTACACATTAAGAACATTTCTTGAAACGCGCAAATTAGTCAGTCATCATGCAATATGTAAGCCAACAACAATACTTGAAATTTCTTAAGATAAAGAAAATCCAAAATAGTAACTAAATCTCTCTTCTTTCTTTTTTTTTTTTTTTTTAAACAGGATGGAAGAAAAAAAGAGGAATACCACCAATGGTAAGAAGAAATACAACCAGCTCGTAAGGGAAGTGAGATACTAATGATAGTATCTAGCAGTACCAAGTACGAAAGGAAATGGGAAGACAGCAGTAGCAGCACAAGGGATAAAGTTACAGCACTCTAAAGACAGTCAAATAGAAAGGGAGGCAAGGAAATACCAACAATGTTATGTAGGAAGTATGACTAAGGGCAAGGGAGAATAAACAGTAGAGATCCTAACCACAAACACTAAAGACTAAACGCTAAAAGATAAGCTAAAGAAAAAACTGTTTAATGGAAGGAATTATGAAGAAAAACTATTTATCCAATACAGTTCGATAGACACTGGTAGACCATGTCTGATAGCTAGAAGTGGCAAACGAGATCTGAGGTAACTGGGAGGGTGGTGCATTGTGGGTAAGGGATAAGCTTGAGAGAACTGGTGGCTGTGAGCTTTAGCTCCAGCGGATTCAAATCTGATCCCCCATTCATTGAGAACAGAATGAAGAATGACAACATTAGATTTAACCTTGTAAGGCTTTGTAAAAGTATGTACAGAGGACCAAGTTGCTGCTTCTAAAATAATTCTAGAATCAGCCTTTCTACAAAGCCCTAGACAGAGGCAAGCCCCTGGCAGAGTGGGTTTTGATCCTGCCTGGAATAGTTTTATTTTGCTGGGTACAACAAGAGGTAATAGTCTGAAACAACCATTTGGAAATAGTCTGCTTTAACATAGGCTGTCCCTTACTCTTACTTTCACAAGAAATTAATAATGTGTCCAAAGGTCTGAAAGATTTAGTTCATCAAGATAGTACCCGAGTTGTCTGTGGACATCCAAGGTTTGTATTATCCTTTCTCTTTCATTTTTAGTTTCAGGAAAGAAAACGAAGAGATGGATAGTTTGGCTTCATTTAAACCTAGTTACCACTTTAGGCATAAAACAGGGATTAGTTGTCAAAGAAACTCTGTGGAAAATGAGATAGGGTTGACTCACCATAACAGCTTGCAACTCAGATAACCTTCTTGAGGAGGTCAGAGGAATCATTAAATATTTTTCCATTACAAGAACCTCAAGTTGGACAGGTTAGCTGGTTCAAATGAAGCAAGTGTTAGCTTCTCTAACAAAATTAAGATCTCAAGGACAGGACACCATTTTTCTTGGAGGCCTCTTATGCAAAAATCCTCACAAAAACATTTTGACATGAGAATGTACTGAAAGAGGTGGATCTATGGCCAGACATGCTGAAATGGCTAATAAAAGAACCTTGACAGAGGAGAAAGAAAGACTACATGATAGTAACACACATAACTGAAAGCCAAAGAAAAGCAAGCCCTGAATGGGTGCAGATTACGTTGTTGGCACCAACTAGAAAATCTGTTCCTTTTGCTAATATATGATTTTTCAGAAGCAGGCTTACTTGCCTCCTTTAATACCTGCCGCACATCCTCAGGAAACAGGTGACTAAATGAAACCAAGATCCTATCATCCAGGTAATCAACTGATGTTGACTGGGGTTGGAGTTTATCAAACACTTCTGATCTTGTATGCGTAGATCCATTCTGTTAAATAGCTTGCGGTAATTTCCCCTAACCACTTCCAAAAGAAGGGAGAACCACCGTTAATTGGGCCAGAAGGAAGTCACCAGAGTAATCTTGAGGGATTCCTTCTGAATCTTAAGTACCCTAGACATTAGTGGAAAAGATAGAAAAGTACACAGGAATATTCCTATCCAAGGAAATGAAAAGGTATCTTTGTCTTCCAGACCTTCTTGCATGGAGTCCCAAAATAGAATTTTGCCAGCTGCTGTTTAGAGAGGAGGCAGATGGTCTGCTTAAGGAGCTCCCTACAAATGGATCAAATCTTGGAAGACCTCCTATCTAGTTTACATTCATGAGGGTCTGCACACAATTTGGTCTGACGGAGCTCAAAATGCCTGTAGTGAGACTGTGCTGTGAAGTTATAGCCATGGTTAACATGGCTAGTCTGCAAAGGAGGTACAACCTGGTTCTCCATTGCTTGTTTATGTACCACATAACTGTCCAATGTCTAACTACTTTAAGAGGTCTCAAGGGCCAAAGATGATTCAAAGAGCTAAGTGTCTTGATCAGGGCAAGTACCTCTTTTACGTTTATGTGCTTGCACCTGTCCTTAATGTCCCACATATCTTGCACTTTTATTTCTCTTGAAACTGCTTCCCAAGTTAAGTGCGATGTGCCTGTGGAGACTGACTACTTTGGAACAGGGAGGAAGAATGGGAGACCAACATTTAAGGATATTTGCTGTCTCCCCCAACTGATTTCTCTTCTGACAAACTCTAGCACTGGGATTTCAAAAGACAAATGATGTTGGTGCTGGGACCAGAGAGACTTCGGATACCACTGTATGTTTCTCAAATGGAGTCTTGCCAGGGGTATCATCATAATCGCAGATGCCATGACACCTATAATCTTGAAGTATTCCCTTGCAGTGATTAAGGTCCGAGTGGAAAACCTTAGAAATACATCTACAGATAGATCCATTTTTTCCCATGGAGGAAAAACTCTTAGAACTGATATAACTAGCTGATACCACAGAAATACAACCTTGTGTGAAGGAGTCAAAAAAGATAAATGTTCTCATAGAACTCCAGCTTAACAGAGCTGTTATCCAAGTAAGTGATTTCTGACACACTGAAAAGTATTCTGCCAAGACAAGAAAGTAATCTAAATATTGAAAAATGTGGATATTCTGTTGCCTGCAATATATTACAACCAAAGCTAGGCACTTTGTGAACACACTTGCTGCAGTAGATATTCCACAATGTAAGGTGGAGAACCGATAATGTGATCCTGACACACAAAACCTTAAGAAATACCTGAAGTCTGGATGAATAGGGATGGGATCAAAAGCATATTTTAAATCTAGTGCTAGCAGAAATCTTAATGAGGCAGAAGTAATAGATTGTGTTGAACTTGGGCACCATCACAAACAGCTTTAGGAAAGAAAGATCCAGAACTGGTCTCCAAGCATTTTCTTTCTCTGGCACTAAACCATTCCTGAATAAAAACCTTTCCCGACCTAGGATGGATGAACTGGCTCTATCACTCTAAGACAGCATGTGATGATGGACTGGCGGAAATGAGAGAGTCAGGTCTGGTGGATGAGGAATTACCCCCTGGAAAGAAGGAACTTCCTCTCACTGCTATCTGAAACTATGATGAATGATCTTCAAAAGTATTTGTCTGAAACTATCTTTTGCCAAAGAGAAAAGTGGAGATTCAGACTTTCAGGAAGGGAAGGGAAGGATGCCAGGGTGCTGGGGACAGCAAGGTCCTTTGAACAGACATTCTGACTTGTTAAGACTGCCCTTGGTTTTGGGAGTTTCTTGAAATATTTCTGGACTCCCCATGCTATTTCTTGTTAAACATCCATCAGCATTTTGGTGAGACTGTTCATTTTATTTTTTTTTCCAAAACTGAGTGACTGTTTAGAGAACTACTTAGAAAACCCGGAAAAGGAGGGTTTAAAATCTTAGAGATTCCTTGCATCAACTTATCCCTTTCATCAAATTTTTTGATCAGCTCTGCAGCATAGGAACCAAAAACTAAATTTCTATTCAAATGAAAATTTAAAATCTCATTTTCTACATCTGGAAGATTCTTGAGCATGCAACCAGGCAAACCTCCACAAAACAAAACTAGTGGTCTTCCAAGAAGGCTCCACACCACTCAACAGATTAATATCAGCTTTCCAAGTGTGAAAAAAAAAAAGAAATTGAGGAATAGCAGTCAGTGATATTGTTGAATAAAATTCAGTTACTGGCTAGTAGGTACACTGCCTTGATGCCAGCACAGTAATTAAGGGTACACGAAATGAAATCAGCCAGAGAAACTGAAAAGAAAACATTGGCTGGGAAGTATCGTGTAGCTATTCAGCAAAAGCAGTTCAATTTTCAGCTTTGATAGATTTGATGGCCTCCAGTAATATAGAGAAAAATAAATTAAATGTACTCAGAGGTGATTAAAATAAACTAAACTTTGAAAGAGTATACCAACTTAAATAACAAAAGGCTGGAAAAATAGTAGAAGCTTTAATTACCTGTTCAGATGAAGAGATAAAATTGCAAAGGTCAGAGGGTGAAATGAAGAAAAGCCTGGCTGCCGTAAACAAACTCTACAACAGAAGAAAGAAACTGTTACAAAAAAAAAAAGCAAAATCCCATGATTGGAGGAACTCCCAGGTCAGCCTCAGTAAGAAGATGAGATCCCTCATAAAATCCTCCAAAGCTAGTTACGAAAACAAAATCACCAATGATTCTAAAGACAACCACAAAGCATTCTATAGCTATGTCATGAATCTCAATGGCAACACTCAGATTTGCTCTGAGTTACAGCACAATGGCACTAAATATACAGAACCAACTGATATTGGCAACCTCCTGGCAGATAGGTTTAGTGCTAACTTTACCCCCTCTCACCCCCTAAAGGGCCCATCTCTATACAGGAAAAATGCAAAGTTCCTGTAATCATGGCTGCACAGGTAAAAACCATACTCTCCAAAGACAAGAACACAGCATCCATGGGACCCGACAACATCCCAGGCAGCGTTCTACACGAACTACAGAATGAATGGCAACCCCACCTAAGTGCCATGTTCAATCACAGCCTTACCTCAGGCTTTGCGCCCACTGAATGGCGCACAGCAACAGTTATCCCACTCCACAAAGGGGGAGCCAGCACAGACCCGGGAACTACCTCCCCATTAGCCTGACGAGCCTGGTCTGCAAGGCTATGGAACGTATCATCATGGAACTTATAAACAATGACATTGGTAATCTCCAAACTCTGGACCTCACCCAGTACGGGTTTGTAAAAGGCAGATCATGTATCCTAAACGAGACAGACTTCTTTGAAGCGGTCACCAAAGCCGTAGATGAGGGTAAGGTGGTTCCATACAGCCTATCTAGATCTCGCCAAGGCTTTCAATACTATCCCCCACTCTGGAATTATAGATAAACTCACTAAACTAGGTATAAATCCCTGTGCCACAAGATGGGTTGCCAACTGGCTCACTGACAGAACCCACACTGTGAAAGTAGCAGAATCCAAATCAGACTTCAGACCAGTGACAAGTGGAGTACCACAGGGTTCAGTCTTGGGTCCTCTCCAGTTTGGTATCTACTTCTCTGAAGTACAGGCTAACACAGAAGTCTTTGGTTAACGAAGTTCGCAGATGACTGCAAACTAAGAGCCATAATCGAAACTCCTAACGATGTGGACATCCTACAAATGGGTCTCACAGAAACAGATGTCTAGTGTCAAAGCCATGGTCACAAGCTCAATGCCAAAAAGTGCATTGTCATCCCTTTTGGTAAAAACTCTGTACCCATGAACTACCACATAGGCAGTAGTCTACTTAACACCGAATGTGTGAAAAGACCTTGGGACACAGGTGGACAGTAGTCTCTCCTTTGATAATCACATTGCCACAGTAGTCAGGAAATCCTTCTACATGGCGGACCTCATCACAAAATGTTTCTCTTCTAGGAAAAAAAGAGGCCATTGTTCCCCTCTACTCGTGACTCAGACCCATTATAGAATACAGCACCCCTTTTGGTATGTACCTCACAAGACATCTACAACAACTGGAAAGGCAGCAAAAATACCTCACAAAGAGAATTACCGGCTTCAAACAGATGCCCTACGCAGACAGTCTCAAACTCCAGCTTTACTCCGTCGCATATTGCCTACTCAGAGGCGATCTCTGCCTGACATACAAAGCTATGTCAAACCCAGAGCTGTTGGACATGCTCCACTTAAAGAAATCCCAATCCCTCCGAGCTACATGCTCTAGGGACCTAAACCTTGTCCCCACAATAAACAAAACATGCTGGAGGGATAGATTCCTGTCCCAGATACTTCCCATACTCTGGAACAAACTACCTATCTATATCAAACAAAGCTCCTCATTAGCACTCTTCAAGAAAAATCTCGATGATTGGATGGGAGATAGGAAATTCTCCCTGGGGATCTCTTCTGTGGCTCTGCTCGAATGGGGCACAGGAAAATAATTTTCTTGGGTGGCAAAAGCCAGGGTACCTTTTTGGCTAGGCTTATATAGGCCCTAGGACCAATAGCCTAGTACCTACCTATGAACCTACGAGTACGACAATTCAAGAAGAGCTGTTTAAAAAAATGGTAGCATTAGAAGAGATAATGCACAGAGAAACAGAATTTTTGCTGTAGCACTGAAACTGGAAGGAACACCCTGCAATAATTTTATGAAAGCAATAAGCAAATGGACTGGTATTCCCCTACATGATTTGTTAAATGAAAGGGTACACTGAGGGTATGCTCCAAACCTAGCCATGAGAGACCAGCCAAGACCTGTATTAGTGAAGATGCAATCATACCAGCAGAAAGAGTTGATCCTGACAGAATTGTAGCAGAAGGGGAAAATATTAAAAACTGGAGTGTTTGAGGAAAAGTATTATTTGCTGTATACCAGGCAGATGTGCACATTTATCCAGCAATTAGGGACTGTTGAGAGCAGGTGTGAAATTCAAGCTGTGGTACCCATATGTCTTCAGAATAATTTTCCTGGATGATCAAATATATTTTTGGATGAAGAACAGGCTACACAGGAAATAAAGTTCATCCAACAAAACTGAGCCAGCAAACAGAAGGGACCTCTGCTTCTCATTCTCCTCACAATAAAGCAGGTAGAGCCATCTGCCAGTGAAACTTTTTCCAATGTTCAAAAGAAAATGCTTGAGGCACAGAAGAAAAGCACGAGTTGACTAGAAGAATCTGAGTTACCTTGGACTTGAAGCAGTGTCTGGTGTTGTTAAGTGCAGTTGGTGTCAGCAACACTGAAATAATAAACAAACAGGAGACTAGAAAGCATCCACATTTGTGAAATATGGCTTTGCAAGGAACAGTGGTTGAAAAAGATTTTTGCTAAATTTGTGTGTGGACCATTAAGCATATACCCTACTTTATGTCATTAATGTCTGGAAAGACACTAAAAGGGATAAAAAGTAACTAAATAAAACAACTAATAAAACAGTTTTAGTTATTATTTCTGCAAAACATTTCATGAAAAACTGCTACATATAGTACAGCAGTTTTGTATGGTATGTAGACTGGGATATTTTAAATGTGGGTAGAGTCTTTTCAGTGACTGTTGTGTACGTTTAAGATATTAAAGTAAACAAGTACTTTAAGTTGTAAGAAATATAGGCTTTATAGTATAAAAAGAGAAGTAAGCTTTGACAAACAAAGCTGTGATTGGATGATCAGGGTGGGAGTGGGGTGTAAAAATGCACTGATTATATTATATGTAGAATTAAGATATTTTCTCTTATTTTACAGGGGCGAATGTCTAGATTAATGCCTTAGGCTTAAAGGCTATAAACAACTTTTTTTAAGCAAGTAGACTTAAAAAATAAGACAAAACGATGAAAGCCATGAAAAATGCTAAGTTTCTGACATCTAAAACAAAGAGTGAGAAGTTCAAACAGAAAAAAATCAGTAAAAACTAAATGAAAACTCCAGCCAAGCTAGAACTTCCACTAAGTGACCTCTCAAACCTCTTGTATCAGAGGCACATGGAATATATGCAAATGCCCCTTATGAACATTGGGTGCTTCAGCTAAATGGCAATTCTGAAAGGCCATGACTTATTTCTTTTTATGTCATTTTAATGGACAGTTTCAGGCCAATAAAGTCAAAACCACTAGCTGGAGATATGCATATTTCGGCCTTATGACCTCATCAGCATAGCACAAGCAGTGTGTTTGACTATGCATAAGAAACACAAATGTTCAGTGGGAGGCAAGAAGTCTGCAACTGAAGGCAGCTGTACATTCTGAGTAAATTTATAAAGATTTATTGCTGACTAGTTTTACAGGGAGATGAGCTTTCTGCAGGTGCAAGCAATTTGTCTTAAACGTTCTGAGCCTTCTTTGGTAATGGAAATGCATATGTTAAAGGTACAATGGCAAACAAGTCAGTGAAGAATACAGTTTGAAATTATAGGAAGTGAATAAGTAATAACAGCCCCCTAGCAACCTTAATATTAATGCATTAATACAATAATATTAAATTTACTTTTATTTAACTGATTCCCACCAATGGAGCTCTGAAAGTTTGCACTGTAACTTCCAATGGGGGGAGCCTAAGCTCCCTTTTCTGACAGAATCAAATTAGGTCATCACATTTCAAACAAACGTTCTTTTCTCTGGAACCACAGGCGTTACTAAAGAAGTGTAAATGGCAAACTGTCCAGCACAAACTATTTTATAGTGAGAGCATTCTTTAGATTCTAGTTTTTTTAAATGGATTTTTAGAAGTCACAGTAAACACAGTAGCTATTAGGTCTGCACTATTCTGTAAACTTACAATATCTCAGTAACCACTCAAGATGCACACATGCTATCAGCAGCATTTTGTTTGTATGAGGCTGAACAGATCTGTTTGTGGTACCTTGGTTGCTGAGACAGAAATAAATAACATTTATGACACTATAGATAAATATATGAACAATAATTAATCTTTATCTGCACTAGATAGAGGTCAAAAATCAATACAGTTATGTTTGCCACTGTGTAAGCTTGAAGATAAAATCTGATAATACTTTGTATGTAGCATGTTTTTTGAATTATTAATGCAAATATGAACAAGCAATATTTGACAACTAGAGCTCTCAGTAGGACATAACTGCAGAAACACCTGAAGGCATCACCTTGGATGTAATGAGTTAAATATAGCCATTGTCTTTTTTTCTTGGGTCTAAAACTTGATGTTTTCTGAAAGCATGTAAGTTGTTTTTAACATCTGATTAGGGAATAGAGATAAGAAAAAAACAGACAGCAATCAATGTAAGTGGGAACACAGGATAGTCACATGGACTTCAGCATGAATAACTTTAATTTTAGGTTAGTAAATTGTAGATGCAGCTGTCAGTTTAGGGCATTTGCTCCTATTGGGGTAGGGTTTAAACTCCATGTCTTAAAGATGTATATAGCTCTGTGTGTTTGTTCTAAGTTAATGTGGGATGAGAGTGTTCTGACAGTGTATTTAATTTTTTTGTTCGAGAGTTTTCATTAAAACAGAGTATCCTGAAAAATGTGACGAATTCAAATGTAGATGAGAAGAAACTGTATAGAAGATCAGCCTGCCAAACAGTGTGTACATGTAATACAAAAGTTGGAAATACACATTCTGAAAACAGTCATGTAAGATAGTTGGGAACAGTATTTTTTTATAATAATAGCTACACTATCCATATTATTATCCATATTCTCTTAGAATGTAAATATCCTTACAGGTATAAAAAAAGGAAAGCATATTGAATAATATTTAGAAATGCAGAGTGAATGAAACAAATTTGGAAAGATATAAGCATGTGAATTTGTCAAAGAAAAGATTTCAGGATGGTTATTCAACAGAACATCAGGGACAGAGGAAAAGGTGAGTAATTATACCAATTGCTAGAGAGGCTGTAATAGAAAACGGAAAAGACAATAATGGTAGACTTCTGGTAGTAATGTGTTACTGGCAAGGGAGGAGGTTTATGACGGCATGTATTTATATTGTACCAAAAACTGCTGCTATGGGGTTTAACAGAATTTTGGGGAGAAATAATCAGCTTTCAGCAGGGGCTGTTACTTATAGGTGGGGGACTAGAACTTGATTTGTAATAGTGAGGATGAGTCTGGGGGAACCAGAAAGGAAAATAACAAGAGAGGGTATATTTCTGAAAAAAAGGATGAGAATATTTTGCATGGAAGATGTGAATTCAGTAGTAGGAACTCAGACAGAATGTTCATATTATTCCCCAAGGTATAATAACTGGGCTAGAATAGATAAGAAATTATATTTCACACAAAGATTTGCATTGAACTGAAAGCATCAACACACATCCAGCAACTATTTTAGATGATGCACCAGTAAAAGATAAAAAAAAAATGCAGTGCAATGAAGTAAAAATGAATCACAAGCACTTTACCATCTACCAGTTAAAAAGAAAGGAATTTAAGGAATGGGTGGTGGAAATTATTCAACAGTTACTAGGGAAAACAGAAGTATGTTCAAAAGTTATACCTAGTGAATGGAATAAAATAAAAATGGAGTTTAAAAACAGAATAGAAATAAAAGAGAAAGCTATTGTTAAGAGGCTGACAAAGGTTATAGTATTGCAGAATAAAGGGCATCTTATATTAAAAGAAGAGGCACAAATGCAGAGTACTAAAGAGAAAAATAAGGGAGTATTTAGATAGTATGCATGAGTTTAGAAATATTTTTGGTAAGTAACTATTTTTGATAACTCCAAAGCACAAAAACCTTTAGCACAACAAAAGGGTTGCCACCAGACCTATAACAACAAAAATAACTACAGATCCTGTAATGGTATTAAAGAGATTTTTGAACTTCTACGAAAATCTGTATAAGGCAGAAGAATGAGAAAATCAAGAAAAAAAACACAAAATGGAAATATTTATGGAAGACTTAATTATGCCATAGTTAGAAGTAGATAAGGTTCAACAACTAACAGTTAAGATAAAATAGTAATGCATAATCAATCTTCAGGAAAGTTTTCAGAAACCGATGGAATTCCTGTGGAGGTTTGAAATTTATCAAGAAACAAAGTGATAAAGATATGAAGAGTTTGTTTAACTGTATTTTAAAAGTAAAGGAAGCACCCACATTTTGGAAGAAAGTGATGATGGCTATATTACCGAAGGATTGTTAAGACCTATCAGACCCAGCTTCATACAGATCCATTTCAACTTTAAGCCTGATTATACAGTGTTTGTGTACATACTAGTGAAAAGATTGACAAAGGTTTTGTCAAAATTGACAGATATGGACCAGTGTGGTTTTGTGGAAGACAGGCAAACATTTGACAATATTAATAGAAAATGATGATCCAGAGGTAAGCAGAATGCAAGAAAATACTGCTGTTTGTAGGTCTTGAGGCAGAGAACATATTCAACAGAGTAAGTTGGGATTTTATGAGTAAGGCAATGGAAACATTTGCATTCCTTGCTGCAATAAGATTAATTAGGAGGATATATGAAGGATTGGCAGCAAGAGTTAAAGTGTGAGGGTTCCTCTCTGACAAGTTGTGGTTGAACTGAGGAACCAGGCAGGCTTGTCCTATTTCCTCTTTGTTGTTTGCATTACATTTAGAACCACTGGCAAAGAAATGCAAGGATATAATTGGTATGGTAATCAAGAAAAGTTGACTTTACTTCTAGATGATATTTTCTATCTGATAAATCCAGAAAAGTGTTCTCTTGTCAGTGTTCTGGAACATTTAGAGACAGTTTCGTGTCTTTGGAGAATATAAAATTAATGAAGATAAAACAAAGGCTATAGCATAAATTATGTAAGCATACACAGAATTTATAGAGACCATGATGAAATATTTAGGAGTATGGATTAAAAAGGCTTTTGTTATTGCAGGTAAGGATATGTGGGAAGAGAATAAACAAAAGATAATACAAAAAAAATGAGAAAATGAGAAATTGGAAGCTCTGGTTTATGGATATGGATAGTAAGACAGAAGCACTGAAAATGGATTTACTTATTTTAATTTTCTATACAGGTCAGGTATATTTTGATCAATCAGAGCAGAACTGCCACTGGTTCAACCAGTGCCCTGGGGCAGTACTACATTGAATAGAGATTGGGATTGGTTGATCGTAGCCTCACAACACTTTGCGTTCAGAGCAATTGCCTCTCTCACCCCACCTTGCCTATGCTACTGAACCACAGGAGAAGTTGCAGAGAAGAATTAAAGAGCTCAAGGAATTTCAGGGAAATTGAAGGGGAAGAGGACAAGAGTTAAATGGGATAAGCTGATCCTTCTAAGAGCAAGGAGGTTTAGGATTACCTGATTTGAAAGGGTATCTAAGAGCTACACAGTTAATGCTCATATACATAACACAAGCAGAAGTATACTAAGAACTAAGACAGCACAAGAACAGAGAAAGGAGGTTTTCCCAATAGGGATTACTGTAAGTAGGGGTTAAGAAATAGGCAACAGGGAGCTGGAATTTACTGGAGTAAACTGGTAAAGCAAACCAAGTATTGGGAGCAAAAAACTAGAGTGGGAAAGGTAATACAGTGGGATGAGACCAAGACGTTTGGACTGTAGGTTAGAGACTGCCTTCCCTACAATGGATTGATGTCAGAGTACAAGCAAAGAGAAAGGGATAGGGGAATCTTGAGCAAAAAAAAAACAGCTCTGGCAAAATTTTTAGTTGACTCTAGACCAGAAGCTGCTGTTAAAAATGGATAATTAGTAGTGTATATAAAATATTGCATGATAACTATAAGAATCATTCAGAGGATGTTAGAAAAGATTGGACAGAGTGACTTGACAATTTACAATAAATCAGTTGGAGGACACATGTATTACTCCCAAGTATGCAAACACCAGAAGGTTTAGGATCTTTGCTTGGAAGTGTTTCCATAGGTATTTTTTATACCCCAAATAGACTTCAAAAGAATTTTTCCTTGTGTAGACAGCAAATGGTGGAGATGTGATGAAGAAGAAAGAGGTAAATGGTAACAGTGGAAGTTTAATTAGCTGGCAGTTTCACAATTCCCTACAGTGTACACTGCAGGCATATTGGGTGAGCAAATGCCTCTAACTAAGGAAATTATTTTTTGAGCTGGGACACAGGAAATAAAATGTCTAGATATACTAAGGCCTTATTAAGTTTAAGCTCTTGGCTGCCAAAAAAAGCAATTACTAGAAAATGGAAATCAAAGCCTAAACCAGCTGTATTAGAAGTAGTGAATATTATAATAGAGATAAAATAACTGGAAGCGGAATCTTTTGAAAACAGAAGCAGCAAATTACATAGAAGTAAATGGAAACTGTGGGAACAATACATGAAGAATAATGTTCAGGAGGAGGAAGAGTGAAGCTTAAGGGAAGGCAGGAATTCAGCAATTTATATAATGCTGATCTGATAATGGTTACTATGAAAAGCATAATGTATATAAATGGAAAAATGTTAATATGGTTTGTTTTGTTTTCTGTCTTTTAATTTCTCCAAATCTTTTGGGCTTCTATTAACATGATGGGTATGGACCCCCCCATTCCTAAGTCAAAGTATGATTAAAGTTCATGAAATTAGTATTTTTCAATGTTTAATGTCATCCAAAGTGCTCTTTGCAACACCTACAATGTGCCCAGTAATGACGCCTTCTGCAATCCGTATGGAGTTACATGCATCAGTAACATATCTAAATACGACTGCAGATTTTTTTTTTATAAGACCCACTGGAACTGTATAGGCATCTTTTTTACACATTGCTCTTGTTTCTGCCTGCAAATCCTGATATATTATGACTCTGTCTCTCTCTGTACACAAGACTGTAGTCACCGGGTGTAGCGATTTCAATGATCAATACTACTTTTATCTTCTTTTCATGGACCACTATATATCTGGTTTTCTCACATCTATCTTTTGAAATGCTGGTAATGGGTGATCCCAAGTCAAGTAGACAATCACTTTCTATAATACTCTGTGGCTCACATTTACAGTATTTTACTTAAATATTATATTTGCACAATCTCCAGTGCAACAATACTGCCACATTATTATGCCTTTAAGTATACAGTCCTTCTGCCATTAGTATGTCACAACCAACAACAAGCTGTGCAACTGTTTCCAATTCTGTTTTACAAAACCTACATTTGTCTGTTTTCCCCACATGTACATAGTCTATTATCTTGGGCTACCAATATTAAACATTCATCCTTTTGTATGAATATGCCTCTCCTTAACAATTCTTACATTCAATCTTGATCAACAGGAGGTTGTTCCAGAAGTTTGCTATACTTGCAAGTATATTTATGCATTTTCCACATTTCTTGTCTTCTCATCTGATCCTTCACCTTATATCCTTTTTTTGCGTTTTGGCATATTAAGTTGCAGTCTGATTTATCTACTTGTGGTTTGATTTCTATTTTCACTTGACACCAATATGGTTTTGCTAAACTAAGCAGGAATGTCACCTTAGACTTATTGACCTCGTGTTTCAAAACTTTCACAATATTTGGGTCTTGTGAGGTTCGCAGATATGTACGCAGTCACATGACTGCAGATCTATACATGTAATCAAATTCAAGAATGCCCATACCTCCTTCGTAATGAGGAATATATAACCTTGGTATGCACTGGTTTTCATAAATCATTTGATGAGCATGAAGTATCCTTCTTGTTTTCCTCTCTAATCTAGCTAACACCTTTTGGGGCCAATCAATCACTCCAAAACTGTAAGTTAGGGATGGGAAGAGCAAACTGGTTTATAGCTTGAACTTTGTTCCTAGATGTCAACATTGCTTTCAGGATTAATTTAAGTCTACTAAAATATTCCTTACTTAGTTTTATTTGCATATGTTCATGTTTTATTACTGATCATTCATCAATTCCCAAATATGTACATGTATGTTGCTCAAGTTCTTTTATATCACATTCTTGCCCCAAACTGATATTTTCTTGGTGCTGCAGTTTTCCTGCTTTAATGGTTGCTTTTGTACATTTATCAAGACCAAATGACATTCTTGTATCATCTGAAAAAGTGTTGACTACTTGCAGTTGTGCTTTCATTTCCTCATCTGATGAGGTATACAATTTTAAATCATCAAAAAGAGAAATGAGAAGTCTTTACACTTTTTTGCTTTCTGAGAGCCAAATTATAGCCATGACAATATGTTAAGCAGCCAGCGTAATGGGTTAAGAGCAAGGCAAAAAAAGCAGCGGTGACAGAGTCACCCTGGAATATCCCCCTTTGGAATTTTATCACTGGAATAATAATTTGTCCTTTATCGTGGCTTAACCGCAAAGTGGTTTGCCACTTATGTTATGTAGGTTATCAGTGTAGGGTGTACCTTATACTTTTTAAAGCACTCTTTCATCCATGAATGTGGGATACTGTCAAATGATTTTCTGTAGTCTACCCATGCCATACATAGAAAATGATCCCTTGTTCCAAATTACTTTTATTACCCTTTTGTTTTATTGCCATAATTGAGTTTTCTTCTGAACGTCTATAAACTCTGTCGGCATCAATTCCAGTGTACAGTTTATACATCGTCAGAAGGCAAATTATTCATCTATAGTTTTTAGAGTAGCTTGCAGGTTTCACTCTTAAGTAGGAGCACTGTTTTTCCTGTTGTTAACCAGGCTGGTGTCTCTTCGGGTTGTGCACAGAAATACTTCTTACTCATGGCTAAATCTTCATGCAAGGATGTTAATATTTTAGCCAGTTAGAGGCTTTTCTTAACTTTGTTTCAGTCTCTCTGGCTGTTACTTCATCCCATTTCATATCCAGTACATCTGAAGTTCTTATTTGTTCTTTTACTACTTCTGTCCATTTAGCATATTTGTTTATGCCCCACAAGATCTTCAAAAATATTTCCCCAAAATGTTATCTATTTCTTCTTTACTTGGTGGTCTTCCAATTCTGAATAAAAACTTTTTTGAGGCATCAAATTGTTTATTTTGTACTTTTCCTTTACATTTATCTATGTATCTTATAAGTTTTTCTTCCTGTGCTAATATTTTTAGTTTATTATTTGTGACACTTCATGATAAATCCTGCTCCATTATAATATTGAGCATTACTTTTATCATGTCTGTTTTTATCTGTTCCCTCTTCTATACTACAACAGTGACACTTCTTATCTTAATTGCTTTATAGTTTTCTCTATTCGATACTTCCATGATGGCATTCAATTTCTCCATGTCCTTTCCCTTACTACCCTGTGTTTTCATGGTAGGACTTTATTTGGTATTAATTGCACAGTAATGTACCCTATTTACTTCTGTTACATTGCACGAATCTATATGGACAGTCCTAATTACTGCAGTCATTTGTTTTATCAAACTTCTAATTTTTTGTTTTCATTGACCTTCTGCAATCTATTTCTTTCATTGATCTTAATATGTCTATCCATCTCTATTAAACCAAGCAACTATTCTCTTAGATCATTTTCTTCTAAACTGAGGGCACATTCTTTGTTCGCCATTTCCTGTGGGCATTCTATACAAAGTTCTAGAGCTTCTTCCTGTGCCATGTTCTCTTCAGTTTCACCCTGTGTCATCTGTTGCTCTATCATATGGGAACCCGCATTGGCCTATCACTCCACGAAATTGACTATGTCAGAGTTGCCCCAGTTTTCCTGTTCCTTCCCTAGATGTATAGCTCCAACTGAACCTTTGTACTGGTCTCCTATGGGAGGCTCCAAAGTGTCATCATATGGCAACTGATTAGATGCTTCCTGCTGCACTGATTTCTGTTTAATTTGGGTGTCCATTGCATTATCCTGTAGTGTTATCAGAGTTAAATTTTCTACACTAAATCCTTCACTTTGCAGGTAATCCATAACCACAGTTCTTATTTCTTTAACTTCTCCATTACTAATCCTCTTTTCTACCTTTCTTCTTTGTTTTCTTCTTTTTTGTATTCTAAAATGTTATTTTCTTTTAATATAGGTCTATGTCTTACCTGAGAGAGTACCGGTGACCATGGCCCTGGAAAAGTATCAGCTGAGTCATGCACAGATGTGAAGAATGAGTAGTGACTGGTATAACTGAAGAAACTAAATTATTTAAAGCTGATTTTTCCTCATAAGAAGAAACTTAAGACAAAGCATTCTTCATACTTTCATAATTAGGACAAAGCTTACCATATGAGCCTGACAATTCAAAATTCTGAAAATCAAACTTGCAAAAGCATATACTTTTTCCCCACATTTATCAGTAATCTTTCCATCCTTAGCAGAAAACGCAGGACTGAAATTACTTGTTTAGCAGCAGTAGGATTAACTAAAGCTATAGCTGCTGGGTCAGGCTTGGGAAGAGTGCATACAAACTTAAAAGGCTGAGGAACGTCATACATTTATTTGCCTTTTTAGGGGCAGCTGGCTGACTATAAGGAAAACTGCAGGCAGTGACACACATTCTCCAAAGCAGACAGAAATGGAGGAATGGGTGAAGGCTCTGGAAGTTCTTTTTGAAAGAGCTCATAGCAGTATCAGAGGGACGGAAAAACTTCAGTGTTCTTCTATTGAAAACTCTTGCACACTCTGGAAATAGTCTCAGAGAAAGGCAACCCTCACAGAGAAAATTAGAAACAGAGTTCTTCTCAGAGTCTGAATCAGAAATTTGAGAAGAAAACCCTGCATCTGCCATTCGTCTTCTAGTCCAGATTCAGAATTTTGAATCTCTTCAGGAAAAGGTTGGCATAATGGTCAAGGTGTTTACTTTATGAACACAAGGTGCAAGGTTTGATTCTCACATGGGGTAACTGGCAAGGCTTAAAATGGCCACAAGGGCAGTTAGCCTAGTACTAATCCATGAACCTATGAAAAGTGTATTCCTCTTTCTTTTACTAGAAACCACCTTCCAGGAAGGATCAACAGCCTGAATTAAACATTAAGATATACCCATTAAACTACTCCTGTCTAAATAAATATGAGAAGTAGCTGATACATTTTTAGTTTTCGGTTTCTTTTTTCACAGTAAAAATGTGGCCTCCAGTGGGGATGGGCACATTGGACAGATCAGGAGGCCTGACAAGAGTGGCTCTGCTTTGCCCACTGAGCGGACCCCAACAGCTGCAGAGGAAATGACTAATCCCCAGTCCACAGTGACTGTAGGTGCTACACCAGAGGGAGCCAGGGTAAAAGATGAGTTGTTTCAGGAACAATTAATGACCACAGAAGAGCCACCTATTTGCAGCTGAGGTGGCAAAGGCTGTTTGTTTAACTTTTTCTTTCTGTGGCTGGAAAAAATCTGACTGTGGGACCAGTAGATTGTTCCATGGTCATATCGAAAATGGTGCCTCCCTCCCAAGGAAAACAAGCAACAAAAGGCAGAAAAAACTAAAAGTCTTTAAAAGTCACTTTCTTCATACAAAAATACAGTAAACAGCACTAACACTTTTCCAGCCCACAAAAGTAAAAATAAACACAATTTCTCCACAGAAAAATGATTGTGAATTACTTCAAAAAATAAGTTATGCACTCACCATAATGTTCCATCTGTGTTGCCCATTTTCATTCTTCCTCATTTTCTGCTACATTTTCAGGACTTTGGATCGAATTATAGAGACAGGACAGATAAAGATTAAGATTCAAACCAGGAATATGAAAGTTCCTGTAACATAAGGTGAGGAAGAATGAAAATGGACAACACAGATGCTGTTGAACTAAAGGAAGCTCTGCTTCCTGAGACCATGCTCAAATTGTTGTGAAGTCACAAAGGTATTCATCTTTGACCACGTGGCTGCAGCAAAGAATATTATCAAAGGAACCTTCGGAAGAAAAAGCAGATGAGGTAACACCAAAACATTTTGGGAATAAATCTGTGAAATGCAGTCATAAATTTAATTATCCAGGGTCATTTTGGAAACTGCTTGACCCAAGTGTTTAGTAGAAAAAAACATAAAACAGCTGGTCAGTGTTTCTTGTACTGTGTCATGCTGAGAAGCAGAAACCTACCTGTATAAGAACATCAGGAAGGAGTAACGTGTTTTCACCCGTAAGAAAAACTGGAAAGGATAACTAGCAATAATATGGATTGATCAACGGTCATCTCTGTGGCCACTCTGAGCATAAAGAAAGAACTGGTCTGAAGAAAGCCAATGTGATTGCCATTATAAAGGGATGTTTTCCATGAAATAATTTTCATAGCGTATTGTTCACTGGTTCAAAGGCCCTTCATGGGCAGGGGGAAGTGAGGCTGGGCCATTGTATTATCACTGAAATTGGAGAAACTATGCATTTAGTTAAAGAGTATGGAAACAGATATTTAATCTCTGACTGAAGAGATAGGAGATCTGGATTGGGCTACAGAATTCCTGGTGGATATTACAGATGGAGACCAGAATGATGGGAGCCAAAACTAATGAGGCCAGAAAGGACAAAGATGATGAATCAATGTTAGATGGGGCCACCATAGAAGGAGAAGACAACAGTTTGTTCGATAACATGTCTTCTGGTTAGGAACATCGACAAATATGTCGTCTGCAAATTCAGGTATATGTTGAGGGAAGAGAGAGGCTGGTAAAGAATAGACCACTGAAGAGCTAGAATAATGGGAACTGACATGGACTCAGTAGCCAACAACATCGGTTTTGCTGAAAAAGATGTGCAAAAAAACAGTTAAGTCCTACACCAGGTTTCTCAGAATGGAGACACACCTGAATCATAGTAACCTACTGAGTTCCTATGAAAAACCCTGATTCTGTGCAGGAATCAGTTTTAATTTGGCTTTATTTTGGTTTTGCTCATGAATTTGGGGATGTACAGAAAAAGCCAACTATTTGTATATGAAAACAATAGGAATCCTTCCAGTCTCAGGTGAGCTGTCCCATTAGGTAAGATCCAAATGGGTAGTGACTAGGTCTCAGTCAGAAACACAGATGACTCCAGAACACCTATCTATTTTAACATTCATTAGACCTTACACAAAAGAGCAGGATAGACTGAACCGTAAAACATCCAGAACTTATATTCCTTACATACTGATTTAGAGTAGTTAGATTTAGAATTAGTCTTAGGACCCCATCTTCCTTTTTGGTACCACAGGCATTGTTCATGAAATTTGTCCAGGAATCCAGACAGAAATGCTGACAGGCTAATCAAAAAAGGAGTATCTGGAACCCTGATTCTGCAGACCCCTTCTTTCTGATCAAATAATGTTCTAGTCTTGCTGGAAGGTCCTTCAAGGAGAGAAGAAAAGTTTTGATTCCGGTGGTATCCAGCTACTGATGCCCTACACAAGGGGGAGTCAACAAAGGGGCATTAAACAAAGATGTCTTAAGGAGTTACCTGAAGTATCACAGCATCATGCCAGTATATCTGATAACAGTTGAGTCAGGGCCAGTTGGTTGAAAGGTGCCTTCAACTATACTGGGGAATCAGACTCCATGAAGTACTCAAAATGGACAACAAATTAGTCAGTTGAGGAGAGAACTTCTTGATGTCTTCCAAAGAGCTGAAGTTGAAGATGAGTTAATGAATCTCCACCAAGAAATAAGGGAAATCTTGGGGATCCATGAGATCGTACATTCTCTTGCATGCATGTCTCCTAATGGCAATACCTGGACCAGTTGTTAAAAAGGCATTTTGAGATCCTCCACAGACACAAACTTGGGAAATATGGAAGTTATACTTTACAGCCTTACATAGCCTAGGGAAATGTGCTGGCAGTAAACAACTTCAGCAAGGGACAATCCAAGGTGAACACACATGATGCAAAAATTGTTCAACATTCCCAACATACTGAGGAGGAAAGGACAAAGGGAACTGATCATCAACTCCTACAAAGTGACACAGGTTACTACTGTAGTATCTAACAGGACTGCCGAGCTCCAGAGGGAGACAAAGGAAGCGGATCCTATCAAAAAAATTAGGAGCATCCTTCTTTCCTACATGGGAGGCCCAGTGGAGGAGTCAGCATGTGCTCTCCTACTCAGTGTACTTAGAGAGGAAAACCCCCTTGGAAACATTATTGTAGAGAGAATAGTCACTTCAATGTGAAGCAGGTCATGGTCACTGAAAACAAGAGAGAGAGAGATCAACTAGGGAGAGAAAGATATCTCTACCTGTGTCAAGACGAAGATTCTTAGGAGAGGGACATAGCTCTCAATCCCTGAGAGCAAGAATTCTGGACAAAGCCATAAATAATGGTGGGGGGGGATCCCAAAATACAGGCAATTTTTAAATACTGCTCTTACAAACCTGGAAAAGTGACAGAATAATAGCTTTTGTATTATCATGAATTTTCTGAAGTGTATGAAGTCTTAATCTCAAATGTCTATCATTATTTTCGGACTTCAGTCCTCCATGGTTTGGCAATGATTTGCCAGAAAAGACACAATTTTATGAGTAACTGGCCAAAAGTATGAGGTAAAAATCTGGCCATTCAGTAAAAATCTGTACAGATGAGAGGTATGGAGAGGAGGGTAGGTTAGGATCCCGAACCCTAGCACTAGGGAGAGAAACAGACTACATGGTGGAGGTTCCTTTGTAGATGGGATGAATCCAGGAATACTGGAGACTAACCAAGCCAAAGCCATTGTGTCTCAGGCTTACCTTAATGGAAGGGAAGAGGAATAAACCTTTACAGGGATAGTAATTCAGGATCAGATAGAAGCCTCTGAGGTAAACCTGTATCCTAGGCAAGAAAAGCAAACCAGTGACTTCATGAAGCCACAATAGAGTGAGACCGTCCAGACCTACATGCAGGTTTGAAAACATACAGACATGAGGAACATACAAAGTCTACCCAGGCAGTGTCGGGAAGTCAACAACTAACCCTTGCCTATAGACCTTAAAGGCACAGATTTTTCAATTGAGCCACTCTTCCCTCCAGAAAGGAAAAAGGGGAGCCATACCTCTCAGCCTCTTATCTCATGAAATCTGAACAAAGCCTTACATGATGGGGGAACAAAGGCCACAAAATATGGAAATATTCTAAACATTGCTCTTATAAGTTTAGAAAGTAGCTAGAATAACTGGATTTGTGTTAGCATGCATTTGTCCTAAAATGCATTCTTTAAATGAAGCTGAGAGTCAGAAATAGTGGGACCATTGGATCTGAGGGATGCCTTGGATCTAAAGTAAGCTGAATGTGCCCCACAGTTCCGGAACCAAAGGCACCTGATGCAAGAATAGCTCAGCTCTTTCCAGGCAACCTGCAATTATCGGATGCTATGCTTAGGATCTGAGGAGAGAACTATCCAAGCAGACAGGATCCAAAAAAGCTTTTTTAAAAAAAAAAAAAAAACATTTCTGTTCCAAGGAGGCAGTCCAAAGTTTATGCCTTATGAGGATAGCTCCAGTCAACCAGGTCTGGAGACTTAAGATCTGATGAAAATCGATAGGCAAGTTAAAAAACTTCACAAGACCAAACCTGTCATATCTGAGGAGAACTTGGAATATGGAGGAGGTCCTAGGAACTTTGGATCCAAGAGATTAGATGCAAAATCTTGTCTGGTAGATCCATTTCATTTTTTTTTTTTTTTAAAGGGGGGTTGAGCCCCTAAAGGAACTATTGCCAAGGTCTGGAAGAGCACAATACAAGTCGCCCTGACCTTCTCTTGACAGTCTCACAACATTAGACAGTTGATGGAAGAAAAGCCCAGCATATGAAGTCTGAAACTCAAAGGTTTTCATTATTTAGTGATTTCATTTCTGAGATCACAGTGATTTGCCAGAAAACACAAATTTTATGAGGAACAGATCCTTGCCCCGAAAGAGTGTCAGTCCAAAGCCGAAGACAGAAAAATATCTCTAAGAGTGGCAAAGGATAGTAGCATACAGACCAGGAAGTCACTGTAGGAACAAACAAACCATACTCTCAGACAGAATGGAATATAAGAACCTCTTGCAGTAAGGCAGGAAAGTGATCAGCGCACTACAGTGACAACCACCTGAAAAAACACCACTTGACTTCAACAGACCAAGGCATGAAACAAAGCCGAACATTCCGATAAACCAGACAGTGGAAAGCCATGGTTCTCACACTTATTGACAGAAGAAACATCAGTATAAAATGGATCTACAGCCAAAAACCAAGCCCTGGTACTGAAGGTCGCAAAAAAATGAGTTAGCCAGGAAAGACACCAACGACATACTTGCCGACAGTGGGAAAAGTACAATCAAAAGAAACTTAAGTAAAACCAGTCTATAAACTCAGATAGCAATATACAGCTGTAGGGTCTACACCAAGGGAGGAAGGAACCATCAATTAAGGAAGTATAAACAAACTTCCTTACAGCTCAAGATTTTGGAATTTTCCTTCTTACCACATCAGCTGCAAAAGACATCTGAAAAGTTAGGGACTGTGTAGTGTATTCTGGGAAAAGGGAGAAGTTTGACATTAGGATCCAAACTCTTGAAAATGCAGCTGGGTTGGAATTGTAACTCATCAGTGATGAAGAATGAAAAAGTCAACATCAGATCGACTTTTACAACGAAAGGAAAAAAGTGCACTCTTGTTAAGAATTATAATTCAGTCCTGTTTCACTGCATTAAAACACAAACTCGTAGCTTAAGTTAATGAACAGGAAAGTATTAATTAACAATTTTTAAAATACAAGTTTTTTTCCCCAAAGGGACCTTATCTGCTCAGCAAAGGAACAGCACAAGTGAAGTGTTGATCCTTCTAAGACTCAGGACAGCATACTCTTTGGCAGCAGGAAAGTTCTGAAGGGCTTGATGCCCAACCCTGTGGTTTTAGTCAGCTCAGCTCGAGCTGTCTGATGATTTGGGTGTGTGGAAGGTGCCCTGAAGCTTTGGGAGCTGGCAAGCTGTTGTATCCTATGTGCAATGCAACTCATAATGCTATGTCTACTGCAGCAGTGATCCATATGATGAACATCATATAGTATTACTTTATCTGCCAAAAGGGATATTTTCTCATTAGTATTTCCTGTCTGCCTTGTAGGTTCACAGTTGATTACTACGTTAAAAGCCTCAGGGAGCCTTTTTAAGCCTAGACATACTATCCAAATGTATCTTACAAGTTTTGATACCCTAAGGTTATTTTAACAGGGTATATTTAGGCTTGGGCATAGGTGGTCAAGCATTTACAGGCTGCCCCTGTCTTAAAGAAACAGATATCAGACAAAGGGTAAATTTCAAATTCCCTATCCACTGGTCCAAATTACGCTTGAATTGGGGTATGGAAGAACTCTGCTTTACATGGATGGGAAGCCTGTTCCAGGGAAGGAAGACACATGCTCATCCCTCCAACATGTCCTGTTTATGTTGTAGACAAAGTTTAGATCTCTAGATTGGGTAATTCTGATATTTGTATTGCACATTTTAATATGTCCATTAGAATGGGATCAGAGAATGCTTTGTAGTGGTTACTTTTAACAGTTATCATCCAAGAGTCCTGCTTTTAGCTGCTCTCACTGTTCCATCTTCCACTCTATACTAAGGAATTTAAAATCTAAGTCCTTGTGGCTGTAGTCCATTACTTTTCCAAGGTTTTAGTTTATTTAAATGCGTTTACCTGGTTAGAAAATGTATCAGGTTTGACTACTTGCAGTCACTGTCTTTGTTATAACAAAATATTACATGAGTAATTCAAGATACTAAGTACATAATAGATTTAAAGTATGTAATGAATAAATAGCAATGGAATTGGCTAAGTAATGTTAACAAAACTGTCTATGCAATACTCCAAGCATTACTAATGTGCAGGTCATCAACACATAAATGGAAAAAATGCACTTTTAAGCTGCAACAATTTAGACAGTAAACTAGCCCTCAAAACGAGCAATTTGTGAGGCCAGGTTTGCAGGAGGGTGAATGTGTGAGGATACAAACAAGATAAAGAGTCAGGAAAGTGGAAGGCCATACAAATCTTTACTTGGAGAATATTGTCCATTCTGAAGAGGTCATTTTGATTTACTTGTAGCAACTTGGTAGGGAGAGTGGGAGCTTTTAAATAAATGTGGCAGTGGCTTTGTTTAATGAGATCCATACAGTGATCTGATTTTAGTATAGCAGAGCATCGTTAGCTCCTTCAGCAGTTATCCTACTAACCGATTTCCCTTGTCTAGAATTTTTATTTGTTCATATAGTACTTAAAGTTTAAATATGAATCTAATGGTCAGATGTATTACTGACTTATGATGAAAATGCCAATCTAGCTTTTGTAAACTGGATAAATACATGTTAAAGGACAGTGATCTCACAAAGTCCATCTACTAATAGTGTTTTTTTTGTTAGGTTTAATTTTTGCCTCACTTCATCATGGGTACATGTAGAGATAATGCATGGGGTCTTTGGCAATTTAGTGGTCATAGTCATATATACATACATATATATATATATATATATATATATATATATATATATATATATATATATATATATACACATACACATTTATGTGTGTGTGTGGTCGTAGTTATATATATGTATGGGTTACCTTTACATTATCGAACGTTCAAATGTTCGTAAGTCATATGGCCGAAACCATATCATCGAAGATTCAAATGTTCAACAATGTAAACGTAACAAAAAAAATAAATAAATTAAGCAAAACAAAAGGTGTATAGCAGGGGGGCAAGCCCCCCAGCACCCCCAACACCCCACTACTTAAATATACCAACTCCGAGATCGCACTACACTGCGGTAACAGGAAATATTCCTGTTCCGCGCTGTGTGGAGATGTCCATTCAGTCATTTGCAGTGACCGCAATTTAGTGCGATCTCGGAGTTGGTAAACTTCGGTAACGGGGGTGTGGGGGATGCAGGAGGCTTGCTATAGACACTTTTTTATTTTATTTCTACCTTATTAGCTTACCTTTACAGTGTCGAACATTCAAATGTTCGATGATATGGTCTCAACCATATCATTGTCGAATATTTGAAAGTTCGATAATATAAGGGTAACCCATAAATATATGTAAATGGGTATACAAATCCATGCTGCCAACTATGCTGTGAAGCCTAATGACAGCTTATTTCACCGATCACAGTAGTGTTGCATTACCTTCATTACTTCCTGTTTCGACGTTTTACCCCTTCACACTGTTAACATTTCAAATTTGTCGTCTCAGTGTTTTCAGGTTCGTGCTTTTGGTGTTTTGTTATGGCACAGACCCATATATATATATATATATATATATATATATATATATATGTATATATATATATGTATATATATCATAGTAATTAAATATCAATATATACAAAGGTTCGTGTTTGTGTGTTGCTACCACAAAGAAGTTTTGGACTTTTTAGAGCATAAAAATGAAAATAAAGGACTTTTGGGAGCATAAAAATGAAAGCTCCTCCACTCCCCAAATTTTGAAAGCAAGAATCTGTTTTCGCAACATGATATATTATTTCTGTTTTTCTCATAGCTTTATCTCGCAATGCAGATACAGAAGTGCAGTAAATTCAAATTCGCAGTTCCCTCTTAAAAAACTCACTCATGCATAACTATGCACTACTTATATATATATATATATACACACACACACACACACACACACACACACACACACACAAAATATATATACAGTGGCATTGTGAGGGACACAGGGAAGCACACTGCTGACTGTAACACAGAGTCTGAAACCAACAGGCAATCCATCTCCAGAGAAATTAATCGGTAACAGGTGCCTCTAGGTCTATATCAGGCCTAATGATTGCTGAGAAAGTAGACTTACTCTTTACGTCTAGATAGGATTTCCTGGGATCTCTACAATGTTTTCTGCAAAGAAAGAAGGCAGAGAAAGAGAGAGAGCAAGCGCCTAAGGTAGGGAGTATGGAAGTAGAAAAGAAGTCCCTACTGTATGTTTGAATCCTGAAGTCAAACAATTTCCTAATGTGAAGGAGTATGCAAACATGCTGCTAGAATTTTTAAAGAGCAGGAATAGAAAGACAGAGAAGTCCAACCCCCCCCCCCCCTTAGACCAACCGCTCAATAAGGTACTTTGATTTAACAAGTGTTTTAACATTTAGACTAAATACTTGAGTCAAGTTTTTATTTCAGTTCTTTGTGAACGATTTCATTTCAAACTGTAGTTTTACAATGGCTGACTGAAGCCTATTTCATTTTAGTAAACAGGAAATTTAAATTGTGTACATTAATGTAACATTTAAACATTTTGTTTAAAGATTCCAACTAAAATACTACTACCAGTTCTGCCATCAAGTTCTGATGAAGTCTCCATTGAATTATTCGGAATGGAAACATGCAATCTTTTATTAAAATAAATTCTCTCCAGTGCATCAATTTATTTATTTTATTTTACATTTGTTGACTAGGCTAGTCTAACTGGATACATGTCCATTTTCAGTAGAGGACCGGGGAGATAAGCTCCAAAATTATGCTAATATAAAAGTGGTACAAAAAATGAAAAGAAAAGAAGCATCAAGATAAAACATGAAATACATTACTGCTGAAGGCTAACATTGTAGAAACAGTATGAAAAGAAATGTGTACACAGTTTAGCAATACAGTCTTTCTAGAAGCAAATATCAATGGTTAAGGGGTCGACATTTGACATGCAGAACAGTAGGAGAAGAAAGCCAGATTAAAATTAAGTTTGCTCAGAATTATACACTCAAGTAAAAAGTTAGTATACATTCAAAGCTGAAATACAGGTGCCTGAAACAGGGATAATGTTCCAACTGTATGTACTACAGGGTAGTTTGCAGACAAAAGAAGACTTGAAAAAATAGACTAACAGGAGGCTCAGTAATCCGACTAGGTGGTTGAAGGAGGGTGGAAAAACAGTAATGCTGTACAATTAGTGTTAACCTGGGTTAATGCATGGGCATAGCCATTGTGTTTTATGGAGTAACTTTAGTTGATTTTTGAAGAGTGGTAATGATGAAAGTAATTGTAGGTTGCTGGGAAGCCTGTTCCAAATCTTCCCTACAGAATTAGAGAAAAGGGAGTCTCCTGCTTTATCATAGGATTTCTGGATGGTTACTAGTAATTTATTTGCTGAGCAAAGGGTAGTAAGATTTCTATAGGGGAGATTAGGCTACTGAGAACAGGAGTATTGTTGGGCTGATAAAGTATCTGATAGGTGACAGTAAGTTGTTGCTGGTTTTGCAGTTCTAGTCATCCTAGCTGATTGAGATATAGACAATAGTGGGTTCTAAATGGTGAGCCAGTGGCGAATCTGGCAATGTTGTTATAGGAGGTTGCCAGTTTATTGAGGTTACTTTTGGAAAGATTAGTATAAATGGGTGAGGCATATAGGAGGGTACAGATTAGGTGGGTGTGGGCATTTTTATTTTGCTTTGTTATAAGTGTGCATGCCACACCTCTTCAGGAGTTTGGTATTTCAGTCAGGTATGTAGCTACAGAATAAAATGGCCCCCAATCCAAGTAAGACAGAATACCGTCCTCACATTTAATTAAGAACATAAAAGCATGCATGGACTTTGAAGATACAAGTATGTGTAACTGTCACAAACTGAAAGTATGGCTATGGCTGGGACTTTGCCGGAGACATAATCCCCGAGGTTTCATAATTGGACATTCAGTATGGACATATCAACAAGATCATAAATGGTAGACCTAACGACTATTTTGAAACTGTCTAGAACCTCATATAAATAATGTTGGCAATAGTATAGATATCTTAGCTGTAGATAAACTGAAAGGGGTGCTCACAAGCAATTGAGGAAAATTGATATCTCAGAGTAAAGCCCTCAGTTAAGAATGCACTACAAGGAGGAGGCGTAGAAACTAAAGTAGAGATGAGAAACTCATACTACACAAATTGGGGAAAAAGGAACTCAGAGTCTTAAGCATCTTCTTGTTACACCAATGCAGAGAACTTGTCAGGAACGGAAGGAGGACTCTAAGGGTAGAGAAAGAAAACCACTGAAGAAGAGAGGGAAAGAAGTAGAACCCCTAGCATAAGTTTATAAGTTAGTTTTCACAGGGGGTGAATTAAATGGAAGAGATGGATACCTGTTCAAATTCATGTCAGAATACTAATTAAAACAATGTTAACTTGGTTGACTTCTATAGAAGCCACATCAATTGTAAAACGTCCCAGAGGTAAGACAATACATTAAGTAGAGTTAAGGAAAATATAGCAAGAGTAAATGGGGAAACAAGGAAAAAAACTGCTCCCACTTCATACCTGAACTGCTAAGTGAGAAATTACCTGCTCTACAAAGTAAATGAAGACAAAGAATAAATACCAAGCCAGTTACTAGTTCCAAGGTCTTTCAGAACATTTGTGATAAAGTTAGCTCATAGCCATATTCTGGGTGGTCATTTGGCAGTGGGCAAGACAAAAGCTGCTAGGTTTTTAGATGCAATTTACTAGCCTGGAGTTACGAAAGACAGAGAAAGCTTTTGTACAGCTTGCCCAGAGTGCAAAGCACAGCATCCGGCTCATGGTTTAAGAGCTCTTCAACGCAATTTCCCATTGGGGAAGTCTGATTTGACAGACTAGCAAAATGAAATTGAGTATAGGTCATCAGTAAATCCTGGTAATCATTGATTCTGCAACAAAACTTCATGAGACAGTAACCCAATGCAGAAATGATGCAAAGTCCATTACAAAAGAACTAGTGGGGTGTGGCCAAGATGCATGTCTGATAGCAGCAGAAATCCATAGCTCTGCTTAGATTTTAATACCCTGACAGGAAATATACTTAAATTTTTAGAAAAATCTAACAAAGTATACTAAAAGTTAAATTAACACAGAGTCTCTACTATTTTCTAAAAATTAATACATAGTCAAGAGAATTTTTTAATTATTCCTGTCAAGAAGTTTTCTACTGGAGATCTCAAGATGAGCAACTTGAACCCAACAACAAGAGAGTGCAGTGAAGAATTACTTCTTATAATAACAAACATCTAAGAACTGTCACTAAAAATGGACAAATCGAAAAGAAAATGGTTATTATCAAACAAGAATGCAGTAAACAACTGGAACTTCTAAATGGAACAGTACAATAAAATCTGAACAGATTTTTGCCTTAGAGGAAACAGTAACTGACCTAGATACTAGAGTGACAGAAAAATGAACATCAAAATGAATTTCTTCTGAAACAAAACACCAGCCTGATTGAGAAACTGGAAGAACTTGAAAGCAGACCAAGGAGGAACAACATAAGAATATATGGAATTCCTGAGAAAGAAGAGGGTACTAACATGATTCATTTCCTCAATAAGTGGTTTCCATCAGCACTAAACATGCCTGAATCCTTGTCTTTTGGAATTGAGAGAGCTCATTGGTCCCTGGCACATCCAGCTTCATCTCTGAGTTCATCTAATCCCAGGTCTATAATAGTTAGATTTCTTTCCTCGCAAGACAAGGACTTAGTGCTGAAATCAATTGGACTAATTTCCCTATCACAATGGGTGACAATGACTGCACCTCTACAGTCATATCCAGAAGAAAGTAGTGTGTTCCTCTAATTAAGTCCTTGAAAAAAGGCAATACTAAAGCTCAAATTCTTTTTCCTGCAAGAATAAAAATCACCTTGCCAGATGGAGTGAAGATCTTTGATTCCCTACAAGAAGCAGTAGAATTTATCCAAAGAAGAAAATATTGCCGGACATAGAAGAAATGGAATGGTCATCCCAGAGTTTGAAGAGACAGGCAACAAAAAAAATGGATGGTCTGTGAAGGAAGAAGCAAACTAAACTAGGAAACTAAAGGACAAATTAATAAATTTCTTCTAATTTTAAATGCTTTGTTTTATGAATCATAATATCTTTGATTCTGGTAAGTCTCTATGCTGTAAGGTAATGTGAATAATTTTTATTATTAACTTTCTCTCTCCCTTTCTGCATCTACTTCTTCTAACTACATATAGTACTAAGTATTTAAATAACATTCTCTCTTTCTCTCTCTCTTCTTTCTTTCTATTCTTTTTTGTTACCAATGTTCCTTTTCTCTCTTTTCCCTATTATAAGTACTTTCCTTTTTAAATAACTACAAATGATGTATGTCTTCCAATTCTTCAGTAATAGTATAATCTGACTTAATACCAAAGTGCATTTTTAGTGGGTCAGTGGTGGGGTAACCAGGTGTTTCTGATTAGTGTTTCTAACTAGATGTTTTAGGCTCTTTGGATACATTTAAACATTAATACGAAAGCAGAAATCACCGAACATACATGTATGCTGGTTGTGCCAGTCGCACTACGGTGCGGTTAAGGGAGAATTCCCTTTTCCCCACTGTAGTGTGACCTCGGAGTGAGAATATAAAAGTAAGGGGGCATGGAGGGCACAGCCCCCCATATGGGGGTGCAGGGGCTTGCCCCCCTGCATAAAAGAAGATTTAGTGGGGGTTTTTTTTGAACGGACTTTAATGAAAGCGCTTTTCGGTGAAAGCACTTTCGTTAAAGTGCGCTCGGGTATTGTGGATTCGGACTATTGAACTTTCATTCAATAGTTCTAGAACCATATATATATATATATATATATATATATATATATATATATATATATATATGTACACACACACACACATAGTTGGTTATTTTGTAAATCAATAGGAAATATTATACTTTGATTAATACATACTGCTATCCAGTATGCATTATACTTTAATACATACTGGATACCAGGACCGAGTACTAAATATGTTGACAAATATCTGGACCTGATTACTTTAAATGCAAAAGGGGAAATTATAGCAACAGGTGATTTTAACTGCCTATTATCAGACAATGACACTTCTAAAAATGGTAAAATAAAACTAACACCTCAAGCCAAGAAGTTAAATGACTTTACAAACCAGATGAACCTTAAAGATGTACATGTCTAAGAGAACATTATTCCTTATTCTATACTCACTATTCATATCGGTTTGGTATACAAGCACTGATAAGGTCTTTGCATCAAATAATATATACTCTAAAATAAATGACATATCTATAACGACTTGCCCACTTTCAGACCATAATGCTATAAACTTTACATTAACTATGTATACAAATGATTTAAGATTTCTACAGAGAATTCCTGCTTACATAACTAAGTTAAAAGACTTTATTTCTTTCATTTTCTATTCCCTAGACATGTTTATGGAAACAAATAACGGTGAAGTTATTGATACTATACTATGGGACACACTTAAAGTCTATATATTTGGTAGCATAAAATCATGGTACCTTAAAAAGGAGAGAGTGGGATAAAGAACATTTAGACTTACAAAAGAAAATAGACCAGATAAAAATGGACGCAAAACCAAATAAAGTAGCATAGAACAAAATTACTAAGTTAAATCAAAAATACTTAGAAGTTCTGAATCATAAGGTAGCCATAAACCTGGAAAAATTGAAATAATCTTATGCTGTAAATCCCAAATATCTATATAAAATAGTGGTAAGATAAAAAAAATAAAAATCTTATTAATGAGATTAAATATAAAAGTGATGGTTCAGTCAAGAGTACATCTAACTTAATGGGCATATTAGAAGTGTTCAAAAACTACTATAAAGATATAAATAACACTACTTTTGGAGACAGATAATGTAATACTTTTATTCAAGAAAATATAATTACTAATGTGTCAATGCAACAAAATAACAAATTAAATTAACAAACAACACTCACATAAGTGAAAGAGCAAATAAAAAATGTAAAAGATAATAAAGATCCAGGACTGGATGGAATAATTCCTGAACTATATAAGATTTTTCCTGAATATATAATAAAGAAAATGATGAGTGCCTTTACTATGGTTAAGCAAAAATATACAACACCCTCATCGTGGAAATATTCAATTCTCTCTCCCATTTTATAACAAGGTAAGGACCCCAAATCTTCTGATTCATGTAGGTCAATTTCATTACTAAACACTGATTATAACATTTTCATGACAATATTAGCTAATAGGATAAAGAAAATATTACCTAATCAAATACATAATGATCAGACAGGGTTCATTCTTCATAGAAAAGTGCAAGATAACATTATTAAATTACTATCATTAATAGACATAGCATGCAAATACAAAAAACGAACTATTATCAGCGTAGACATAGAAAAGGCTTTTGATTCTATTAGTTGGTCTTATCTACAAATAATTCTCAGATTTTGTCAACTTATTAATGAAAATTTATAGTGGGGCACAAGCTTATCTGAAAATCAGATGATGTCTATCCTCACCACTAGAAATCCACAAAGAAACTAGACAAGGTTGTCCTTTATCACCATTATTGTTTGCTCTTTCAGTGGAACCTTTTGCTACTTATATCAGAAACAAGCAAAATACAAAAGGCTTTCAAATTAATAAAGTCTAGTGTCCTAAGATACAATTATTTGCCGATGATATGTTAACATTGTGTGATATTCATGGTTCTTTGCATGATGTTATAAATACCTTAAAAGCAAGTCTAAAAGAATTTCAGGGCTTAAATTTAATCATAATAAACCCAAAACATTACTAATTAACAAGATCATCAACAAAAACCTAAGAGAAAATAACCTGTTTAATTGTGAGAATGATGTATTAAAATACTTGGGTGTTAGTATAAAGAGTACATGGAAAGAGTCTGTTAAACTAAACTACAATGATTTAATAATCACCATTAATGAACTAATAAAAAGAGGGAATAAAATGTTCTTCACAATGGAGGATAGGCTCTCTTTTTTAATTAAAATGATAATTTTACCTAAAATTTTGTTTTATATACAGTCATTGATACTTCCCCCTTCCAAAAACTTATTTAAAAAATTAGATTCCATGCTACTTAAATTTTTATGGCTCCCCTTAAAACCTAGGATTGCATATAAATGGCACATTAGAGCTTGGAACAGTAATGGGATAGGATTCCCTAGCTTAGATCTTTATTCCAAATCAGTTATAATTAATGTAATATTACACTGGATCACACCTACCTATATATCTGGCTGGAAAACAATACATGAGAGTCATATAACTGATATCAGAACTACAGAAAAACAATTTAAGAAGCAATATGGAATAAGTAGAGTTCAATGGCTTTTACGTGAATTTTGTTTATTTAATAAGAAGTTTGATCATTTTTCTTACGGCATTAATCAAATCTTTAATAACTTTAAAAATACAGTTGATTGTAATTACAACATTAAACAATTTTTATTTCTTATATTCCCTACAGCACACTCCCCTGATTGCCTAGATTCTTCCAACCTCAATGCGATGCAAAAATTAAAGGAAAATAACTTGATATTCTGGCATCAATTTATTGAAAATAAGAGTATTAAACCACTAAACTCTCTTTTATGTAGTTTTGATAATAGTCAAAACAGTCGGTTGTTTATATACTCATTATAGCAGTTTATAGAAAACAAAATTAGAGTATCAATCAACGTAAAGACTGAATCTATACCTATTTTGATTCAGCTTTTTATTAGGTGTCTTGAAAAGACAGATAACCAAAAATTAAGTAGCTCACCTATCTACAAGATACTAAGAGAAGACGCACTAAAGTCTGACTCAGATGTTTGGAATTACTATGTAAAGATTAATGGAGAACAAATCTGATTAATCCAAAAAATTGTTATTGAATTCTACATATGGTACATCTTCTTCAATATATTGGAGATTGTATACATGGAAATTTATAAATAGGAGTTTCTATACTCCACATACAATAAATCTTGTACTCAAAAACAGTGAAAGTAAATGTTGGAAATGTGATGAATTACTAGAGGCCAACTGGGTTCACGTTTTCATTGAATGTAGAAATGTTGTTTAATACTGGAAAGACTTCAGATATTTTGTAATTGCTTTATGGTATAGCTGTCATATATCTAACTCACTAATCCTACTCAATGTTCCTATACCTAATGCAATACCTAAATCAAAGATTCCGTTACTCTGGTCAATTCTTGCAATTGCCAGAAAAGTTGTTACTTTGAACTGGAAAAGTAAACAAGATTTGATGTTCAAAGATTTTATTAATTTAGCAAAAGTTGTTTGTAAAAAAGAACTGCAAACCATTTGTTATAGAACCCATAACATTACTCAAAAAAAAAAAAATAGCATGGCAAAAATTAGGAAACCTTTTGAACAAATACTGTTAACTTCTCACAGATAAAATGACTGTTTATCATGGATGAATGTAAATATTGTAAATAGTTATTGTTTTATTGTATTTTTTATATGTACATTTGCGTATGTTTATAATAAAAACAAAATAAAAAAATGTTTTTGGAAAAAAAAAAAAAAACTAGTAATGCCCTTTTCTATATCAGGAATTCCCCGAGAAATTCTTTCTGACCAAGATACTCCCATTCACATCCAAAATAATGTATGGAATTTGTCAATTTGTAAAATAAATAGTACTACCATGAATTATATAAAAAATATAACAAAACTTTAAAGTCAGTGTTACTAAAGGATAGAGAACTGGATTAGAGACAGGGACCAACTGCTGCCACATCACCTCTTTGTTGTAAAGAAATACTCCACCCACAACCTCAACAGGATTTATATCATTTTAAATGCTGTATAGTAAACATTCCTGAGGTTTTCTGGATACTGTGAAGTAAACAGTGGAGGAGAAAAATGCCCACTTTAAAAGTGTGATAAAGCATTTTATGGATGTACAGGACAGCGAAGAACTCTCAAGTTTACAGTAAAATAACACACAGCAAAAGTAAAGAAGATGCAAAAGACAGCATATAACAAAAATTCTCATTTCAGAGAATTCAAACCAGCAGATGAAGCACTTATATTAGTACCCACTGCTGAAAATAATTTCTTACAAAATGGAAAGGACATTTTGAAACTGTAGAAAAAAGTAAAGTAAACTGTGAGGCAAACAAGAAAAAGGAAACCAGAACATTTACACTATGTAAATATTCTGCAACCTTGGAGGGAAACTAAAGTTTCTGTAACATGTATGTTTGCAGAGGTGAAGACCCCACATCATAAACTCAGAACAGATGGCACATAATTGATGCTCTAGAAGGAAGAAGTAAAGGACATTTTTATAGCCGTCTGGCAGAACTAGTCTAATATATCATAAAGTACAGCAGTGTAAGAATTTACCATAACAGTAAATGTCCCCCAAAAACCTTCCTTACAAGCACACATCCACTGCATGACCTAAGCCCGCACGTATAAGGGTACATAAGCAGACGCATAAGAGTGAGATCCTGAGACTATCTCTAAGCAAAGAGACCTGGAGACACCCAAGGAAAAGAACTAGCATAAAGATTAAGGTCAGCAAAGAGGAGTGAAGCATGGAGGTGGGTTCCCCCTCAGCCCACAGGAGTCCAGAGGGAAATCATTAGGAAAAAAGGTGGGAAAAAGATGGGGAAATAATACTGAAACAGTGATCAGAAGGATATCTACTGTTATGCTAAGTTCTCAAACAAATGTACTATGTCCTTTCTTAAATCACTGTTGCAGTACTCCAATACTATTAGGTGATTCCCAAAGCTAATCAACTGGAAAGGGTGGATGGACCAGGAGCAGGGGGCCTTGTCAATCAACTCAGACAGCACAGATCTAGCAAATGAAGCTCTAGTACTACAGAAAGCATTTACTCTGTAGTGGTTTGTGAAAGTATGCAAAGGACCAAATGGCTGCCTCTAAAATAGACCTTGAATCAATTCCCTTGTAAAAGGTCCCAGAAGAAAAAGAAGAAACTGCTCTAGTTGAATCGGTCTTAACTGGACTGGATATGAACTTGCCATTATGTGAACAACAAAAGCAATATAAACTTGGAAAATCAGTTGGAAAATGTCTGCTTGGAAACAGGATTACCACACTTCGATTTCTGGAAAGAAACAGTTGGTCTGTCTTCTTAATGTCTTTTGTCTTGTTCAAATAAATCCAAGTTGTTTCTGTACATCCAAACAGTGCAGAAGTCTTTCACCCTTGTTTTGATGATTAAGAAATTAAGTAGACAGATTAATAGCTTGGTTGATACACATGACTGACCACTTCAGTCCTGAAAGAAGGGCTGGCCTTAAGAGATATCCTATCCTTCTGAAAAATAAGGAAGGGAGGAGAGGCCATCAGGGCATGCAACCCAGAAGCCTTTCTTGCAGAATTAAGGGCCACTAAGAAAATGGTTTTCCAAATACAAATTTTTAGCAATGTAAAAGCTGCTGGTTCGAAAGGTGGCCAGGTAGGCTTTTCCAAGACAAAGTTAAGGTCCCATGGAAGGGGAATAGCCCTCCTGAGTGGGTTCAAATGAAGGATGCCCTTGAGAGGCATTTCACCTCCTCCTTTCAGCCAGGTAAAACTGCTCATATACCGGCATATGAGCCAATTAAAAATCGCACAGCAGAGCCTCTTCTGTTTAATGCGGAACAGTAGGCAGTTCCACATGAAAGACAATTTTTTTTTTTTTTTTTTTTAAAAGTCTTTACTTAGCATGAAGG
Source organism: Protopterus annectens (assembly GCF_019279795.1). Classification (NCBI taxonomy): domain Eukaryota; kingdom Metazoa; phylum Chordata; order Ceratodontiformes; family Protopteridae; genus Protopterus; species Protopterus annectens. The sequence continues at coordinate 828,935,215 of NC_056747.1, forward strand.
ACTTCTTTTGGAGCACTTATTTTATGGAAATTAAACAAATAGCTCTTCTGTCCATGTCTGGACTTCCCTTTTGACTGTATTAGATAAAGCTGAAAGAGGTGCCCTTGAGATTTTCCATGTTTTTTATTTTTTTTATGAAATGTCCTCTTTTTGTCAAAGTGTACAGGGGAATAATGATTATGGAAACCACCTTTAAAGGCACAATGTTACTTACCGTTTACACCTTTTATAAAAATTGTACCTTGTGGTACTTGCTTATAAAGCAGGGTATGTTTCAGTTTCATATTTTCCCTATTCTGCTGTGTATGTCACAATTGTTTAAATTCTTCATTGATAGTGTTACAGTTAGGTGTACAAAGTGCCTACATCATAAAAGAAGTTTGAACTGAATGCTGTTCTCCATGCAGAATTCAGCAACAAATTAAAATGTTTCATCTGAAAGAGTATAAGGGTGGACTGGGGCAAGAATTTGCCTCTGGCCCGCTATTTCGCATTGGACAGAAGTGGCTCTGCTTTGCGATTTATGATTGGCTCATATGCTAGTATAAGAGCCAATCAAAAATCGCAAAGCAGAGCCTCTTCTATTCACTGCGGAACAGTGGGATGTTTTCATCAGGATTTTAAAAGGCAGCGAGGGACTCAGAATTGAGTTGCTGATCTCAGGACAGTCCTGCACAAATAGGGATGTGTGGCAACCCCGGCCAGTAGAGACAGAAAATACTTAAGGGGTTGCTAATAGATTTTTTGTGTAAGAATTTTAGATCCTCAGGTGGCTTGTCAGGCATCAAAAAAGGCCTCTAAAACTTGAGGGACAGGAGCTGGTATGCAAACCCCTACCTCATATAAGATGCAACATCTTTTCTGCCAACAGAAACTTGCCTGGATTCCCATTCAGAATGCTGCATCACTTTAGTAATGGTCTTACCAAAGATGTCCTCAACAGGGGAGCCAGGGATAATGTGCTTTCATCATCTGAAGCCATTTGGCCTGGATAGTGAATTTGAGATGAATAAGCTAGACAGTGTTCATATGAATCTGAGTCTTCCTCCTCAGATGGTAATGATTCATGGTATCTCTTCTGAGGAGAAGATATGGGAGGAAGTACTAACAAATGAAGGTAGGCTTGAGGAATAAAGTGGCTCTGTACAGGCCCTGTGAAAATGCTATCCATTCCTTTTCTTAAGACATTTGAGAAAGAGAAATATTCTTTGTGTTTTGTTTCTTCTTCAGGATGACATCTGATTTTTCAAAGATGTCAAAACCCAACCCCTGGCATACCTCAATCAAGATTCCAGGCACCTCTTCCCAAACCAGGATTTGGGTTATGTCCTCAGTACCTTCAGAAATAATTAACTTTGGTTCTTCCTTTTCAACCATATCAATATAATGAGTCACATTGCATGTGCAAGAATCAGATACCATACCAGCCTGTGGCATGATCGTGGGAGCCTGAGAGATGACAGAGGGTTCCTGCAACACTACGAGTACATCAGTGTTATTAATAAGCTGATGTACAAAGCAAACAACTCAAATTAAAAAAAGAATCACAGTACTGATTTTTAGGGATGCTATTCTGCAGTAAACATTATTCGACACGACTGAATATGAACAGGATACAAGTGTTGACCATAAAAAAAAAAAATCATAATTACCATTAAAACAAATTCAAATCTTCCTGCAATTTTCCAGATTTACTGTGTGTATGACCAAGTACTCACATAGTGCTGAGAGCAATATGCTACTTGATTCAGGCTATACAGAATATCTCATCATAGTATTTAAAACAGCGGTGCACAACCTTTTTGTGGGGAGGGTCACTACACAAATTCTTAATGCATCTGCATGCCACCTCAAAACATAGTAAGCCATTACGAGTTAACAATAGGTACAGGTCACTGGCATTTCTACTTAAGACAGCAGTCATGAAATTTCCTGTTTTCTACATCAAATCTGCATTTAACTTTATTCTGGCTTGCAGCCATGACTCTTCACAAACTCTTGCAGAAAGTTACTACTGTTTACAGACTACAAGTTATAAACAACAAGGAATAGTTACTTCCGCAGCTAAAATTAGAGGTGTGCCCAACTGCAGTCAATTAGGTAAGTAAGCACATGCTGGAAAGTTTGTATGACTGGAGTAAAGCATTGCATTTTTTTCACTTTTTTAAAATAATTTTGGTTACTCTCTGGTCACCGGATGGTATTGTGTCAAGGGCCAGATTTGGCCCTGGGGCCGGATGTTGGGCACCACTGATTTAAAAGAAACTGAAACAAACTTATTACGTGCACAATGCAATAAAAACAACTTTACTATAAAATTCAGTACAACTGAATGTTCTGCAAACTTCAGCTGCTGACACTGCTGGTCAGAGAACTGCAACAGATCCAAATGTAATTTCTTCTTGCAAAAAAAAAAAAAATAATGTATTACCTAGGAAACAAAGCAAGCTATGGGATGCCAGAAGATGTAAAGGGAATCTTTCAAATTTCTTTCAAACTGCCTTCCCACAGCACTTGACGCAATGAACAACGTAACAAGAAATACTTGCAAACGTACAATGAAGTGAAACAGTCTTCTATCACATTTTCCTATAACTTCTAATCATCAGATATAGTACAGTGCTTGCCACACATGAAGACCACATTGCTTCCTCATTAAATAGTACACTAAATGAGATACGCAGTAAAATAAAGCAACTATTCCTCTTGCTTATATGTGGTTGTAACGTCTCAATACCAGTTGGCAGAGTTATCACAGCACAGACTGTGCAAACAGTCAAGACCATGTTTCAGTATGTTTTATCCCCATTAATTAGTGCACCAGATGATATCTGCAAATATAAGTGAAACACTCCCCCTGCTCACACCTGGCTATTACTACTCACTAAAGGTTATTACAGAATAGTGCTTGTGAAATAGTCAAAATTATGTTGTTGTTCCCATTTAACAGTGCATCAAATATTTGCAAATATGAAAAATAAAGCAAAATTCCAGATACCAAAACGTAACAGAAAAATCTAAATAGGAGCATTTCACAGTTCATTTTACATGACTCAAAATCTACTTTGTGTGAGATACTGTTTCTTAAGCCAGATCATACTCTCACCAGTGCCATCTCACTATTCCACTGTTACCTCATGCAACACTACTAGTGTTCTGCAAACCAACAACTAGTACCTCTTCTGAATATCAGAAACCTGGGTGCAATCCCACTTACAAAATTCCATCATACGAGAGATAGTACCCCCAGAGGAAATCTCCTCTAATGGACAATCTGGACTGATACAGAGTCCTCCTCCTCAGAAAACATAATCCAGTGGAGAAGGAATCTGGGAGGAATAGGCCAAAGACTCTTCATCAGAGTCTATGTCCTCATCAGAAGAGTCCTACGCCCTGAGGCTCTTAACAGAAGCAGAAGACCAATGAGGACAGGAACAGAGACTCCCAGAGGGGGCTTCAAAGCCATGCCAGCATTAAGTAACCCCTATGTAAAATCCTGCCATTCACACAGAGGATCCTTAGAAGCAGGGGAAATGTGCTTTGCCTTTTGCTTCTTCTTTAAAGACATGTCTGTCCTAAACATCTTTGGAGGTTCAGATCCCTGCCGGCAATCAAACAGTGGAAATCTCCTCCCTAACAAGAATTTGCATAACACCCCATCAATCCCTCAGACATCATCAGTCACAGTTCCCCCCAAATATTCACAACAGACATCTGCAGATCCTCTGAGGAAGTCTGTGAAGCCAGATCCATGTTGGTTTCCAAACAAGTTGCGGCAGAGGAATCTGACAGGCAAACTGGGTGATCCTCCAGGCTTTCACCAGCTTTGAGAGAGAAAGTACAGCAGTAGAACAAGACCTAACTTTTTCAGCCTTCATCTTAGTAGACAGCTGACCCTCAGGCTGGGAAAACTCCACCACTGTACTCTGCACCAACAATTTAAGATGCTGGTTTTCCACATAAATGGATAAGGAGGAGAGATGACTATGAAGAGTTTTAGGGACAAATGCCTGACCAGCAGGGCATGATGTATGGTCTTGAGAAGCACCTAAGCAAAACAAACACTGCTTCTTATTGGGAATCTGTCTCTCACACTGATATTTTCCTTTGCAGGATCACATGTAAGCTTACAAGCAAAAGAAAAGGTAATAATAAGCAAAATCCCCAATGGGGCATTTATCTGAAATGACTTGGTAACCAGCAGACAAAGGAGCGTTCAGACAGATGGCTGAAGATGGCGTTCAGACTGGAGGTAAAACAATTCTGAGGAAGGTAGATCAGTATGTCACCTTTATGCCCTACACCATGAGCAGAAAGCATACGTGTGATGTACAATGTCTCTTTTACAATGTAAGGCTTTGGTATGCAGGCCGGATGTCGGGCTACTCCTGCCAGGGGATGTCTAATGTAAGGAACACTGTAATAGTGATATGGAAGGACAGCCACAAGGTCCAACAGTTTGTTTAGACTTCTAGCATTAAGTAAAGCCTCTGTGACATGGTCCAATGGTTGATTTGTTTTGGAATTTAGGTTTGGAGGCCCATCAGCTGGACCTTTCCTAAAAAGGCACATAAGGGGCAACAAAACCTTTTCTCGGTATGCAAGAGCCTTGGAATGAGAGGTACAAGCAAATATGTAAGTCAAGCATTGTATCCCATACTAAAAAAATTTACTGTTACTTAAGCTGTAGAACATTACATAGTTAACAAGAGATGACATCTTTACTGGTCTTTTGAAAACATTAATGGTTAGTTCAAAGTGGCATGGTAAAAAATTACATCACTATAGACAGCAAATAGTACAGCAAGTAAGACCTTAATGAATTAAACAAATTCTCGCAGGTTTGTCAAGCTTGCAACTTACTGGCCTTCAAGAAAGTGGAATGTTGTGAGGTGTGTGTGTGTACATATATATATATACATACATACACACACACAGTGGATATAAAAAGTTTACACATCCCTGTTAAAATGCCAGGTTTTTGTGATATATAAAAATCAGGCCACAATACATAATTTCAAAACTTTTCCTACCTTTAATGTGACCTATAATCTGTACAATTCAATTGAATAACAAACAAATCTGTTAGGGGAAAAATATAAACAAATAAAAAATGTACAATAAGCTGGTTGCATAAGTGTGCACACCCTTAAACTAATACCTTGTTGAAGCACCTTTTGATTCAATTACAACATTCAGTCTTTTTGGGTAGGAGTCTATCAGCATGGCATATCTGGACTTGGCAATATTTGCCCAGTCTTCCTTGCAAAAGCACTCCAAATCTGTCAGATTGCGAGGGCATCTCTTGTGCAGAGCCATCTTTAGGTCATCCCACAGATATTGGTATTGGATTTAGGTCTGGGCTCTGGCTGGGCCATTCCAGAGCTTTAATTTTCTTCTGGTGAAGCCATTCTTTTGTTGATTTGGATGTATGCTTGGGGTCACTGTCATGTTGAAAGTTGAAATTCCTCTTCATCTTCAGCTTTCTAGAAGACACCTGAAGGTTTTGGCTAAAAGTGACTGGTATTTGCAACTATTCATAATTCCCTCCACCTTGAGTAAAGTGCCAGTTCCAGCTGAAGAAAAGCAACCCCAAAGCATGATACTGCCACCACCATGCTTCACCGTGGGGATGGTGTTCTTCTGGTGATGCAAATTGTTGTTTTTGCGCCAAACATACCTTTTGGAATTGTGGCCAAAAAGTTCAACCTTGGTGTCATCAGACCATAAGACATTTTCCCAAATATTTTTGGGAGACTTGATGTATTGTTTTGCAAATTTTAGCTGGGCCTGGATGTTTTTCTGTGTAAGAAAAGGCTTCCATCTTGCAACCCTACCTCATAGCCCAGACATATGGAGAATACGGGAGATTGCTGTCACATGTACACAACCAGTACTTGCCAAAAATTCCAACAACTCCTTCAGTGTTGCTGTAGGTCTCTCTCTTGGCAGCCTCCCTGACCAGTTTTCGTCTTGTCATCAATTTTGGAGGGATGTCCAGCTCTTTGCAATGTCACTGTTGTCCCATATTTTCTACAATTTTTGATGACTGACTTCACTGTGTTCCATGGTGCATCCAATGCTGTGGAAATGTTTTTGTACCATTCTCCTGACTGATACCTTTCAACAATGAAATCCCTTTGATGCTTTGTAAGCTCTCTGTGAACCATGGCTTTTGCTGTAGCAGGCAAAAGAGGAAATGTCAGGAAAATCCTACTAGGACAGTTGAAATTTATTTTAGATTAATAAAAGTCCCTTTCATTGATGGCAGGTGTGTACCCAAGAAAAAAAGTTTGGAAATGATTTATTGCGGTCTCACTTTTTACATCACAAAAAACCTAGCATTTTAACAGGGGGTACGTACACTTTTTATATCCACTGTATGTATATATATATATATATATATATATATATATATATATATATATATATATATATATATATATATATATATATATATATATATATACACACACACACACATATATATATATAAATGGGTTCACATCTAAATCCTGAAAGCCCAAAATCCTGAGACCAAAATCTTGAAAGTTCAAAATATTGAAAACTCAAAATACTGAATCTCATAATACTGAAAACCATACACTTATTATATTCCAGCACAAGTACATACCGAAACAATAAACGACAAACCATATTACTTTTCTCCATGCATGTACTTAATGTAGTGAAATGCAATCTTGGAGTTAAAATATTTAAGCAGCAGGGGGTGGGGGGGCTCAGCCCCCTAAATGGGAGGTGCAGAGGAGTTGCCCCCTACTTATAGTTGAAGGGTAATATGTTTCTGTATGTACTTGTGCTGGAATAACAGTAAGTGTTGCTATCCTGTGTGTTTTCAGTATTAAGAGATTCAGTATTTTGAGTTTTCAGTATTTTAAACTTTCAAGATTTTGGTCTCAGAGTTAAAGGCTTTTGGGATTTATAAGTGAATCTGTATACACACACACACACACACACACACACACACACATATATATATAGGCGCGCGCGCACACACACAGACACACACACACATGTATACATACATAGACAAACGGGGGTGGATCCAGCACAAGGTAAGCTAAGCAGCTGCCTGGGGGCCTAGCTAAGTTATGCAACAACAGAGAGAGAGTCAGAAACAAATCCCTGCTATCCTGGGCTTTAAAAGAAATGATTTCCTTCTGAGCAGCTGACTGAATGAGTTTTCCTGCTGGGCTGTCTAAATTTTCTTGAGGTTCAGTCTCTTTCATTGTCTCTACATACCTCACTGGACACAGAACTAATGAGAGCCTTCCAGGAATTCTCACAATTGTTCAAGTAGGATGAAGCATTGGTTTTGCAACATTAACAGGATGAAGCATGCATTGGTTATTTAAACAATAACCGATGATGTGGTGTGGTACATTGAAGATTTACCCACAGTTGGTGTGGTTTAATCATGAGGATGAAACTCAACTGATTAAATAAAGCCATCCGTGGGTAAATTTCAATATACCACAACCACATACTCCGTTATTGCACACTTCACATATGCGCTAATTAGTACTTCACTATATGCTATCAGAGTATAAATCCTAGCACATCTCTTCTAGTTTAATGGGCTGCTAGATGCATTTTCCCTAAATATGAGTTTCAGGTAAGAGAAGTAAACTGTTTCCCATGCTAAGTCTATTTTCAACGAGACAGTGTTTTGTTTAGAAAATGGCTGTCACTGTTTTGGCTGCAAAATTTGAAGTAACTGTTAATGAAATACAAATGTCTGTGATAATTATAAAAGTAAATAAGAAAATAGTATGAACACTGACAGGTTTAAATAGTGTTTATGGAAACTGGGTAGAGCCAGACAAGTAATGGGATACTGGTATGGCTGGCAGGGGCCTGATTAATTACCCTGCTTAGGGCTCCATTTGTCCACTAGCTGAGTTGGACTCTGAAGTTGTATGCCTCAGCAATGCAGTGCCATTCAAGCAGATCAGACCTGTACTAAGTGATGTTAAGTCATACAGCTATTTTAGATGTCAGAGAAGATGCAGGGAAATCAAAAATGAGATGCATGTGTCCGGCAAGCATACAACAGCCACCCCTGCAGAAAAAGAATTATGTTAAAGCAGATAACTATTTTAAATGCCAGAGAAGATACAGGGAGGTAAAAATGAGATGCAGGTGTCCGGTAAGCATGTAATCCCCCCTCCCCCAAAAACGTATGTAGTAAGATTTCTGATTTTTGTATGACTTGTGGGTTGTTGAACAAAAGCTGCTGCAGAATGTATACAAACTAATTGTTTCTTTATTCATTACACTAAAAAATTAATTCATTAATAGGCCTAGATTATGTAATATAGTCTAAACATTTTCCTTTTATAGGTTCATAGGTTCATACTAGGCTATCTGCCCTAGGGCATTTATAAGCCTAGCCAGAATGTGTTTGGCTTTCGCCACCCATTTTAAATTAATTTTGCTATGCCCTTTCTTGAGGTTAGTATACTGTGCCTCTGTCTAACAGTGACACAGAAGTGATACCCGGGGTAAACCTATGATCTCCCATCCACTCATCAAGATTCCTCTTGAAGAGAGTCAATGAGGGACTCTGCCTAACCTGGACTGGGATTTTATTCCAGAGTGAAGGGAGCCTCTGGGTTATGAATCTGTCCCTCCAGCATGGCCTATTTATTTCAGTGCTGAGGTTCAAGTCTCTCGAGCGTGTAGCTCGATGGGATTTGGATTTTCTGAGGTGCAGCATGTCCATTAATTCCGGGTTGGACATGGCTTTATACATCAGGCACAGATCACCTCTGAACAGGCGGTATGCCACTGAGTAGAGCTGGAGTTTCTTTAACCGGGCAGCATATGGCATCTGTTTGAGCCCTTTGATCCTCTTGGTGAGGTACTTTTGGGGTCTTTCCAGTTGCTGCAGGTGTCTGGTAAGGTACATCCCAAAAGGGGCATTGTACTCAATTATGGGCCTGATGAGGGATGAGTAAAGAGGCACAATGACCTCCCCTGATCTAGATGTGAATCCCTTCATGATTAGGTGGGCTACATAAAATGTTTTTCTAACCACTTTGGCCACATGGTAGTCAAATGAGAGATTGCTATCAACTTGGGTCCCCAGGTCCCTAATTACTTCTTCTGTACTTAATGGATTACCACCTATGTGGTAATTTGTGGGCACTTTGTTTTTGCCAAAGGGGATGACTATACACTTTTTGGCGTTTAGCTTGAGGCCATGGCTCTGGCACTAGTTGTCTGTTTCTATGAGGCCCTTTTGGAGGATGCTTTTGTCGGCTGGAGAGTCAATTATGGCGCCCAGTTTGCAGTCATCTGCGAACATGGTCAGCCACAGTCCTTCTGTGTTGGCCTGTACCTCCGAGAAATATATACCGAACAAGAGAGGTCCCAGGACTGAGCCTTGTGGGACGCCACTTGTAACTGGTTTGGAGTCTGACATGGCTCCAGCAATTCTAACCATGTGGGTTCTGTCCTTGAGCCAGTTTGCAACCCATCTAGTGACATAGGGGTTTATATTTAATCTGGTGAGCTTATCTATAATGCCCGAGTGGGGTATTGTATCGAAGGCTTTTGCGAGGTCCAGGTAGGCTGTGTGGACCACCTTCCCCTCGTCAATGGCCTTGGTGACTGTTTCAAAGAAATCAACCAGGTTTAAGAGGCAGGATCTGCCCTTAACAAAGCCGAACTGGGTAGGATCCAGTGTCTGTGGGTCCCCAATATCTTTATTTATGAGGTCCATGATGATCCTTCCATAGCTTTGCAGACCAAGCTAGTCAGGCTTATGGGGCGATAGTTTCCAGGATCCGTTGAGGCACCACCTTTGTGGAGAGGGACCACAGTTGCTGTACGCCACTCTTTGGGTGCATATCCTGTAGTAAGGCTGAGATTGAACAGTAGTTTTATGTTTGGGTTTAGCTCTTCTTGGAGTTCATGTAGGACACAGCCCGGGACACCGTCTGGTCCCATTGATGCTGTGTTTTTTGCTTTGAAGAGGGCGGTTCTTACCTGAGCATCTGAGATGTCAGGGGGGCAAGCACTCTGCTGGGATAGATATTTGCCCTTTTGATGGGGAGGGGGTGGAGAAGTTTGCGCTGAACCTGTCAGCTAGGATGTTGGCAATGTCTGTGGGTTCGGTGTATTTTTTGCCATTTTGGATTAATTCTGAGCATATCTGGGAATTACCACCCAGGTTCCTAACAACTAAAGAAAGCCTTGTGATTATCCTTAGTGTCCTGTGCAATTTTTCTCTCGAAGCTGGCCTTAGACGATTTTATGAGTGCCCGTAGTTTTTTGCTAATACTGATCAGAGATGCCTTCCCTTTTTGGAATTTTGCTCTATCATTTAGTAGCTTCCTCCTTCTATTGTATAGTTTGTTTATGGCTGGGGTCCACCAGACAGGATGTCTGCCTTTGGAGGATTGGGTCTTGGCTTTATTTGGGATCGCATGATCCATGCATTCCTGAAGGTGTTCATAGAATGCGTTTATAAAGCAAATTATATGTAAATATATATATTAATAATATATATATATAATATAATATATATATATATATATATATATATAAAATATAATACATATATATTATATGTAAATAATTGCGTTTATTTCAATAATCTAAACATGTTACATTTTAGTAATATATTTTGCAGTGCCTGCTTTACAACCACCAGCAGCTGTGAAAGGGTGGACATTTGACAGGTCATACAGTTTGCAGTTTTGAAGTGGTGATCAGAAAGTACAGTCATGTAAAATCTTACCATAACTATAGAAGTCCTTGCCTTCACTGCTGCAGTATTCTTAACTATCTAGGATTCCCTAAGGCAGAAGCCCGATGTCCAGCCAGTCTTCCAAAGACTTCTGAATTTAAAAGGTATGTCGAATCATACCATACACTCCCTGCATTATGTAGAGCATAGAGTTCAGGCCTAACAAAACAGAAATTATTGCCCCAGGAAGGACACCAGTCCAATGAACCCAAGAGGCAATGTGTACATCCAGGAAGGCAAAGAACTACGGGGTTGGAGGGAGGGAGTGGATACTACAGCAGTGAAGGCAATGCCATCTACTGTTATGTTAGGATTTTACACAACCGTACTATGTCTTTACATTCACTGTGGCAGTATTCTTAACTATCTTGGAGAGTGTCAAAGCTCATGAGGAAACTTTGTAGGAGGAAGGGGCAGAAGAGTCCCCTAAAAAATCATGAAGAACTGAACTACTAAAACCATCCCTAGCACTAGAAATACCATCCAACTTGCAATGATTGTTAAAGGTATGCACACAAGTCCATGTAACTGCTTCAATAGAATTAATATCTAAGTTTTGAAAAAAGTACCAGAAGAAGCCACAGCTCTAGTAGAATGACCGTTAAATGAAAAAGGAAGGCTTTCACCATGAAAGTCTAACAAAAGGAAATAGCCTTAGAAATCCAAGAAGAAATAGCTTGCTTGGATACAGCAAGCCCCAAACATCTAGGATGAAAAGAAACAAACAGCTGATCAAATTTTCTAATAGTCTTGGTCATATCCAAATAAACTAAGTTGCCTATGCATGTCCAAAGTCCGAGGCACCCTCTCACTGTCAGTATGTGGAGAGGGGGAAAAAGTAGGCAGATTTAGGTAACAATCCTACTCGCATATCTCTCCTAGTCTCTATCCATGATCTCCTCAACTATTCAGCAAACCCCTTATAATCTCTTCTAACTATACCTTACTCTACAGTCACAACTGCCTGGTACAGCTTCCTCACCTCCTCCTCCCCTTGCTGAAATACTCCCTTCAGAAAGTTACTTTATTATTTTCCTCCCTTTTACATTCAAGAGACATCCACCCCAATCCAGGTCCCTCCTTCTCTAAAAACCTCCACTTAACTACCATTAACTTTCAAAGCAACTGCAACAAAACCTGAGTTCCTTGCTTGGCTAACCCTGAATAAAACGCACATCGCAGCTGCAACTGAAAGCTGGCTAAAACCAAACATCCAAGATGCTGAATTCCTTCCTCCTAATTTCATTGTACTTAGGGCTAACAGACAACAGAAAAAAGGAGGTGGTGTTGCCTTAATTTACCCTTCTTCTTTCGGCTGCTCCCATTAGGGGTCGCCACAGCAGATCAACTGTTTCAATTTCTTGCTGTCCTCTGCATCTTGCTCTGTCGCACCAACCACCTGCATGTCCTTTCTCACTACATCCATAAGCCTTATCTTAGGCCTTCCTCTTTTCCTCTTACCTGGTAGCTTCATCCTTAGCATCCTTTTCCCAATATACTCAGCATCCCTCCTCAGCACGTCCAAACCAACGTAATCTTGCCTCTCTAAGCTTTATCTCCAAACCTTTCCAACCTGGGCTGACACTCTAATATACTTATTCCTAATCCTGTCCATTCTCGTCACACCCAGTGCAAATCTTAACATCTTCAACTCTGCCACATCAAGCTCTAACTCCTGCCTTTTTGTCAATGCCACTGTCTCCAACCCATATAACATAGATGGTCTCACTATCCTCTTGTAGACCCATCCCTTTCATTCTTATTGATACTCGTCTGTCACAAATCACTCCTGACACTCTTCTCCACCCACTCCATTCTGCCTGTACTCTCCTTCACCTCTCTTCCACACTCACCATTACTCTGAACTGTTGATCCCAAGTATTTAAACTCATCCACCTTCGCCACCTCTACTCCCTGCATCCTCACCATTCCTCTATCCTCCCTCTCATTCACACACATATATTCTGTCTTAGTCCTGCTGACCTTCATTCCTCTTCTCTCTAGAGCATAGCTCCACCTCTCCAGGGTCTCCTCCACCTGTTCCCTACTCTTACTACAGATCACAATGTCATCTGCAAACATCATAGTCCACGGGGACTCTTGTCTGAACTCGTGTGTCAACCTGTCCATCACCATTGCAAATAAGAAAGGGCTCAGAGCTGATCCTTGATGAAATCCCACCTCCACCTTAAACACATCAGTCACTCCCACCGCAGACCTCACCTCTGTCACACTACCCTCGTACATATCCTGTACCACTCTTACATTCTTCTCTGACACTCCCGACTTCCTCATACAATACCACAACTCCTCTCTAGGCACCCTGTCATATGCTTTCTCTAAATCCACAAAGACACAATGCAACTCCTTCTGACCTTCTCTGTTCTTCTCCATCAACACTCTCGGAGCAAACATCGCATCTGTAGTGCTCTTTCCTGGCATGAAACCATACTGCTGATCACTAATCATCACCTCCTTTCTTAACCTAGCTTCTACTACCTCTTTCCCATAACTTCATGCAGTGACTGACCAATTTAATCCCTCTGTAGTTAATACAGCTCTGCACATCACCCTTATTCTTAAAAATCTGTACCAAAACACATTTTCTCCATTCCACAGGCATCCTCTCACTTTCCAAGGTTTCATTAAACATTCTAGTTAAAAACTCCACTGCCATTTCACCTAAACACCTCCATGCTTCCACAGGTATGTCATCTGGACCAACAGCCTTTCCATTCTTCATCCTCTTCACAGCTATCCTTACTTCCTCCTTGCTAATCCACTGCACTTCATAATTCACTATCCGCACATCATCCAACCTTCTCTCCCTCTCATTCTCTTCATTCATCAGCCCCTCAAAGTACTCTCTCCATCTGCTCAACACACTCTCCTCGCTTGTGAGTACATTTCCCTCATTATCCTTTATCACCCTTACCTGCTGCACATCTTTACTAGCTCGGTCCCTAGGTCTAGCCAATCGGTAAAGGTTCTTTTCTCCCTCCTTAGTGTCCATCCTTTTATACAACTTTTCATACGCCTTCTCCTTAGCCTTCGACACCTCTCTCTTTGCCATGCACCTCATCTCCTTATACTTGTCTACTTTCTTCAGCTCTCTGACAATCCCACTTCTTCTTTGCCAACCTCTTTCTCTGTATACTCTCCTGTACTTCATTCCACCACCAGGTCTCCTTGTCCTTCTTCCTCTTTCCAGATGTCACACCAAGCACCTTTCTAGCCATCTCTCTTACTACCTCTGCTGTAGTTACCAGCTATTCGGTAACTCTTCACTGCCACCAAGTGCCTGTCTTAACTCTTTCCTTAACATCACCTCACAATTACCCTTTTTCAATTTCCACCATTTGATCATTGGTGCTGCCCTCACACTCATCCTCCTCTTCTTGATCACCAATGTCACCCTACAAACCACCATCCTATGCTGCCTAACTACACTTTCCCCTGCCACCACTTTACAGTCTCCAATCTCCTTCAGACTGGTCCTTCTACATAAGATATAATCCACCTGTGTACATCTTCCACCACTCGTATATGACACCCTATGCTCCTCCCTCTTGTTAAAATACATATTCATCACAGCCATGTCCATCCTTTTCACAAAATCCACTACCATCTGACCTTCTGCATTCCTTTGCTTAACACCATACCTACCCATCACTTCCTCATCCCCTCTGTTCCCATCAGCAACATGCCCATTGAAATCTGCTCCAATCACCACTCTCTCACCCTTGGGTACAGTCATCACCACTTCATCCAACTTACTCCATAATTTTTCTTTCTCATCCATCGCACACCCAACTTGTTGAGCATATGCACTAACAACATTCATCATTACACCATCGATTTCCAGCTTCATAAACATCATTCTATCCGACACTCTTTTCATCTCCAAAACACTCTTAGCATACTGTTCCTTCAGGATAATGCCTACGCCATTTCTCCTCCCATCCACACCATGATAAAACAATTTGAAACCACCTCCAATACACCTAGCCTTGCTCCCCTTCCATCTGGTCTCTTGCACACACAATATACCAACCTTCCTTCGGTCCATCATATCCGCTAGCTCTCTCCCTATACCAGTCATACTGCCAACATTCAAAGTTCTGCCCCTCACTATCACAGTCCTAGCCTTTACCTGCCTTTGAGCATGCCTTCCCCTTCTCCTACTTCAGCCAACAGTCGCCCAATTTCCATCAGCACCCTGTTGGCCAACAGTACTGGTGGCGGTAATTGTTAACCCAGGCCTTGACCGATCCGGTATGTACATCTGTACTGTTTTCCTCATGTATGATCTGGCAAAAATTTTATGCCGGATGCCCTTCCTGATGCAACCCTCCCCATTTATCTGGGCTTGGGACCGGCAGAAAGAAATACACTGGCTTGTGCATTCCCAGTGGCTGGGTTCCTAGTTCTAATTCCTTTAATTTACCCATTTTACCCAATTTACAGTGAATGTAAAGACATAGTACAGTTATGTAAAATCTTTCCAAACTCTATTCCCACAGTTCCATTATGCCGAGTTTTTAATTTCCTTCTTTGACATTAACAATTCGAAAAAACTATATTCCACCAGGAAATAATATCCCTGTTCTAGAAGACATTCTTTCCTGGATATCCCAAACAATAAAAAAATGAAACTATTATACTAGGTGACATGAACATTGACTGGGCTACTATCGCATCTATACAATATACAATCCCCTAATAGCATAAATATTTTCCACTTTATGCAATTAAATCAAATCTACCACCAGATATAACCTCAAAACTAACAAAAGCACAATTCTAGACTGGATCTTAGTCCCAGACCCCTCTTATTGCCGGCACCCTTTCCAAATTCATTTGGTGATCATCTCCCAGCCTACACTATATGCAATCGCAAAACTCTCTCAAAAGTCCATAACATTAGGGTTATACAAAATTTATCAAAATTCTGTCCCTACAAATTTAATACTATCCTTAGCAGTTTCAACTGGAACTATCTTAAAACTTTACCTCTAGATGATGCCCTTCTTTACTTCGACTATTCCTTTCTTAACACTCTCCATAGCCTGGCACCTACTAAATCCATCAGAGTTAAATCCAATCATGCCCCTGGGCTTTCTAATTCTACTAAAGACATTTTGAGAAATAGGGGCAAAGCCTGGAAGCAATGGCTTAATTCTGATAATCTTGCAAACCTTATCCAGTATAAACAAATACGTAACCTTTCAAAAAAAACTTATTGGTGAAGACAAACAACAATAATTCTGACACCTTCAATCAAATAGGAAAAACAACCCCAAACTCTTCTGGTCTTCCATCAACAATATCTTGGACCCTGGCACTTAAACCAACCCTTGTCCCTTCCCCAGTAAGTCACATGACCTTATAGCCTCCAAATTTAACTCGTATTTCAATGACAACAGCTGAGCTTACAGCCTCCTTTTCCATCCCTCCACCTAGTAATCATCACCTCCTCTTCTTCTCCCCCTCCATCTAATAAGCATCACATCAAAACTTCCTTTTCTGCTCATCTACCTCCCAATACTACACCCCTAAACTCATCCATGCAAAACTGTGACAAACCTCCTTCCCTATTCCTATCTCATGTATAAAAAAACTCTTACTAAAGCTAAAACCCTGTTCTAACTCAGCTGATGATATTTCTGCCATGCAGCAGCCTATCCTATTAGCATTCTAATAAATAGATTGATCCAAGAATCCTATGTTCCCCTCTCTTTGGAAAAAAAGCCATCATCCTTCCCCTCCACAAAGTGGGTCCTTCCTCGGATATCTCAAATTTGTGACCCATCGCTCTTCTATCCCCTACATCTAAAATTCTCAAAAAATGTATCCAAAAACAACTAGTCCAGTACCTCCAAAACAATAGCATCCTCTCCCCCAACCAAACAGGGATTTTGGCCTGGGCATAGTACCTCTACTGCTCTAAAAATCCATGACTCCGGCTATATTGCATCCACTCTCTTTTTAGATTTATCTACAGCATTTGATACAATATACCATTCTATTCTTCTCTCTCAACTTTCATCCACAGGCCTGTCCTCTCAGTCTCTCAATTGGTTCAAAAGCTCTCTCTCTAATACACAACATGCTGTCAAATGGCAAAACTCCACCTCTCCTTTCCTTCACACCCCTAATGGCGGCCCACAAGGTTCAATCCTTGGATCCCTTCTATTTAACATACTCATAAACAACCTTCACCATGCCTTACCACACACCTCGCTAGTCCAATATGCAGATGACTCATCTATAGAATGCCATACACCCAATCCTAGCAACCTTCAACAAAAGACCCAAACAACCTTCTCTACTGTTGAATCATGGCTACATAAATATTAACTTTCTTTAAATGCCAACAAAAAAAACCCTTATACTGTTCACCCCCAACCCAAAAAAAAACTACCTCTATCAAACTGCAAGACTTTAACAGTCTGTCACTCAATTTAATAAAAACCGAAATCGTAGCTAGTACCAAACTCTTAGGAGTCATAATTGATGACAATCTCAAATTTGATTTACATATCCAATATCTCAGAAACTCACAAAAAACTTGGACTTCTATACAGGCATAACAATTTCCTCTCGCCATCAACAAAACAAGCACTAGCCCTCTCCTATTTGCTTCCTTCTCTAACCTAAGGTGCTCCACTACTAACTAATCTTCATCTTTCCCTCCAGCAAAAATTAGAGTCTTGCTATAATAAGATTGCCAAATTTGCCTCTAACTGCCATCATTCAATCCATCATTGTATTGCCCTAAGAAATCTCCAATAGCTTGAATTCCCCACACTACCCAAAACACCTTCAATTACCTACCTCACACAGACTAAATTTCAAACCCCAAGATTGTGCTGTACTCAGCTCCTTATTTTCCCCCTATACCCCCCACTAGATCTTTATGATCAGAAAAAAAAACTTCTACACGTTCACAAACCTAATCTCCCTGCAGGTAAACTCTTATACTCCTGGATTATTGCTAGATTGTGGAACTATCTCCCCACCTCCGCCTGTTATGCACAGCTCCCTGTTAAATTTAAAACTGCCCTACATAAGTACCTTCTCTCCAACTTGATATGCAACTGCTCTACATTGTCCAACGCTATCACCTAACTCCCCAGTTACCTAGACTCTGCAAAATCTGTAGCTCTCAACACCGAGATCAATGTATTTTGTTCAATCTACCTGGATTCTTCCAGCTACTTTCATTACTGTTTGAATCTGTATACTTTCACATCGTTTGCATTTGCTTATTTTTTTTTGTCTTATTGTATCACCTCACTGCGATTTCATGCATTGAAATGACTCCTATAAATATTGTAACCATCTTGTTGAAAATACTGTTTTGTAACTTTGTTTTGTAACTACCTTGTTGTATTGTGTATTGGACCTTTTTAGCCTGGGCCTGCAATGAAAATGGGAATTGTTATGGCTAGGCTTGTATAGGCCCTAGGACTGATAGCCTAGTACCAACCTATGAACCTATGAACCAGTGGACTTTCCTGGTAAACAAATGTCAATAAATAAATAATTAAGTGATAGCTCATCAACCACCTTCTGCACAAAAGAAGGGTTAGTGCACAAGGACACACTGTCCTCATGAAAAATCCAAAAAGGAGGACAACCCATAAGGGCCTGCAACTCAGACACCCACCTAGCAGAAGTAAGTGCTAACAAAAGAACAGTCTTCCAGAAACAATGCTGCAAAGAAGCCGATGCAGCAGGCTCTAAAGGAACCTGAGTCAACTTCTCCAAAACAAAATTAAGATCCCAGGGAGGAGGAACAGACTTCCTGGGAGGTCTAATATTAATTATACCTTTAAGTAATTGTTTCACCTCAAGCCTAGCAGCTAAAGGAGGAGAAAGGCAGAGAAGCAGAGACAGCAAATATGTGAGCCTTAACAGAAGAACAGGCAAAACAAGCACTGAGCAACTCACCCAAAACAAGAGGGAACCAAAGGAGTATCTCCACAGTGAGTGAGTCCAGGTTACAAGAGAGACACCAAAAAGAAAACCTCTTCCACTTGGATAAGTAGGATTTTCTAGTAGTAGGTTTCCTGGTCTCCTGCAGGACTTGCAGCACAATGAAGTACCCCTGACAAATTATCAACAGAACCTAAGAATCCTGAATGATCTGAAGCCAAACTGGAAGAGAAAGAGCAATGAGGCTGGGAAGGGACAGTCAGTCAAACAGCATCTGGTTTGTCCAGAAAGAATGGCTTCAGAGTCCCCAAAAATTGAGTAGCCTTAGCAGGAGGGGCCCATTTCCATTATTCTTACATTTAGTAGAAGGATGGGATTACCTACGAACAAAGGCAGGCTTACACAGGGTAGTTTCTCTGAAATTTAGGCACAGGAGAAACTAACATATGTTTAAGCTCCTGTAAGACCTTATCCTGAAGGGACTTAACCAGCAGCAGCTTCCCCAAACAAATGTTTAGAATCTAGAGGAGCATCCATCAACTTAGCTTTAATATCATCAGGTAGAGGTTGATGCCTAAGCCAAGAATACCTCCTCATTACTGAACCAAAAACAGCAGCCCTAGAAGAGGCATCTGCCACATCATAACTACATTTAATAGAATGATGACCAACTTGAGAGGAAGTCCCTAGTAAGGAAAGAACAGAAGTTTCATCCTCAGAGTCTGGAAAATCAGAAAGTTGACGGGCCTCAGAAGGATGATCCAACATATACCTAGACATATGGGTTTGATGATTAATAGCCCTAAAAGCTACTGTAGCAGAAGTGTAAATATTTTTGCATGCCTGTCCACAGTTCTGCTGTCCTTGTCAGAAGGCAATAACTTAGGTGAAGGAAGCAACTGAGACAGCTTATCAGAGGTTACGGACACTACAGAGAGGTCAGCAGCAGGACATTTATATAAAAAAAAAACAATACTCAGGAACCCTATAAAACCTATCAGGCTTCTTGGGAGCAGGTTGGAGAGAATCCGGTGCCTGAGAGGCATTGGAGAAAGCATCCAGTAAAGCAGGAAAGATTGGAGGAACAGCTGCAGGTTTATGAGTTCAACTGCAACAACTCATGGTACCCCTTATGGATATCAAAGACCTTAGTACAATCTCACTTAAAAAAAAAACATCATCCTAGACAGCATGTCCTCAAAGGAAATCTCCTCCAAACGAACTTCAGGACTAACAGGTTCCTCCTGTTTGGACCCACAGTCCAAAAGAGAAGGAATCTGAGTACAATAAGTTAGGGATTAGTCAGCAGAATCTGACTCATCCTAAGAAGAATCCTGGTCTCCAGTCTTTAAAGAGGAGTTGAGGACCAAGGAGGAACAGGAACTGAACTCCATGAGGAGGCTTTAAGGACACCAAGGCAGAAAATAACCCGAGTAAAAACCTTTCACTTAGTGGATCTCTAGGAACAAAAGAGGCATGTTTATTTCTTGTTTCTTTTTAAAGGGAACATCCTAAGAAGGCTCAAATCCAGACTGAAAGATGAGAACCATATCAGGCACTTCTTCCCCAACTAAAAACTGAGGAACTCCCCCTAGGCCCCTCAGAAAAGGAAAATCAACCATGATTCCCACTGAACCTCCGAGACAGACACCTGCTAAGCCTCTTTGAATATGCTGTCAGCCGGATCCTCACTGGCCTCCAACATGGTCACAGCAGAGAAATCCAGCAATACAGGCAGGCAAGCTTCCAGGTTCATAACAACCTCAGGAAAAACTGGCAGAGGCTGGACAGCGGACGATTCTGGTCGTACCTTTTTCACCTTCTTCCCCAACAGCTGACCCTTGGGCAGGAGATTCCTTCCATTGTATCTTTAGGAAACAATTTAAGACACTAAATCTCAACATACAAGGAAAGTGAAAAAATTTTACTGAAAGGGTTTCTGGAACAAATGCCTGACAAACAGAATAAGACGTATGATCATGAGAAACACCAAAGCAATGAAGACACTTATCGTGCTAGTCTCTATGGTGAATCTGTCTCCCACACTAGCATTTACCCTTCCCCGATAATATTAACCCCAAGTAACACAAAAAGCAAGAAAAAACAAAATGCCCAATAGGGCACATAACTTGAAAAAACAGCAAATGGGCACAGGAAGCCACTGGAGAACGTAAATGTGCTCAACTGGCAGAAAATGGACGCAGGTAAACTGACAAGATGGTGTAAAAGATGCATTCAAACTGGTGGCAAAGTAGTTCTGTTTTTGTTAGGCCTGAGCATCACCCTTATGCTCTACGCTACGTAGGGAGCATATGGTGACATTCTGCATAACTTTTAAATTCAGAACTCCTTGGAAGACTGGCCTGACATTGGGTTTCTGCGGCAGGGAATCCCAAATAGTTAAGAATACTGCAGCAGTGAATGCAAGGACATCAGTCTGATCTACAGCATCCATTGGGTCTATATCACTTCGATGAAACAGCAGAAGTTCGAACACCATATGTTCAAACTTTTAACCTCAAAGTGAAAAAACATCGAAGGCTTAGAACAGCAATTTTTTTTCCCAGGGGAAAAACATCGCTGTTCCAAGAAAACACACACACAACACAAGCACACCAAAAAACACCAAAACACACATACAATTAAAATCCTACATCTAACCCTACACTAAACTGTACATACACTACTATCTATCCACTTACCTTAACCCAAACCCTAACCCTAAGGTCCGTCACTATCGCACAACCACCTCACCCGTGCCCAAACCCTAACTTACCTAACCCATGCCCTAACCCTAACATCTGCACAATCGCACACTTACCTGAACCCAACCTGTAACTTTCCACCACAGTGTTGAAAATAGCCAAGCCACAGAAACTGCCAACCAAATTCTTTCCCTAGGAAAAAATTAGGTGTTCTGCAGCTTCACTATTTTCAGTATGCACTGTTTTGGGTTCGATATTAGAACATTCGATGTTTTCAAACTTCTATGTTCTAATATAGACCCGCATTCATTATGTAGTCACTGTTGCATATTACTGTGATACACAATTTCTTACAAGACCGGACTGTAAAAGAATTTCTGCATTTAGTTAAAAAGATGCTACTCTGGCAGTTGGTTCACAGGGCTAACACTTTGACTTGTTAATCAGCTGCTTCCTTTGACAAGAGTGCAGGATTTGAATCTTTCCAGCTTTATTTAGCTACTGTGCGACACTGAGTAGTGCACTTAACCAGACAGAGCTTTGGAGCAAGTGGAAATTTGGACTAGGCTCCTTAAAGGTCTCCAAGACTGCATGTTTAGTAACTATGAACCTGTTATCATTGTTTGCCCTATTGCCTAGATGGATAGTTCAGTAAATGTTATGGCAATATCATCAGAACACCAATTTTAATGCAACCTAGGCAATTTATTCTTCAAGGGCAGCAGGCACTGCATTTGTAGATAAAGCACTAAAATGCAAAATTGTTTGCCAGCAGCAACCTCTGCATTAGTAACAGTTCTCTTTAATGTGGACTTATTCAAGTCACCTTTACTGCTGCAGAGATTGTGCATATTTACTTAGCATATGTTATCAGGTGATTAATATTTCTTATATTCTTTGTGACGCCCTTATCAAAGGGTGGCCAATTATTACTGTGCAATATTATCCAAATGTATGTGTGATGAACAGCAAGGCTTATTTAGAGTGGCTTGGACAGTATCACTATATACATGCAATTTACTCTAGAGATTAGCTTATCTCTACATAAAATAGCCACAGTTGAAAGGTTTAAAAATATTTAATAATAAATAAGAACACAAGACAATACTTCTTATTACATAGTGCTAGTCACGAGTTCAGAGATCACAAAGAAATGCTTAAAATAATACAGCAGAAAAGTTCTGACATCAATGCAGAAAACAGCTAGACTAGACTTCCTATTTCCTATATCAAAGAGCAAACACAGTTCTAAAATAAACTTACATATACAGCATGGCAGTGCTGGTGATGTTGTCAGTTCTGAAAACAAATGCAAATTGCTCTGATTCTCTCTCTCTCTCTGTCCTTAAATTGGTAACACAGTACCACTGACTCATTTTAAATTACATTATTCTCTGTTTCCCAGGCTAAAAGAAACTCAGAGTGTAACAGCCCTTTTGATCTTGCAGCTGGTCAGAACGCCAGAGCAATAAAAAACATTATACATTTAAATTCAAGCCATTAACTCTGATCTGAAAACAACAAGAAGATTTCCTTCATTCAGACATCTCGGCTCCGAGTTTTGAGATCAAACAATTATACAATGCTTGACTTATCAGCTTTCCTCCAGCAGAGTGCAATGTGGTTAGATTTTTGAAGTTCAACATTTACCATAATATTCTTACATTTAAAAGGACAAGCATATGGCTTACATTAATATTTACAAATGACAGAATTATCTACAAAATGCTATCTAGCTAGGCTGGCAGACTTCACATTCTTATACACCCTTCTATTTAAGTTGTATTGCACATGGTTCGATCTTACTGTATATGATGCTAGTGATCTTTATACAATTTTTGTGGTTCATCCAAGGCTACCAATGAAGTACATGTGGTTTACTTTTCTTTATAACGTAAGAAGTGTATGTAGTCAACAAACTGTTTATAACTGCTGGTGGGGTGGGGGGCCTTCTGTGGATGAAGTACCTTATGCTCTTTTTGTTTGGTCATTTTTAAATGGTCTTTAATCTGGCACCGAAAGACTAGTGTGCGTGCCTATGGATTAAGCTGGAATACTTTTGCTTCTGTTTGTTTGTGTTAAATTAATCTGAAATATGTGACTTTTGTCATTATTATTTTTGACACAAACATCCGAGAGGAATGCAATCAATAATGTAGGTATAATTCCTGGGTTTGTGCGAGGTCCTTGGAAACTGCTGAGCTGATAAAAGTTATAGAAGCCATTAGTCTGTCTTTGCAGCACTAGTATATATTTATGTAAAGCAAACTGTAATACTTAACTGTGGCCATTTTTATCACAAACAGACATGGGATGAGTACACAGCCAACAAAGTGTCAATTGTTAAGTACAGAGTATGGATATATGTGGATTATAGCAATAGCAGTTTGAATGGCATTTTATGGCTGAAAGGTTGTGAAATGAGTACTTTTGTCATCGGGTCACACATTATTTACTGCCTACTGGAATAAATATTAAAAACTACAAATTTAGAACACATTCCGACATATGTTGCTGTATTAAACAAGAAACAGAATTTAATTTAAAACAATCAGGAAAGTGAATCAAAGCACATTTATGCAGGGTCCTAAAGTGTGTGTATGAAAACAGTACAGGGACCAAGGTACACTAAATCTACCCCTGGCCAGATAAATTTTCAATGAATGTGAGTTTTGGTGCATTTTAAATAAACATGAGCTTCAAGGGAAAATAAGTTTACTGTTGCTCATGCTAAGCCTGTTTTCAATGCAAGACTTGTTTAAGCAAATGGCCTTCAGTGTTCATGCTCTAAAATTTGAAATAAAAGTTTTAAATTAATTCCAAATCTCTCAAATCACTGTAAACGTAACAAAGAAATCAGTATGTACATTTAGATTATGAACAGTGTTTATGGTAATTGGGAAGAGTGCGCCAATTAATGGTACACTGAGTTGGCTGTGGAGAGAGGGGTGAAGGTTGCACCATTACTCCGCTGATGGTCCCAATATGAGAATGATCTGGTTCTGCATACATATGTCTATCTGCATATTTACAGATACATATATATTCTTCGAAAAATTGAAGTACCAAAACATCAAACATAAGACATCGATCCCAAAGGATCGAAACCCATGATTAAAAATTAAAAAAGAAAAACGCAACTCATATTTTTTGTAGGGGGCAAGCCCCCCCCTTGCTGCTCCACCACACCACCTACTGATCATATCTACCAGCTACGAGATCAGACAACAGCAGGGAAACAACAAACTTTTAATCCCTCATGTACCCTGATCTCATACAAAGTAATGCCAGCAGAATTGATTATATGCTTATTCAACCACTTCCACAGACATTAAAATTACTCAGTATTATAAATTTTCAATATATAAAGTATCCCTATATATATATATATATATATATATATATATATATATATATATATATACACACACACAAACACATGTAAATGTGTTTCTGTGAATAGTGCTCTTGCTCTGTCTATACACTCTCTCTATAACGCACATGTGTGTGTGTGTGTGTGTGTGTGTGTGTGTGTGTATATATATATATATATATATATATATATATATATATATATATACACACACACACACACACATATATATACACACACACGTGCCTTGTGTGGTGTGTGTGCTATGTATGCACATATGTACACACATGTATATCAGATTGTCTCATGCAATATCAAAGAAAAGAATGAATCAGAAATAATTTTACAGCAAATCTAAAATGACTGAAAACTGTACAAACTAAAAATAGTGTTTTTGTAGGAGACTGCCCCCTGCAGTCCCAACACTGCCTGCAATTTATATATAAAAACCTCGCAGACTACATAACAGCGAGGTAACTGCAAATTTCCTTATCCCGCTGAACCACTATCACATGCAAAAAGTTGCCGGCAAGAACTCCATACAGAAGAACGTTCGATCTTATGAATATTCGTTTTTTTTTTTTTTTTTTTTTTACATCAGTAAAAATCAAATCACTCATATGACTTTCTCTTGTGGATTACAACCGTATATAGATGTACGTGTGTATTACCTCAACTGTTGTGTGCCCTGATAATATTGCAAACTTCCTTTCCTTTCATCTAAGGAGAAATAAATCCAGGTAGAGAAATCTTTGTTTTATACTCTTCTTCCAGTCCCCACTTTATCTTTGTGGTTATCATAGCTTAATAGCAGTTACTGCCTTAAGGCAGTATGCTATTTTTCAGGTATCTTCACTTCTGTGTGCGTGTCCACTTCATGAATTATAATTAATCTGAACAACGTGATTATGTTGGATATATTTTACATCATTTTGTCACTGTTGCTTATTAAAGTTTTTTAACTTGTGCTTCTGAGTGATGGTATTCCATAATCCTACTGGGAGTGGGAGAAGTTACATTACAATGCATGCAAACATCAAACTAATTAGATGTCCAAATTTTTCACCAGATGTACCTTGCAAGAGCCATTCTCCAGATTTTCGATGCTTGCAGTAGGCAAGTAAGAAGCATGCTAAAAATGTTTTCAAGATGTAGCATTTTGCCTTTATTTTGTCTGTGTCCTACTGCTTTTGGTTTACATTTTCTTTGTTAAATAACTTGATGGTATTTGCTCTGGCACTCATTCTCTGAGTGTAAAAAGATACGACAATAACAGCTGTTGGCAGAGTGTAGTAAGATCTAAGTGATCATGGAAGCGTGTTTTGAATTAGAACTTGTACAACAGTAGACTCCCTCTTATCTGGCCTCTCATTAACCAGCCTCCTCTTTAACCAGCCATCAAATTTCTGCCTTAGCCCTAGCAACAGACAATAGAAAAGAACACTTCCGCTTCCTCTGGGCTAAATAACAGACATTTGTGTTTTACACTTCATATTAATTAGAAAAATGCATACCAACACAAATCCTGTTATTCAAGGTGATTTATAATCTATAAATGTTATTTTGTATGCTTTTTCTGATTAACCAGACATTCGTTTATCCAGCCTAAGGTCCGGTCCCAGCGAGACCAGATAAGGAGGAGTCTAGTGTACTGTAATGTAAAAGAAGAATTACTGAAAATTAAATGATGTGGGTTTATTCTTTAACTCTACAAAACTCTGTTCTAAATTCAAAATTATACAATTTATAGTTTTTATTTTAGTCTTCTTCATACGACATTAGGTTTAAGTCAATGGATGTATAATTCCCCAAGGGCTAGGACATTCAGTCTCATTACTTCATCACCCTCAGTACTGCTATGCTAGTCTGTCTTTCAGCTATAAAAAAATATATATTTGACTGAAGTTTGACAGCTTATAAAGGTGCCTTTTCCAAGCACCTCAATTAACAATAGTCAAAATACTGATGTAACAATATGCAGGTGATGAAGAAAAATAGACGGCAATAAAATTTGATGCTTGAAATTAGTCATGTACACAGTAGTTCAAATGCCGATATAATAAACTGTGCCTTCAGAAACCTCTTAAAACCAGCCAGCGTGGGAGACTCTTGCAGCAGTGAAGGACAAAGGTCCCAGAGACATGGTCTTATAGGAAAAAGAATGAGCAAGCACAAATGAGAAGTGCAAAAGGCTGTTGTGACTTTAAAGGGACCACAAGCTCCTTCAGGTAAGAGGATTCAGACTGTGCAGAACTAAATGCATAAAACTAATACCTCTGAAGATTACACAGGGCCAAACAAACAACCAATGCAGGTTCTACAGGTTCAGAGTAATATGCAGGTAATTAGCAGTATTTTAAGTAACTAGGCTGTTATACGTTTCTTATACAGTCAGTCAAGTTCAGTGTTAAAAAGCCAGAGATGTAGGGAGATAGAATAATCACATGAGGAAGAGATCAGTGTATGTACAACCATGGAAAGATCCACGGAAGGCAGGAGGAGTTTGACGTAGGCAACACTCCTTAAGCGGAAACATAATGACTTGACAACACAACAAATGGCATCCAGTCCCTAAGTGGTAAGCTGTCATCCAAAACCACTACAAAAATTTGCATCCAATCCAGAGACTATAGCTTACTGCCATGAAGAAAGACGTTGGACTTAAAAGACTTAAAACCCAGGTAGATTGAGTTCCTTACAGTCACATGATTAGCCAGAGCCCGTCTTGGAGGTATTGACAGTGGCGGCTGGTGACTTCAAATCACAGGGGGGCTGCAGGAGACGCTGAATGGGCGGGGTCAAAGGGAAGGGGTGTGGTCAACCATAAAGGGGAGGAGCTATGCACAAAACCACAAAAAAACTAACTTTAATTAAATACGCTGCCCTGGGTGGCAAACCATCATTATGAAAGTCCAATCAAGACAAAAATAAGTGTAGAAGAATAAAAATATTTCAATGCATTGGCTGCATGACAGCTTACTTAATATCTAGATGGAAACAAAAGGTTGTGAGGCATGAAAAAATAAATTACTTTTTAAATACATTACTGGAATGCCAGTCAAAATCAAGTATAAGAAAAACCAGAAGCACTCAACTCAAACTACTTCTCCTTGCACTGCAGTTCTAATTATAATATATTCAGCTTTATTAAAGTACCAAGCAACATGCTGAAAGTAGAAATCTATGTGATGCCCCACTTGTAAAAATGTTTCTTATCCAAAAAGACCTGCTGCCTGACAGCGTTTCATGGGGAAAACATGATAAAAGTAAAAATGAAAAGCAAACAAGAAACAAGCTCAAGATACATTGCTTAAAGGATTACTGTACAGGTTATGGACCACACATGATTGGCATTCTGTTTAGTTTACGGGTAAAGCCTGTAGAGATGACTGGAAGTCTCCAACAAGTGTAATGAGCTTTTTAAAATAATGGAATCCTGTCCTTTAATACCCAAGGCTTATACATTATCTAGTCAAGTATTCTCTGCATGGCAACAACAGAAAGGCTTTCAATGTTGGCAATTCTTTAACAGTATGCTTATTAAAGCTTACTTGCATCTTACGATGTCAGACAAGCTTACCTTATGGTCATTAAAGCATTGCTACTTAAACACAGAGCAACAGGCACTTTGAGTAATAAGCATAAATCAACAGTACAAAATATGACAGAAACCAGACCATTCTGCAAAATCAAGGACAGATGAAAAGCCACTGTAGTACTTATGCAGTGTGTCCTCCCCATCCAAGGTAGATACAACTACTCCTTGCCTTGCTTGGACACATCCAGAGTCACTACATGGGGAGTGGGGTGCAACAAGCATGTCACAATTTGAAATCTCTCTGGCTGACTGTGATGGCCCTGACACATTTGTCATACCTCTCAACTTCAAGAGCAAGAAATCTGGACAAAGCCATACACAGAAGTGGGACAAAGGCACAACAAGAAGGACAATTTTTAAATATTGCTCTAATAAACTTAGAAAGATAATAGAATAGGTCTTGCATTAGTATGAATTTTCTGAAGGGTATAAAATCTGAAACTCAAATGTCTGTCATTTTCTAACTTCAGTCTTTAGTGATTTGTCACTAATTTGCCAAAAAACACAATTTTATGAAAAATGGACCAAAATGTGATGCAAAAATATAAAATAGACACACAATACAGCTTCTACCTGTCAAAGAAGGGACACTTTAATATTAGTACTGCTACCTTGAGCAGCTGACAAAATAAAAGAATCTACATGCATTTCAAGTAATCTATAACTTTGATTATTACAGTTATTTCTTAATTGTAAACCCTCCATGTTTTCTTCCAAAATTGCTATTTTGCGGAGGGATTATTACGGGGAAGAGCAACATTTTGAGCCAAAAATTGGGGACAGTTGAGAGGTTGGCTATGCCTAATTCTATAAAGCAATTTATTTGCATGTACCTCTCAACCTGTTAATGCAGTAAATCTGAACAAGGCCAAATATATATGGGGCACATATAAACTGTACTAAAATTGCTCTTGTATAAATTGAGACAGTTGATAGAGCGGCTCTTACTTTAACATGCATTTTATGAAGGTTATGAAGTCTGAAACTTATTATTTAGTGACTTCTGGCAAATCATTTAGGAATTAAAACTACAAATTTTATGAACAACAAACCAAAAATAAGAAGCAAAAATCTATTCATTCTTTGAAAATCTGGACAGTTGGGAGGTATAGTTCAGCTGGGCCTGTCTGAGTTTGCTGCCCTTCCCCTGACAAAATAATGGTTGAACTGGAGCCTCTGCAGCCATTCCAATTAACCATTACTTGGCTATTTCACTCCATTTACCATAAACACTAATGTGCATACTGCTTTACTTCAATGATTGGACTTCATTTGAAAGTTTTATTTTGTATTTTACAGCACAAACATTAAGTAATCTGTTAAACAAAGCAATGCAGTCTCACAATGAAAACTTAGCATTAAAACTTCTCTGCCCTTGAAACTCACATTCATTGAAACAGCATTGAAACCCACATTCAAAGAAAATACATTTTGCCAGTGGCAGATAAAGATTAATTTTGGGCTGTTTTCGAATCATAGGCCCCTTGCATATGAAACATACATGTGCTCTTTGATACACCTTCCTCATTGTACTAAAATTATATTCCTTGTACAATACAGTACACTTGTTAGAGGGTGT
Source organism: Protopterus annectens (assembly GCF_019279795.1). Lineage (NCBI taxonomy): Eukaryota > Metazoa > Chordata > Ceratodontiformes > Protopteridae > Protopterus > Protopterus annectens. The sequence continues at coordinate 828,965,188 of NC_056747.1, forward strand.
TTTAAATTTGTTTTGAACATTTTTCCAGTAAGCAATGAAACAAAACATATGCACCCATAATGGCAAAACTGCCCAGTTGAGAACATTTATCATAAAAAGTCTACTCAGACTTCCACAGTCCACCATTATTAGTAAATATACACAATTCTACAGTCCACCATTATTAGTAAATATGCACAATTCCACAGTCCACCATTATTAGTAAATATGCACAATTCTACAGTCCACCATTATCAGTAAATATGCACAATTCTACAGTGCACCTTTATCAGTAAATATGCACAATTCTACAGTCCATATTCAGTGAATTCAGTTCTTGCCATAGCTGTCAACCTTAGCACAAAAACCTGGAGAAGCCAATAATGGGGAATACAGTCCCAAAAATAGGGACAAATTTAAAATATTCATCTTATAAACTTAGAAAATTGCTAGAAAAAGGTTGTGCTACTATGTATTCTGAAGAACATGAAGTTTGAAATTCAAATGCCGGTCAATTCTACTGCGGACAGAACAAAACAATTTTCAGCAGAGACACAGGGATTAATACTGCAGACACGTCTTTGTAAAATGGCAGGGCATCAGAGCAAATCCACACAAACACAGGCAGGAGATGCAGACTCAAACAGAAGCCACCCCAACCAAGAATCAAACCAGAAAACCTATAGCTGTGAGGTAACAATACTACCACCGCACCATCAATTATGCAAGGAATTAAACATTCAGAAACCTGAAGTCTGAAATTCAAATGCCTGTCAATTTTACTGCGGACAGAACAAAACCAATTTTCAGCAGGGATTAAAACTGCAGACACGTCTTTGTAAAATGGCAGGGCACCAGAGCAAATCCACACAAACACATGGAGGAGATGCAGACTCCACACAGAAGCCACCCCAACCAAGAATCAAACCAGAAAACCTATAGCTGTGAGGCAACAATACTACCACTGCACCATCAAATCTGCAAGGAATCAAACATTCAGAAACCTGAAGTCTGAAATTCAAATGCCTGTCAATTTTACTGCGGACAGAACAAAAACAATTTTCAGCAGAGATGCAGGGATTAATACTGCAGACACGTCTTTGCAAAATGGCAGGGCACCAGAGCAAATCCACACAAATACAGGGAGGAGATGCAGACAGAAGCCACCCCAACCAAGAATCAAACCAGAAAACCTATAGTTGTGAGGTAACAATACTATCACTGCACCATCAATTATACAAGGAATTAAACATTCAGAAACCTGAAGTCTGAAATTCAAATGCCTGTCAAATTTACTGCGGACAGAACAAAACAATTTTCAGCAGAGACGAGGGATTAAAACTGCAGACACATCTTTGTAAAATGGCAGGGCACCAGAGCAAATCCACACAAACACAGGCAGGAGATGCAGACTCACACAGAAGCCACCCCAACCAAGAATCAAACCAGAAAACCTATAGCTGTGAGGCAACAATACTACCACTGCACCATCAAATCTGCAAGGAATTAAACATTCAGAAACCTGAAGTCTGAAATTCAAATGCCTGTCAAATTTACTGCGGACAGAACAAAACAATTTTCAGCAGAGACGAGGGATTAAAACTGCAGACACATCTTTGTAAAATGGCAGGGCACCAGAGCAAATCCACACAAACACAGGCAGGAGATGCAGACTCCACACAGAAGCCACCCCAACCAAGAATCAAACCAGAAAACCTATAGCTGTGAGGCAACAATACTACCACTGCACCATCAAATCTGCAAGGAATTAAACATTCAGAAACCTGAAGTCTGAAATTCAAATGCCTGTCAAATTTACTGCGGACAGAACAAAACAATTTTCAGCAGAGACGAGGGATTAAAACTGCAGACACATCTTTGTAAAATGGCAGGGCACCAGAGCAAATCCACACAAACACAGGCAGGAGATGCAGACTCCACACAGAAGCCACCCCAACCAAGAATCAAACCAGAAAACCTATAGCTGTGAGGCAACAATACTACCACTGCACCATCAAACATGAGGGAATTAAACATTCAGAAACCCTTAAGTCTGAAATTCAAATGCCTATCAATTTTATTTAACATTTTTAATCAGGACAGTCTGACTTGGAACAAATAAACAAATTTTCAGCGAGGCCCAGGAAGAAATAATGCAGACATGTCTTTGTAACATGGGAGGCACAAAAGCAAACCCACACAAACACAGGGAGAAGATACAGACCCCACAAAGAAGGAACCCCAGCCAAGAATCAAACCCAAGAACCTGCAGCTGTGAGGCAACAATGCTACTACTACACCATCAAATATCAAGCATTGCAACATTTACAAACCACAGATATTATGAGGAACAGATCAGATCAAATATGAGGTAAAATCTGAAATTTTACAAATGGTGGTGGGTGGGGAACTCAAGTCTTTAACACCTGCATACAGGGTACAGGGTTCAAGCCTGAGGCATTCCCTACCACACCACCATAAGCACCTGGGGCATTTTCACACACACACACACACACACACACACACACACACACACACACACACACACACACACACACACACACACACACACACACACACACACACACACACACACACACACACACACACACACACACACACACACACACTCCAGTAAAGCACAAGCACCATACACAAACTAAACTCCAGTAAAGCACAAGCACCATACACAAACTAAACTCCAGTAAAGCACCATACACAAACTAAACTCCAGTACAGCACAAGCACCATACACACAAATAAAAATAAACATTGTAAATTGAAAGGCACCTTACCTGAATACATCCAGAGTTAACGTCCGTACATACATCCTTCCGCAATACTGAAGACCCGAGATCCACATGCTCCTTCCCGCCGCCGACGAGATCCCTAAGGCACTGTCGAGTCCCTGCTGCTCCTCTTGCAGTCCGGACGTCCCATAATCCTGGCGGTCTGTGCACTGTAAAAGTGCAGTGTCCCCTATGGGGCGGCGGGCTGCCTTGAGCATGCGCATAGACCGATAAGCCGGGACTCGGTCTGCGCATGCTTGAGGAAATCGCTAATTTTAAAAAAATATTTTTTTTTATTTTTCATTTCTTTTTCTTTCTTTCTTTCTTTTTGAGGGGGCTGCAGTCCGGCAGCCCTATGCCACGAGCCGCCCCTGGGTATTGAATCTCATATGATTACTAGATAAGTAGTTTGGATACTTTGCATGTAATCACCACTGGGGTCTGCAGTTAAAAAAAATGTTCTAAGGGAAGGAGAGGTCAAACTGCATACCATCTGTGTAACAGTGACATTTAAAACCTCTCTCTTCTAAAACAGTACTCCTATAGGACACAAACGTATTGAAAATGTATACAAGGCCACAGATGAACCCCTGAGAGAGACAAAAGATAACAGAGACACGTAATTAATAGCCAACACTTCCCTTTATCTGCTAGGCACATCCAGGGAGATATTAAGTCAAAAGTAGTATTTCCAGCCTGACAGTACGTTCCCAAATGGCTAAGAGAATGTTGTGGTTCACCACAGCAAAGAGACGGAAAGAGATTAAGAAGGACCAGATCTAACAGAGTGCCGATTCCTCACCAATGGGATATAACTGAAAAATCTAACAAGGGCAGTCTCCATAAATTATATAGTTTAGAATCCAAGGAACAGGCAGTGAACTTGTCACTCCTGTAAAGTTGAATGAAACTGCAAACAAACATCACTGCAAACAAACATCTTCCTGAATGTACCAATAAATGAAAGATTACAGATGGAACAGTGCTTATCAAATGTGCAATATTTTTGTAAAACCTACAAAAATTCCTCTTTAGCTGCTGTACTGAACTCTGGCAATAAATGGCAAAAATCAATATTTTTATTATGCCTGCAAAAATTGATCTAATTTGATCTGAAAACATAGCACCTACCACTATAGCTCTATTTCTTGTTTGGCCAACAGCATTGAAAATAACCTGCCATTGTAATCTGGACTTAAATATCTATACACTCTACATAAGAAGCAGGACCTGCATTGTTGATAACAAAGAACATTACATTTCAGTAACTAGTTTAGAGCTAGTTTGACTACGTTTCTTTATTGTGACTTATAGATATAGCTAAAGAAAATGGGGAAATTTGACACCACTTGACATCCCTCATGATGAAGAAAAATTCTTAGAGCTAGAGCCACAGTTTTCTCATCCACCCAACTAATGAGGTCACACAGCTCTAATTCAAGGCCACGGTGGTCCAGCGGTTAGCGTTCCTGCCTCACAGCAAGAGGTTCTCCGGTTCAATTCTTGGCTGGGGTGCCTTCTGTGCAGAGTCTGCATGTCCTCCCTGTGGTTGCATGGGGTTCTCTCTGGGTGCTCCAGTTTCCTCCCACATCCCAAAGACATGCTTGTAGGTGGACTGGACACTCTAAACTGGCCCTAGGCATGAGTGCGTGCATGTGTGCCCCTTCTGTGGAAGGATGGGCGCCAGGCTGGCAACTCGATACCATAAAACTCTCCTGCCAATCATGAGCAGACAGGTGATCCACTGTGGTGACCCCTAACTGGGAAAAGAAAGAAGAAGTAACAAGGATGTACATGAGCTCTTGAAGGATTAGCTTCATAGTGTTGAATTGACACCAGGTTAGGATCGATCCAAAATTTGTTCCTCTACCCTTAACACACTCAAAGAAATAGCAGCCTCTACCTTTAAATAGCTGAAAGCAGTAAGAAAAGACAATAAATCATTATCTTGCTCAGTCTATGACAATCAGTTACAAAGAACCTAAAGGTCATGTATCCACCACACAAAGACCAAGGTTTTCATTCATTCACATCCCCATAATGAAAGGCAGATCAGCTTCATGCAACAAATCAAAAAGAATGCTGGGCATGTTACTAATGAAATTGCTTTCAGGAAAAAAAGTGCCTTCAAAGGAACCAGTGGTGCCTAGGTCCTCATTACATGTACAGTACAACTAAAGAGTTCCTAGGATATGTCAGACAGAATGAAAATTAAAGCCTGCATTATACTTCACCATATAGCAGCACCTAGTCATTAAGACAACTAGCATACTCAAGCAATCAGAGACCCCTACTCCAAAATGTTGCTGCCTCACACCTCCTACTTCTTCAAGAGACTATGTCTTCTACAGGTATAAAATGATGCAAAACACAAATCTCTAAGAGCAAAATGGGCAAGATGCCACAAGATCATCCCATAAATAATTCCCTGGCCCATATTAGAATAAAAACATAAAACCACAGTCCAGGAACAAGGAATAAATCACAGCTTTTAGTGTATAAATCCTTGAATCGCTGCTTTCGTCAAAGACTTCATCAGAAATAAAACAAACGTAAGACATTTCAACTTATATATCACAGTCAATTAAACAATTTGTCTCATTAATGAATCGTATAAAATTCACTTGAACTCATTTGTAAATGCATCTGTTGAATCACATATATACTTAAAAAGTAAATGCACTGTTACACAAACACATACCATATAAAAGAAATGTGTTTGTAGAAAAAGGGGGGACTGTAATAAAATATCCACTGAAAGGTTACTACTCTAAGGGTTACTACTCTAAGTCTACCTTCTTTTTAACATATATTCTATGATACTTTAAAAACATTTAATATTTATTGCATAATTTAACCCAGGTTTCTGGTCTGCCCTTAAGTGGATTTGCCATCTAGTTTCTCTCTGTTCTAAAAAATATTTTTAAATTCACCCCCTCTCATATTTGTTCTACCTCTTTCTAAACTATAAATAAAAACTTGCTGAAGCCACAACAGTCTTGACTATGCCTATACAAAGCATTTTTGTTGTCACACTTTTTTATACTATATACATGTTGCCTAATTTTAGTGTTAAGGTGTCTGGTGGTCATGCCAACATAAAAATGTTGGCATTTGTTGCATATAGCCACATAAACTACTCCTTGTGTCTTGCAGTTAAATACATCAGGCACCCCAATGGTGTAGGGGAGATGTGGAAACTCTACATATGGTCCTTCTGAAATGTATCTGCACATGTTGCAATCCTGACATTTGTACATACCATTCGGTTTACTACTAAAAGGAATTACCAAGGATCTAGTGTCTACCTTTTTCAAACAAGGCCTTCAAATTGTAATCTTTTCTATATACAAACCTAGGTTTGTCTCCTACAGCTTTTGTTAGTTCTTGATTCCCTTGGACAATTTTCCAATTTTTCTCTATGATATTACGAATATTAATATTGTCTACTGTCATTTGCATATCAAAACTTAATTGTTCTAGTCCAAGATCTTTGTTGTTGGTAATTTGGAACTCCGAACTCCTTGTCTTAACTAAAATAAGTGGATAAAAATTATCCCTCCTCTCCCATACTTTCTTAGCTTCATCTCTCAAAAAACTTTCATCATACCCTCTATGAAGGAACAGATTTATGATGAATTCAAATTCTCTTTCCAGTAGGTGCTCCTCACTGGTCATCCTACTGGCGCTAATAAACTGTCCTTTTGGTATATTTTTAACAAATTTTGGGTGTAAACTCGAGGAATGTAAATAACTATTCCTGAATGTTTCTTTCCTAAATATTATGCTCATAAATTTCTTATTCAAGTCATCCCATTCAAGACTGATGTCTAAATAATTTACACATCCACCTATACAACCTTTAACAAATTTAAAAAAATCAGATGCTTCATTTAATTCACTAACAATTCAACCATAGTGACATTTCCTTCTATAATAAAAACTAAATCATCTATGAACCTTTTGTAATACAAAATGTTATATTTCATACGGAATGATTTTAACACAGCATGTTCCCACCATCCCACGACGATGTTAGCAAAAGAGGGGGCGACAGGAGTACCCATTGCTACTCCCTCTTATTTGTTTATAATATTGTCCATTAAACAAAAAAATAATGGTCGTCTAAAAGTACATTGAGCAGTTCACAACAAAAATTAATACTAGATCTGGATATATTAGTACTATGATTCAAATAGGCTCGGAAAAACTCAATGCCAGTGCCATGTGGGATAGATGTATATAAAGAAACTACATCTAATGTAAACATAACATGTACCTTAGGATCAAACCTAGAAGTGCTACTGAAAATTCTCATGCTGTCCAAAAAATCCCAGGAATCTTTTAGCTAGGAATCCAATTTTTTGACTAAAGGACTGAGCAGCTCATCTACCAAAAGGGAAATACCCTCTGTAACATAATTGGGTGCTGAAATGATAGGTCTAAATGGTAGGTCATTTAAACTTTTGCGTGTTTTAGGAATGCCAAACACCACCTATTCTCGGATTTTCAATATTACAAAAATTGTACATGGTCTGATCTAAATCATCATTCATGAGACTGTCATACAAAAACGTAGAAATAAATCTATAACATTTGAAAATATCCTGAACATTAACTTTCCTATACTCATCAGTGTTGTCTAACATACTTTCCATTTTTTTGATGTAATTACTTTGATCCATGACCACCAACATTCACCCTTTATCACTTTTCATGATTCTAAGCTCTTTATTGTTGGATAATTCTTTCATGGCTGCCCTCATCCTGGAGTCTAAAATGTCATGATATCCCCACCTTGTGTTGACATTGCTATGTAATAGTTCCCTCAGTTCATTTTCACATGAAACTTCAAACACTTTCAAAGTGTGTAACAATGCTGGATTGTAACATGAAGGTTTTACAAACAATGAATCACAACATGTAACATTTTTCAGAATGCAACAGATTCAGTTTTCTAGTATATTTTTTCAGAGATAAAATAGTGTCCGTAATTTCAGCCCTTTTAGCAGGTACAAAATTCAAACCTAGTTTTAATAGCTGAATATGCTCATCTTTCAGCTGAACACTAGATAAATTTAAAATGTCATTTTCTAACCTGCTTTCATTCAGTCGTTGTCCGTTGATGAATCCTGAAGCCAACCTCCCTTTCTTCCGGGTCATCGGCTTCGCTTTCAGAAATCGCTGCTCTTTCTCTGGTGCTAAAAAAACTTTAGATTTAGCTCTCAGTTATTTTTCGGACATGTTGAAATTCGGACAGTTGTTGTTTGGAACATTGTTTGTTATATTTGCGGTCTCCTGTTCAGAAGCACTGACTCTCGAAGCCCCATTGTAGTTCCTTGTATTTCCTACAAAGACATATGTCACTTCCGTTGCTCGAGTAGACTTGCTTCTCTGTCTGGTCTTAAGGTGGACTGCCCCTGATCCTTGTTGTTTAGGAACACCAAAAGGAAATTTTTTCTTTCCGAAATTAGTAAAGGTTGCATAAGCTGTGCCCATATTATACGAAGCTAAATCTCGACCTAACTTGTTATTCTTCCTTTAGATCAAGATTCTTTCATGCTGCTCTACATCATCCAGAAGCAGAACATGTTCAGTTCTGTCACTGAAAACAAACTTGCTTTCAATGAACTGCTCTACCTTTACAATTTCTTCCTTAAGTCCCTCATATTGCCCCGGTTACGTTCTATGAGCAGTTTTAAAAAATCAGTGCCGGCATTATTGAAAAATTCTGTTAGTTTAACAAATAACGGGTCTTTGACAGTGACTCCGTTTGGACATTTAAAAAATTTCAGGCCCTTAGGCACTATGCCCAGTTCAGTACACTTGACAAAAGTATTTGTTTTCAATATCCATACTTTTGTATTTCTTAAGCAGTTTGTTTAAATTTTCACATTGTTCTCCGTAAACAGTCATTTCATCTGGATCTATTGACCGCTTAGTGTTGGTAAAAGGGTCAGCACTATTATCTAGAACTGCTGCAGTGTTGGCATAAGTTAAAGACGGCTTTCAGCCCTATCTTCTGGCATACCTTTGTTTTTCATCACCAAACTGCTGGAACATTTGGTATTAACTTCTATTACAGTCTCTGCATCATCATCCAACCCAAGACAAACCAAGTCTTCTTCAACTGTTCTTTTGCCAACAACTGTAAAGACCTTTATATGTCTCCCAAACTTTTCAGTAGCAGTTGTGTCACATTGGGCTCAGAAGTACTAGTAATGCGTGTATACACTTAAATCCATCAAGGAATCTCCTTGTGACCCAGCCATGGTAGCACAAAAACTCACAAATGACAAGTAACAAGAAGGTGCAACCACTTCACTAAAAAAGTAAAACCACAGTCCAGGAACAAGGAATAAATCACAGCTTTTAGCGTATAAATCCTTTAATCGTCACTTTCAAAGACTTCATCAGAAATAAAACAAACTTAAGACATTTCAACTTATATATCACAGTCAATTAAACAATTTGCCTCATTAATTATCATGTAAAATTCACTTGAAACCATTTGTTACAGTCCTCCCCCTTTTCTACAAACACATTTATTTCATATGGTGTGTGTTTTTGTAACAATGTATTCACTTTTTATGTATACATGTGATTCAACAGATGCATTTACAAATGAGCTCAAGTGAATTTTATATGATAATTAATGAGGCAAATTGTTTAATTGACTGTGCTATATACGTTGAAATGTCTTAAGTTTGTTTTATTTCTGATGAAGTCTTTGACAAAAGTGGCGATTAAAGGATTTATACGCTAAAAGCTGTGATTTATTCCTTGTTCCTGGACTGTGGTTTTACTTTTTTAGTGAAGTGGTTGCACTTTCTTGTTGCTCCATATTAGAACAACACTGAATACTAAACTTACTTTCCAAAACTGAAAGTTAAAATAGCATTCAAATGGATAGCAGCAGCCCAGTAAGACAATACTGATCAAAACTAGAATGGAATGAAATACTTCTCATTTGGGCCCTGACTCATGCTAAGGTCCTTAAGTGAAATGGCAAAGTAAAAAGACTTGAATCAATTTTAGCTCTTTGTAACCAAAATAATGATAAATTAATCAATTTCTAGATTTAGACACATTTACTACTGAGAATTGCAGACTGTAGGATTAAAAAATACCAATAAGCTCTTACGCAAGCTTTCAGCATGAAAAGAAAAGAAAACAGCAAATATTATGCTAAAGTGAAAAATCAAGTCTCTGTCCCAAGATAAGACACAACTCCTGCCTTAATCACAAGGCATAAATTAGTACAGACAGCTGTGCAGACAAAGAGGGTTCACCAAAACCACAACAGCCACTAAAACTCAAAAAGCATCAGCAACCTACAATATGTTAATAAAATGTCCCAGCAAAAGGTCCATTACTGTAGGTAAGACAGAAACAAGTAAAGCAATATATGCAGATTTAACGGGAGAGCTCAGGCACAATAAGGAATCCAGGTAACATTTATAGCAAGCAGAATCTCCAGTAAAAACATATAAAAATGACATCTTCCTCAGTCAGTAACAGGACAACATACTGCAGTCTTCTAATCATGGACTACATTGGCAAAAATGTCCTCCTTTCACAGCCTGTATTTAGTTACAGCTGACATTTGTTACTGTGTGATTGCTTTATCGTCCCGTTTTTATTCTCTGGCTTGAAATGTGCCCCAGGGATTAGTTTTGAGTTCACTATTGGTCACTATGCATATTATTCCACTAAAATGCTTTATATGAGGTAGAGGAGGTTTACAATCAGGGCAGGCATTACACGTAAGTGAACAAGGCGACCGCCTAGGGCATATGCTGTCTTGTTTGTAGGAGCGCTCTATCCCTGGTTATTTATTTATTTATTTTTTATAGCAATGCTTCTTTACTCTAAAAAAATTAATAAATAAAGCAACCCTATAAAGGAAAAAGAAAAATGTGTTCATGGAACAGTGAATACTCTGGGGGGGGGGGGTATTTGACATTACCTTGAACATTACAAGGTCAAGGGATTTCAGACCTCACAATGTCCAAATGTAATCATGAAGGCACCTGAAGGAGCTTATTTTTATTGTAGTATTTGAATATCAAGGGACAGAGGCAATATAGGGACATTGTGAGGAAGAAAATGGTGCTGAGCATTGGTTACAGAAATGTTATTAATTTTACAGAAATGCTGACAGATTGTTCAGCTGAGTATGTTGGGCAATGCTGGTTTTGTGTGAACAGTTGACACAGAAGGAACGGCATGGTGAGGGATGTAATTATGCTGGCAGTGATCAACCAAATACTTTTTGTGATTTGTGTGGGGCAACTTCGACTGAAATACTTTAAAATGTGGCAAATTGTTTGTATAGACTGTGGAGGCATACCTCTCAACTTCTTAGCAAGAAATCTGGACAAAGCCAAACATATTGGGATGGACTGGGCAATGGCCCAAAAATAGAGACAGATTTTAAATACTGCTTTTATAAACTTAGAAAGTTTGTACAATAACAGGATGTGTTAGCATATGTTTTCTGAAGAGTATAAAGTTTGAAACTCAATTGTATGTCATTATTCAGTGACTTCAATCATCAGTGATTTGTCAGAAAACCACACATTTTATGAAAAACAAACAAAATATGAGGTGAAAATTTTAACAACTGAGAGGTATGTGTGGAGATAAAGTAATATTACATAGCCATCAAATGTGGTGGTTATAACTACTAGGTGGGAGGTTTGGAATGGCTGGGTGAAAGTGACCCTTTTGTCAGTTGCTCACTTTGAACAGTCGCTATCCGGCTTAGCCGGACTAGTGTGCATTTGTGAGAAGATAATACTACTTAACAAGACTGGGGAGAAAAATGACTGCCTGTTGCTGTTTACTTATTATTTTCAGTTTTGCAGGACTAATGTGTTTATGTGAAGCAACATGCAGTATTTTAATCTGTGGCAACAGTTTGGAACAAAGCTGAAATGTATCACAAAGTCAACTTCTTATCACAATTAGACACCTGAATTGTACATAGAAGTGGTTATAATTGCGTGGGGGTTGTCTGGATTAAAGCAACTGACCCTTTTGTCCCTTGCCCAGTTTGTCGTTTCGTACAAAACACCAAGAATGTATAAATGCATTTTGACATGGGCTTAGTAATAACCTTTGCTGTGAACCCCACCAACTCTAAAACCAGCCCTGCTCAAAGATGTACACAAAAGGTCTCTGCACTTGTTGGGAAGGGTGGGGCTGATGGTAATGTCATTGTTTGTTTAACATTCTTCCCAAACCTCAGAAGACGCCAGATCTTGTGTTGGGCTGGAGACTTTGTGGTCATTATTTCTTTAACTTTCCTCAAACTGCAGAGGGGCCACAGATGGTGACAATAGCTTGTGTAGGAGCACTGTACTATCTCTAGAAGTAATAAATTGAAAATACTATTGTAATAATTTGCAATTAAACATCTGATGCATGTAAGAGTAAAATACGTATGCTATGTAACAAGAAGATATCCAGAGGTCGAGAATACAAAACTCTATTAAAACAAAAAATGGTACATACTTTCGCTGTCATCCGCTTCTTCAGACCATACTACAAACAAAAGGATACAAGCCTTAAATATAGCACTTAAACCAATCACAGATAAAACCAAATAGATAATTAGTGTAGTAAGCTTTTCTTCTTCAGTGCTGATTTTAAAGAAATAGCACTGTTTAAACCAGGGTGCATGCTAGCTCTGAAGTCAATAATCCATCTTAGTTCTGCATATTCAGTGTTGTCAGTTCACCCTCACTTGTACTTGCATAAACAATTTGTAAAACCAAAAACTTAAAACAATGTGAATCACCTGCTTCTTGTACATGTTTAGCTAATGCATTAGTCAATTTTAAATTACGAATGTCATTTAAACACTCCATCACCCTTTCTTTTAAAGTTCCATTACTCTTTCCAATATAGAAACAGTCACAGGAGCAGCATTTTGCCTGGTAGACAATATTTTTAGTCAGACAATCAGCATAAAAAGAAAATTCCAGTTGACAGTGTTTTGGGGTGTATTATAACACTTGAAGACCATACATATTTGCAAATTCTACAAGATCTACAAGCAAATGTGCCCTTACGTTCTGAAAGAGGAAAAGGGACCTGTGTTTGTTTATAACAATCTGCGTTTTAAGGACTTGCTATTCTTCAAAGTAAAGTGGGGTTGTGTGCCCACTACCTTAAAAACCTCTGGGTCCCGTCAGCAGGATGGCCCAATTTCTTTTGACAATGTCGCATATCCTACTTACATCACTAGAGTAGGTGAGGGTAACCCTGCTAGTATTCTTCAATCAATTTTCTTGACCGTTAGTTAACTGTTCTTGCCTTTCTGAAAAATAAGGTAGTCTGTTAACACAGTCACTACTCTTTGTACATGTTATAGCCCTCTCTATCACCTATCCTATAGCCTCTGTCCAACAAATCAACCCAAAGCTTATCTAGTGCTTACTCTAGATCCTTATTCTCTGTATGTAACCTCATACATCTTATTACTTGATTCTTAACTAAATTGCACTGCACATGCCTTGGATGCATACTACTGTTATGTAGTAAATTGTTTGTCCTGCATGGCTTCCTGTACACACTAGTGGATAAATGCCCAAGTTCACTCTTACTAATGGTAGTATCTAAATCTATGCTAGTGTATGAATAATGCATAGTGAATCTAAAAGGATGTCGTACTAAGTAGCTCTCAGAAAGCAGCTCACTTGGACCACACCATATAAAAAAAGAAGTAATCTACAGAACGTCTGCAGAACTTAACAAAAGATTTGAAATGGTCATTAACAAGCACTGATTGTTTCTCCCAGTGTACCAACACTACATTAGCATAAGTGTTGGCACATGCTGTCCCCATCGCTACTCCTAACTTTTGTAGGAAGTAATCTGTCTCGAACATATATACATTGTTCTCCAGAACCAATTCAAGGAGAGTACATAACATCTGTATCTTAGAATTAGGGACTGTTCCTTTCAGGACTAAGAATGACCTGACTATCTACCCCTTCTTTGTTGGGGATAACGGTAAATAGTGAGTTAATATCCATTGTAACAAATAAGACCATGTACATTATGATAACCAGTCGACCAAATATACAGATCCTGAAGAAAGTGCAGTGTATCTCTTAATACTGTATCAGTTTTCTGTATGAAGGGGCAAAGCTATTTCTCAGTATAAATACAAATGGCTTGGTCAGCCATCCCCTAATCGACACAATTGGCTGGAGGGGTGGATCATTTACATCTTTGTGTACTTTGGGTAAACCATAAATAGTAGATATAGTAGGATGTTCAACAGTGAAATAGGCATCCAACTCATAGTTGATCTGATGTGTCATAAGGTCATATAAAAAAAATTCAGCCTCTTCAGTTTTGCATAGACCTGTGTGTCATCTAACATACTTTTCATCTTATCAAAGTATTGCGATTTATCCAGAACACCACCCCTCCTCCTTTGTCTGCAGGTCAAACGACCAAGCTTTGTGCCCTGGCCAACTGATTCAGAGCTTCTATTTCCCCATTAGTTAAATTAAAAAAATATACCTTTATTATGCTGTTTGCTCTTTATCTGAAGACCTTAGGTCATTCTCGCAAACATTAATAAATGCTTCCGGGGCTGGTTTATTCTCAGGTGTAAACAAGCTTTTTTTTAAAAACATTAAAAATTTCATTCTTAAGTGGAAACATAATATTACACAAACATTTCTTGCAAACATTCTAAGTTCTAAAATAGCATCTATTAAAATGCTTCTGCTTGCAGGAACAAAGGAAAATCATTTGCTCAATATGCTACATTGTTCATCAATTGAAAGCTAGAGAAACCTGTCTGAATACCTAAGGGTCAGGAAAAGATAATGATTGACAACATTAGATCAATATTTTGCCTAAAGGGTTAAGGTGCAGCCTGTGAAAGCTTGAGCAAAAACATCTAATGCACAATTTCAGCGAATGAGATATTTAAGAAAATGTGATATTAATGTATTAGAAAAGGGTAATTAAGAAGTCAACAACTGAAAACAAATTAAAATTGTCTATCAACAGATTTACAAAGAATAGCACTGTCTGGGTTCTAACTGCAGTATGCCGATCACCAGATGTTTTCGCAGCGAGTTTAGGTTATTAGCAGATTATGAAAAGAAATAATAGTAGTAAACTTTGATACTAGCGTTTTCATTTACCATATGTTGACTCTGATTTAGGTGCAAAGCCAGATCAGGTTTTGATAGATCCCTTCATAAATCTCTTGGTAATAGTAAATATGTCAGACGGTAAAACTCCCAACAAAGGGTCAGACATTTAACACTTAATTTTAGTTTCAACAGCAACTCCGAAATGTTTGGGAAATTTGAATTGCTTGAGAAATTGAATCCTTAACACTAATTTTTTAAAGTGATCTCCTAGTACTGAAATTTAAAGTTAGACTTTTGGGAGAAACTGTGAAAGCTTAATAAAAAGGCCAACCCACTCAGATTCTTAACGTTGAATTAACTTCTGTTCCAGCTTTCTCCATTTCCACTTTACTAGAAAAAAAATTCTAAGCTTGCCCCCCCCCCCTTTCCTGTGGCAAGTCAGATACGGATTTGCTGTGTCCAGGACTGTTCGTGAGCTCCTAAGCCCCCCCCCCCACACTTAACTGGGGTTAAACTATTCCTGGCGCTATAAAGTCTGTTCTTCAAAATTTCCCTTGCAACTAGTCAGCTTTCTAGTTTTAGCACTCATCTGTTTCTTTGATCTCAGCACTTGTTCAGAACTCACTGTAAGCACTAAATAAGTTACAAATTACTACAGCACTCAACTTTCCTCACTTGTCTAGAGGAAAACAGTTTTTAGTACTTAATAAATAAGCACCTATTCAGGCATGTCTAAAGGTCAGCTCCCAGTGTTTTCTCCTGTCTACCTGATTAATCTGGGCATCTTGGGACAATGCAGCAATTGCCTCATGTACACAGACAACCCTCTCCTCCTACCACCCAACACTACGACCTGTGAGAGATGCACTTATATAGCCAAACTGGAAGCAAAGCTCTCTTCACCAAAGACTGGCCTAGAGTGTCAAGAGGAGAAGGTAAATACTTGCACTGCACCACACTCATCGCATAGTCCCTCAAAACCTACACCACCAAAACACACACACACAAGCACAAAACACACACCTACATTCGCGGAGGCTCTCAGTACAAATCTGCCCAAACAACACAGACCTCCAAGGCAGGAATGCAAGCAACCTCCACCCCCCAACACAGCCCAAATGACACATAGCCCACATACTCAGTGTGCCACTCAACTACAGCCCATCCACTCAACTACAGCCCATAAGGCATAACGTACCCAACAGTCTAGTTGTAGGTGACTCTATAGTCAGGCACAATGATGTTCCCCTCACCAGGCTAAACAAGGAAAAGGTTACTGTCAGGTGCCAGGATCAGCCACATAACGCACGCACTCAGGTCACTCCGCAACAAGTGCAAATATGACTCTGTTTTTGTCCATGTTGGTGTGAATGACCTGAGATGTACCTCCCTGGACTACATGAAAAGAGACATGAAGGAGCTCTCCGATCTTGTAGCCCAGGCCGGTATGACCCTAGCCCTGAGTAGCATTACGCCATCACCCAGAATAACACCACAGTACAAGGACAAATGATTGACTTTAACAATTGGCTAAGCTTCTGGTGTCATTCTAAGGGAATCCAGTATCTGTCTGCCTGGGATGACATGATCGACAGGCCACACTGCTTTGCCAGAGATGGCCTGCACCTGTCGGCCTTGGGATTCCGGATACTGGCAAAGGCTCTTGCCACCCCTATAGTGCCTTTTTTAGGCAAAGTTCAAATGACAAAATCACCACCGTAACAGGTACCAGCAAGCAAAATCTGAGGGTAATGCTACTCAATGCTAGAAGTCTAAACCTCAAAATTCACTTACTCGAGGCACTCCTTAAAATGGAGAACATTGACATCTGTGCAGTGAGAGAGACCTTGTTCAAAGCTCCAGAGAGCACCCCTGCATTACCAGGCTATAATTCATACCACACCTTTTGCCCAGCAAGCCTGGACCGAAACACTAAAGGTGGAGGCGTGTACATATTCATTAAGGATATCCACACCTCCAAGCTAGTTGCTCAGCATAATGCATCCGAGATTATCCAAGTTCAACTAACTCTGGGCAAAACCGCAATCCAGATTGTAGCTTGCTACAGGCCCACCACCATGCCCCAGGATTCCCACTCCTCTTTTCGTGATACACTGGAAAATATTAAGGTACAACTCAACACACTAATAATGGGTGATTTCAACTACCCTACCATTAACTGGGAAAACTACTCATGTACCAGCTCTTTTGCTCAACATTTTCTGGAAATCATCAATTCCAATGCCTTGAATCAACTTATCCACACCCCCACCAGGGGCAGCAATATCCTAGACCTGGTCATCACTAACATGGGTGACCGGTGTTCCACACCAGAGGTCAGCTCCATGGTCAGATCCGACCACAAGCTAATCACCCTAGACATCCACATCCCGCTCTCACCCCCCATTAGGAAAACAATCGTAAAAAATTTCTCCAAAGCCAACTTCACGCTTCTTAAGACAGAAGTGGCAAACTTCACGACACCCATGCAGATGGACAATAGAGGTACGACTGCTGAATCCTACACACATGCACTTTATAAGCACTTACACGAGTGCATGGATCGTGCTATCCCTAACAGAACCAAAATGCTATCCTCCAAAAAAAGAAAGCCAAGCTGGTGGTCTTCTGCCATAAACAAACTCTACAACAGAAGAAAGAAACCGTTGCAAAAAAAAGAGTAAAATCCCACAATTGGAGGATCTCCCTGGTCAGCCTCAGTAAGAAGCTGAGATCCCTCATAAAATCCTCCAAAGCTAGTTAAGAAAACAAAATTACCACTGATTCTAAAGACAACTACAAAACATTATATAGCTATGTCAAAAATCTCAATGGCAACATTCAGATCTGCTCTGAGTTACAGCACAATGACACTAAATATACAGAACCAACTGATATTGCCAACATCCTGGCAGATAGGTTCAGTGCTAACTTTACCTCCCTCTCACCCCCTAAAGGGCCCATCTTTATACTGGAAGAATGCAAAGTTTCTGTAATCACGGCTGCACAAGTAAAAACCTCACTCTCCAAAGCCAAGAACACAGCATCCATGGGACCTGACAACATCCCAGGCTGCCTTCTACATGAACTACAGAATGAACTGGCACCCCACCTAAGTACCATGTTCAATTATAGCCTCACCTCAGGCTTTGTGCCCACTGAATGGCACACCATGACAGTTATCCCACTCCACAAAGAGGGGGCCACAACAGACCCCGGGAACTACCGCCCCATTAGTCTGACGAGCCTCATCTGCAAGGCCATGGAACGTGTCATCATGGAACTCATAAACAAAGACACTGGAGAACTCCAAACTCTGGACCCCACACAGTTTGGGTTTGTAAAAGGCAAATCATGTCTCCTAATCCTGATAGACTTCTTTGAAGTAGTCACCAAAGCCAAAGATGAGGGTAAGGTGGTTCACACAACCTATCTAGATCTCGCCAAGGCATTCAACACCATCCCCCACTCTGGAATTATAGATAAACTCACTAAACTAGGTATAAATCCCTATGTTACAAGATGGGTTGCCAACTGGCTTACTGACAAAACCTACACTGTGAAAGTAGCATACTCCAAATCAGACTTCAGACCAGTGACAAGTGAAGTACCACAGGGTTCAGTCCTGGGTCATCTCCTGTTTGGTATCTACTTCTCTGAAGTATAGGCCAACAGAGAAGGTCTTTGGCTAACTAAATTCACAGATGACTGCAAACTAGAAGCCATAATCGAAACTCCTAATGATGTGGACAGCCTACAAAAGAGCCTCACTGAGACAGATGCCTGATGTCAAAGACATGGTCTCAAGCTCAATGCCAAAAGGTGCATTGCCATCCCCTTTGGTAAAAACTCTGTACCCATGAACTATCACATAGGCGGTAGTCTACTTAACACCGAATGTGTGATAAGAGACCTAGTGACACAGGTGGACAGTAGTCTCACCTTCGATAATCACATCGCCACAGTGGTCAGGAAATCCTTCTACATGGCACACCTCATCACAAAAGGTTTCTCATCCAGAAAAAAAGAGGTCATTGTTCCTCTCTACTCATCACTCATTGGACCCATTATAGAGTACAATGCCCCTTTTGGTATCTACCTCACAAGACATCTACAACAACTAGAAAGGCCGCAAAAATACCTCATAAAGAGGATTACTGGCCTCAAACAGATGCCTTACGCAGACCGTCTCAAATAAACTCCAGCTTTACTTTGTCGCATATCGCCTACTCAGAGGCGATCTCTGCCTAACATACAAAGCTGTGTCAAACCCAGAGCTGTTGGACATGCTCCACTTAAAGAAATCCCAATCCCTCTGAGCTACATGCTCTAAGGACCTAAACCTTGTCACCACAATAAACAGAACATGCTGGAGGGACAGATTCCTGTCCCAGAGACTTCCCATACTCTGGAACAGACTACCTATCTATGTCAAACAGAGCTCCTCATTAGCACTCTTCAAGAAAAATCTTGATGATTGGATGGGTAATAGGAAATACACCCCGGGGATCACTTCTGTGGTTCTGCTTGACATGGGCACAGGAAAATAATTTTCTTGGGTGACGAAAGCCAGGGTACCTTTTTGGCTAGGCTTGTATAGGCCCTAGGGGCAATAGCCTAGTACCTACCTATGAACCTAAAAAGGCAAATAGTAACAAAAATGTGACTAAAGACAGACTCAACATTTACTAAGTAGCAAAGGCAATGAGAATAGCTAGAATTAAGAAATGCGGCAGTGTGATACCAGATGGAATTACCACTATTACACAGGAAATGTAAAATCAAGAATTATTTATTATTTATTTGTTTGCATTTGTTTACCGGGAAGGTTCACTGGGCCCAGATGAGCCCATTTTCATTGAAGACTTGGGGAGAAAAGCTCCCTAAGAAAGTTTTCACAATACATTTTTAACAGCAGCAGCACACCACCACAAATCACTGGTACATTAGATTCAACAAATGACCTATAGCACAATATAGGATTACAAAATCAACACACATGGATCTCCACCAAGATATTTAGTCTTAGTAACAAATTATGATAGTATTACAGGAATTAATGTTGTAGTAGTATAGCAAGAATACTAGCAGTTAATGCAGTCAGGACTCCAAGCCTACAACTACAATATTTAGATAGGTAGTTATTTCACAGTAGAGGGCACAGGAAGTTGCAGTGAGACAAAAGAAGGAAAACAGTAAGTTGTACGATAAAGGCTGAGATAGGCAAAGGAATATTTAAAGTGAAAGGAGTGCAGAGTGAGGGAAAGAGTCAGGTTTTATGAGATGATGTTTTGGTACATGTACATTGCCATAGGTAAGACAGATGTTGATTCAGGGTTTTTTTTAACGTAATTGAATTTGTTAGTGGTCATGATTGATGGTGGGAGAGTGTTCCACACTTTGGCTATAGTAAAGGAGTAAAGCATTTGGAAAGCAGATACGTTTGTTTGTCTACTTTCAGGAGTGGCCGGTGTAGATGGGATCTTAAAGAAATGATTAAGAAGCAGAAATTGCCACTAAAATGAAAATACCTACATATGAATAAACTATAAAACAAATTTGGGAGTAGGAAGGAAATTAAAGATTTAAATGTGCATACTGAAGACAGGTGGAAAACTAGAAAATAAGTAAACATGGGGAAAGGATGGAAGAGGTAGTGACCAAAAATCAGAAAGGTGGGTAAAGGTCTTCTTCAGATATGTTAGAAAGGCAAAGAAAATCAAAGTTGTACGGTAGCAGCTATAAAGCTAACAGATGAATAGTGAAAGATTTTAGAAGCTTTTACGAATCTAACAAGTTTGAAAAACATTTATGAAGTAAGGTAAGTAGAAAAAAGGATCTCTTCTTTGCTAGTGATAATGACATTGTACTAGGTAAAGTATATTGCAAGAAAGCATCACTAGGATAACGTTTTCTTATTGCTTCAAATGTGATGAAATCACTCTTCATTAGATTAATGGCCTGAGTTTACATGAGTTGTTAGATTTATTCAAAATCTGCTTAGGAAAGATAAAATACCTCTCATTTGTAAACATGCAGCTTTCATTTGGGTTAAAAAAATAGCTACCTTTGGAAACTATATAAACAGTCTTTACTAATAGTAGTATTACTGAAATACAGTATGCAAATCCAAGGGTTCACAGATGAAATTCAAAATGACTATAAAACAAATAATCCTCAGTTGTTTAAAATCGTACCATATCAATAGATGTCCTTTTTTCACTGTTGCAGTATTCAGCACCTCTGGGATCTCCTGCCAAGGATAGGCCAACATCCAGCCTGCATACCAAAGCCGTTATTACCTAGGGAGCATCAGACATCAGCAGTATGCACCTCACACAAACGTAAGGCACAAAGGTGACATATGTACATGCCCAACTCAGAGATGAAGAGACCCAGGAGACCTAAAACCCTCAGTGGAAAGAAGGGCATGTACATATGGAAAAAGGAATGGAGAAAAGGAGAGGAACTTCCTGGCCAGTACAAAACTATTACCAAAGGAAAAGGGGGTGGGAGGGAGTGAATAATACAACAGTGAAAAGGAGGACATCTACTGTTATGGTGAGATTTTTACATAAGTGTACCTATGTCCTTACATATCACTGCTGCAGAGTTCATCATATCTGGGAGACTACAAAAGCTACAGTGAAGGCAAGTAGGAGCCCTCCACAAATCCACGCAGGATAGCCTTGTCAAAACCTGCCCTGACCCTGGAAATGACATCCAATTTGTAATGTTTTGTGAATGTGTGAACCAGTGACCAAGTAGCAGCTTGAAGGATGGAGCAGGTGTCCAAAATTTTGAAGAAAGCCCCCCCCCCCTAGGAAGCCATTACTCTAGTCGAATGAGCCCTTAAAGTAGCAGACAACTCTTACTATGAAAAGAACAACAAAAAGAAATGGTCTCAGAAATTCAGGAAGAGATGGTTTGCTTACAAACTGCCAAACCTGATATCCTAGTATGAGAGGAAACAAAAAGCTAATCAAACTCGTGCCAGGCTTTAATCTTGTCTGAATAATATAGGAGCTGTCGATGCAAATCCAAGATATGAAGAACCTTCTCACTAGCAAAAGTGAAAAAAGGAAGACGCTAGATAGACTGAGTAAGGAATAGCTCATTAACCACCTTGGGCATAAAAGAAAGATGCATACAGAGAAATTCCCTATCTCTAAGAAAAAACAAAAAAAAGGACTGCCAACAAGGCCTGTAGTTCAAATATCCTTCTGGCAGAGGTTAAAGCAATCAACAGAACAGTCTTCCAAGTGCCATGTTGCAAAGAAGAAAAAGCAGCAAGCACCAAAAGAGCCCGAGTCACCTTTTCAAGGACAAAATTAAGATCCCAATAAGGAAGAATGGGCTTTCTTGGAGGTCTAATAAGGAAGACGCCTTTAAGAAACTGATTGACCTCAAACCTAGAGGCCAAAGGAGGTATAAGTGGCAGATAGACCACTTGTCAGCCATTTCTGACTTTCACTGAAGAATATGCCATGCCAGTACATAAGCAGTTCACAAAGAAAAGAAACAACCAATGGGACCTCCACTGAAAAGGGGATGTGGTGATGTTCAAGACACCAAACAGAGAATCTCTTCCATTTGGACATGTATGATTTTCTGGCACTGGGTTTCCTGGCATCCTGTAGGCCCCTAAGCACATCCACAGAAAACTGGTGTCGCAAAGGAATCAAAACCCTACCACTCAAAGCGTCAGCTGAAGAGTGGACAGAGGAGGGTGAAAGGACAGTTCCTTTGCCCTGTGTGAAAAGAGCCATGCAGTGTTGTAACTTGTGATGACTGCACCTTGCTAGATGGAACAGGATGGGGAACCAGTGCAGTCTGGGCCAGAAGGGAGTCATCAACTAGATTTTTGGAGTCCTTTTCAACTTTGTGAAGGACCCTTGTAAGAGGAAGAAGGGGAGGAAAGGTATACAAGAAATATTCCCTTCCAAAAGAAAAAACATGGGGTCCACTTTCCAAGCCATGAGGGAGTTTGCCTGTTCAGAGATCTACTTGAATAATACCCCACCAATGAACTATGTCCAGGAACACATCCTTATGAAGCCTCTATTTGTGAGGCTGTGTCCTTGACGTGCTGAGAAAATCTGCCATAACAATGCGTTCTGAAGGTGTATACACTACCTATAGGGTGACCTGATTGATGACTATTTCCCATGTTTGAAGGGCTAACCTGAAAAGAAGTGAAGACCTCATGCCTCCTTGTTTGTTGATGTATCACACAACGGTGGTTTTGTCTATATAAACTTTTAAGTGCATGGAAAGCCTGAAGGGCCAGAAAGCGCACCCACATTTCCTTGATGTTGAAGTGATCCACTCTCTGCTAAAGGGTCAAAGGCCCTGCTCTTTCAGGCTGCCTGAAGTGGTCCCCCCACCTCAGCTGTAATGCATCTGTGAAGAGTTCCTGAGATGGTTGAAGAGGGTGGAAAGGAATACCAGGATTAAGAGAGAGCTGCTGAATCCACCATGAATTTCAAGTTTGAAATAAGGGAGTAGAGGAATGAGATAGTTGGGTGGGTGAAGGTGTTGAAGCCACACTGAGGCATGGGGATAGTAGAGGCCATGAATCCTAGAGCTCTGAAAAACTCCCTGGCTGGAAGAAAGGACATGGGAAGCAGGGACATAAAATTCATGAAGGACAAAACACTGGAGGTAGGAACAGATGCCAGGATTGGAACAGTCTGGAACCTGCAGCCTGCCTAGGAAAACACGATCCTGAGATGGAATCAACATTGACTTCTTAAGGCTGACCATGAATCCCAGGTTGTGCAACAGAAGCAATGTGAAATGAAGATCCTGCACCAGCTTGGAATGGGAAGAAGCCTGCAGCAAGAGGTTGTCCAGATACAGAAATATCTGAACTCCCTGAATCCTGCAAAAGGCAACTACAAATGGCTAGACATTTGGTGAACACCCTTGGGATTTTGGAAAACCCAAAGGGCAAAGTAGAGAACTAAAAATGAGAGGAAGAAACAGACAAACTTAAATATCTCCTGAACAGAGGATGGATAGGAATTTGGTGGTAATAAGGAAACCAGAAAAGCTGTGTGGAGCAACTGAGGAAACAGTCTGAAGAAACAGCACTCAGAAGGAAGGCACTATGAAAAAAGTGTTCAGACAAGAACAATCCATGTCAGTTCCCCAAGATCTCTCTTTCCTGGGGAAGAGGAATAGCCTAGAATAAAACCCCAAACCCATCTCTGTCTATAGCAGAGGCTGAATGGTACCCTTGTACAGCAGACCCTGCAAAATCCCTGGAAAATGAAGTTGTTCTGTCAGTGACTGAGGAATTCCATAAAAAGAAGGAAGGGCCTTTCAAGTCATAAAGTAAACCTGCCTGATGCTGGAAAGAACCCTGGAGTCTGTGGTGATCAGCTGCCAAACTAGGTCAGAAACAAAAAGCTGAGTGATAAGGAAACCTGCCTGAGTGGAAGAGAGGACAGTCAGATATCTGTAGATTTGTCAGGAAAGGACTGCTTCTGGGGCCAGGGTGTATGATTCAGCTTGCAGCAGAAAACCCTTCTTACCTTTGAAAGACTATGCAGCCTAAGCAAAAAAAAAAGCAGTCTTACTATGGTAGTTCCTCTGAAACCTGGGAATAGGGGAGACAAAAATCTGCTTCAAAATTTTCATGACCTTACCTTTATCCTGTAAGGTCTTGAAAGGTCAGCCACAGCAGTACCAAACAAATTCTTGTTATCCGTGGAAGTGTCCTGAAGTTTCACTCTGATATCATCTTGCAAGACCTAAAGACGAAGCTAGGAGCAGCACCAAATCACATAACCTGAGGTAGCAGCCCTACAGGATGCATCTGCTGCATCATAACTGGATTTGATGAACTGATGGGCAACTTGAAAAGTGCAGCTGAGCAAGGAGTGAGCAGAGACTTTACCCTCAGAGTCAGGCATATGAGAAACAAGTTTCCCAACCTGGGAAAGAAGAGACAGTATGTACCTTGTCATATGAGTTTGGTAACTGATTGCCATGAAGGCTAAGGTAGCAAAAGTGTATACCTTTTTACAAATCCTCTTCCTGAATCTAATGTCTTTACCAAAGGAAGGAGCTTGGAAAAAGGCAACAGCCTAGAAGGCTTATCAGTAGAAACCAAAATCACTGCAGGATCAGAGGAAGGGCATTTATATAGGAATTTGCAGGTATATGGCACCTTATAGAACCTATCAGGTTTTTTAGGAGTTGGAGGCTGATAATCAGGGGTCAAGGAAGCAGCAGGAAATGTATATAATACAGAAGCCAACATAGGAAGCACAGCTGACGTTTTAAGAGTCCATTTGTAACAACTCAAAATACATCTTCTGGACATCTGAAACTTGGGAGCAGTTGAAATGCTCCATCATGCACAGGACTGTGTCACCAAAGGAAAGCTACTGCAAAGGAGACTCAAGACTGAATTATTCCTCCTCCTTAGACCCACAACTAATCCTACTATCGCACTCCACTTAAAAAAAAAAAAAAAAGTACTCAAAGCGCATCTGTTTAAATCTTGGCTATGCTCATGCAATACCCCTGATTAAACATCAACTTCTCCCAAAACACTCACAAAAATACATTCTGTTTCCTGGGTTATAAAACTGAATATAAATCTCTCTCCAATGACTGAACTCTAATATATGTCATCTGAAACATAACTCTACTACTTGTATTCTCACGGAAACTTATTGTATTTGTAATCTGAATGGAACTTAGTGTATTTATGGAAAAGTTTACTTTTAGTACTGTTTTGTGTAGAATACATTTGCTCCTATGCTTTTTTTCATGTAAATGTTTTGACTTTTTAAGCAATTGTATTAACCTTTAAATTATTTGGAGCTTTTTGCCCTGGGCCTCCAGCGAAAAAGGACCTATATCCAGTCAGATTTTCCCAGTTAACATATGTAAAATAAAATAATCTAAAGGTGAATGTAATTGGGAGGAATGGACCAAGGAGTCAGCCTCAGAATCAGAACTGTCATATAAAGTTCTCTGGGTCCCTAGCCCTTTCAAAGGTAGAGAAACAAGGAGGAGCAGGAAATGAAACCCCCTGAAAAGTCTTCAACACCATTAAGGTACTGAACAAGCCTTGAGTAAAGTCCTGCCATTCGTTTTATAGATCCCTTGGAGTAAACACCACATGTTTAGGTTTATTTTTCTTCTTCATAGGAATGCCTGCTCTGACAAAATACAGAGGTTTGGATCCCTGCCTAGACTCAATCAAGGTGCCCAGCTCTCATCCCATAGAAGGATTTGAGGAATCCCCTTGGGACCTTCATAGGTA
The DNA here is from genome assembly GCF_019279795.1 of Protopterus annectens. Classification (NCBI taxonomy): domain Eukaryota; kingdom Metazoa; phylum Chordata; order Ceratodontiformes; family Protopteridae; genus Protopterus; species Protopterus annectens. The sequence continues at coordinate 828,991,368 of NC_056747.1, forward strand.
GGTACCAGGCTATTGGCCCTAGGGCCTATATAAGCCTAGCCAAAAAGGTACACTAGATTTCGCCACCCAAGAAAATTATTTTCCTGTGCTCCTGTCGAGCAGAGCCACAGAGGTGATCCCGGGGTGAATTTCCTATTTCCCATCCAATCATCAATATTTTTCTTGAAGAGTGCTAATGAGGAGCTTTGTTTGATAAAGATAGGTAGTTTGTTCCAGAGTATGGGAAGTCTCTGGGACAGGAATCTATCCCTCCAGCATGTTCTGTTAATTGTGGTGACAAGGTTTAGGTCCCTAGAGAGTACAGCTCGAAGGGATTAGGATTTCTTAAAGTGGAGCATGTCCAACAGCTCTGGCTTTGACATAGCTTTGTATGTTAAGCAGAGATCACCTCTGAGTAGGCGATATGCGATGGAGTAAAGCTAGAGTTTTTTGAGATGGTCTGCATAAGGCATCTGTTTGAGGCCAGTAATCCTCTTTGTGAGGTATTTCTGTGGCCTTTCCAGTTGTTGTAGATGTCTTGCGAGGTACATACCAAAAGGGGCATTTGTACTCTATAATGGGTCTAATGAGTGACGAGTAGAAGGGAACAATGACCTCTTTTTTCCTGGATGAGAAACCTTTTGTGATGAGGTGTGCTATGTAGAAGGATTTCCTGACTACTGTGGCAATGTAATTATCAAAGGAGAGACTACTGTGCACCTGTGTCCCAAAGTCAATTGTCACACTTTCGGTGTTAAGTATACTACTGCATATGTGGTAGCTCATGGGTACAGAGTTTTTACCAAAGGGGATGACAATGCACTTTTTGGCATTGAGCTTTAGGCCATGGCTTTGACACCAGGCATCTGTCTCAGTGAGGCTCTTTTGTAAGATGTCCACATCGTTAGGAGTTTCGATTATGGCTCCTAGTTTGCTGCCATTTGCGAACTTCATTAGACAAAGACCTTCTGTGTTAGCCTGTACTTCAGAAAAGTAGATACCAAACAGGAGAGGACCCAGGACTGAACCCTGTGGTAGTCCACTTGTCATTGGTCTGAAGTCGAATTTGGAGTCTGCTACGTTTACAGTGTGGGTTCTGTCAGTGAGCCAGTTGGCAACCCATCTTTGCATACAGGGATTTATACCTAGTTTACTGAGTTTATCTATAATTCCAGAGTGGGGGATGGTGTCAAAAGCCTTGGCGAGATCTAGACAGGCTGTGTGAACCATCTTTCCCTCGTCTACAGCTTTGGTGACTGCTTCAAAGTAGTCTATCAGGTTTAGGAGACATGATTGGTTGCTATCCAGGTAGTTCCATTAGGAGACATGATTTGCCTTTTACAAACCCAAACTGGATGGGGTCCAGAGTTTGGAGATTACCAGTGTCTTTGTTTATAAGTTCCAGGATGATACATTCCATGGCCTTGCAGATCAGGCTCGTTAGGCTAATGGGGCGGTAGTTCCCAGGGTCCATGGCGGCTCCCCCTTTGAGGAATGGGATAACCGTCGCTGTGCACAATTCAGTGGGCATAAAGCCTGAGGTAAGGCTATGATTGAACATGGTGCTTAGGTGGGGTGTCAGTTCATTCTATACTTTGTGTAGAACGCAACCTGGGATGTTGTCAGGTTTCCATGGATGCTGTGTTCTTGGCTTTGGAGAGTGCGGTTTTTACCTGTGCAGCCGTGATTACAAGAACTTTGCATTCTTCCAGTATAGAGATGGGCCCTTTAGGGGGTGACAGGGGGGGGGGGGTTAGCACGGAACCTGGGGGGGGGGTTAGCACGGAACCTATCTGCCAAGATGTTGGCAATATAAGTTGGTTCTGTATATTTAGTGCCATTGTGCTGTAACTCAGAGCAGATCTGAGTGTTGCCATTGAGATTCTTGACTTAGCTATAGAATACTTTGTGGTTGTCTTGAGAATCAGTGGTGATTTTGTTTTCGTAAACAGCTTTGGAGGATTTTATGAGGGATCTCAGCTTCTTACCGAGGCTGACCAGGGAGTTCCTCCAATCATGGGATTTTACTCTTTTTTGCAACAGTTTCTTTCTTCTGTTGTAGAGTTTGTTTATGACAGGGGACCACCAGATTTGCTTCTTTTTTTTGGAGGATAGCATCTTGGTTCAGTTAGGGGATAGCACGATCCATGCACTCCTGTCCTTATGCATGGGTGTCGTGAAGTTTGTCACTTCTGTCTTAAGAAGCATGAAGTTGGCTTTGGAGAAATTTCTTACGGTGGTTTCCCTAATAGGGGGGTGGAGGTGGAATGTGGATGTCTAGGGTGATTAGCTTGTGGTCGGATCTGACCGAGGAACTGACCTCTGGTGTGGAACACCAGTCGCCCATGTTGGTAATGACCAGATCTAGGATATTGCTGCCCCTGGTGGTGGTGGTGTGGATAAGGTGATCCAAGGCATTGGAATTTATGAAGTCCAGAAAACACTGAGTAAAAGAGTTGGTACATGAGTAGTTTTCCCAATTATTGGTGGGGTTGTTGAAATCACCCATTATTAGGGTGTTGGGATGTACCCTAATATTTTCCAGTGTATCAAAAAATGAGGAGTGGAAATCCTGGGGCATGCTGGGGTTTCTGTAGCAAGTTGCAATTTGGATTGCGGTCTTGCCAGAGTTAGTTGCACTTGGATAATCTTGGATGCATTATGCTGAGCAACTAGCCTGGAGGTGTGGATATCCTTAATGAATATGGACAAGCCTCCGCCTTTAGCGTTTTGATCCAGGTTAGGTGGCCGAAAGGTGTGATATGAATTATAGCCTGGTAATGCAGGGGTGCTCTCTGGAGCCTTGAACTAGGTCTCTGTCACTGCACAGATGTCAATGTTCTCCATTTTAAGGAGTGCTTCGAGTGAATGCATTTTGAGATTTAGACTTCTAGCATTGAGTAGCATTACCCTCAGATTTTGCTTGTTTGTACCCGTTATGGTGGTGAATTTGTCATTTGAACTGTGCCTAAAAAAGGCACTATAGGGGTGGTAAGAGCCTTAGCCACTACCCAGAATCCCAATGGCAAAAGGTGCAGGCCATCTCTGGCAAAGCATCGTGGTCTGTCGATCATGTCATCCCAGGCAAATACTGGATCCCCTTAGAATGACACCAGAAGCTCAGCCAATTGTTGAAGTCAATCATTTTGTCCTTGTACTGTGGTATCACTCTGGGTGATGGCAGGATGCTACTCAGGGCTAGGGTCATACCTGCCTGGGCTAACAAGATCGGAGAGCTCCTCTGTCTCTTTTCATGTAGTCCAGGGAGGTATGCCTCAGGTCATTCACAGCAACATGGACAATGACTAAGTCATATTTGTACTTGTGGAGTGACTCGCGTGCGTGTGTTATGTGGCGGATCCTGACACCCGACAGGCAGCTGCCAGTAACTTTCTCCTTGTTTAACCTGGTATATCTGGTGGAACATCAGTGTGCCTGACTATAGAGTCACCTATGACTAGAGTGTTGGGTAAGTTGTTGTGCCTTATGGGCTGTGGTTGAGTGGCACACTGAGTTTTTGGGCAATGTGTCACTTGGGTTGTGTTGGGGGGTGGGGGTTGCTTGCGTTTCTGCTTTGGAAGTCTCTGTTGCTTGCGCAGATTTTTATTGAGAGTCTCAGCGAATGTAGGTATGTGTTTTGTGTTGCTACATGTGTGTTTTGGTGGTGTAGGTTTTGAGGGACTATGTGATGAGTGTGGTGTGGTGCAAGTGTTTACCTTCTCCTCTTAACTGTCTAGTCCAGTCTTGGGTGAAGAGAGCTTTGCTTCCATTTTGGCTATATAAGTGCATCTCTCACAGGTTGCAGTGTTGGGTGGTAGGAGGAGAGGGCTGTCTGTGTACATGAGGCAATTGCTGCATTGCCCCAAGATGCCCAGATTCATCAGGTAGACAGGAGAAAACACCGGGAGCTGACCTTTAGACATGCCTGGATAGGTGCTTATTTATTAAGTACTAAAAACTGTTTTCCTCTAGACTGGAAAGTTAAGTGCTGTAGTAATTTGTAGCTTATTTAGTGCTTGCAAAGAGTTCAGAAATTATCAGCCATGGTTCCCCATCAACGTCTGCAGTAGACGTTTGCAAAGCTTCCAAAGATGTGCAAGAAGCAGGTTCAGTACCAGGGTCTGAGAAGGCCACAGCAGAGGAAACCTAAGTTAACACTGTGTTGTCCTCTAGGTTCTCACTCACCTCAGCAGAGATGTCTGGTGGAGGCTGGACAGCAGCAGACTCAGGCCTAGACTTCTTAGTCTTCTTTTTAAGTGGTGGTTATACCTTGGGGCAAGCAGATTCTGCCATGGTACTTTGAGACAGAAGCTTGAGACACTGTTTTTTAAGGTAAATGGAAAAAGAAGAAGGGCGACTATGTAAAGTCTTGAGAAAAAGCCTGACAGATGAAACACTGAGCATAGTTGTGGGATGCACCCATGTAAAACAGGCATCTACCATGATGGTCTTTACAGGGAATACGCCTCCTACACTGACATTTCCCTTTACTGGATGACATGTAACCCAGTAAATAATAAAAGGGAAAAAAGAACTCCAACAGGGTGCTTCTCTGAAAAATTAGGTTAGGTAAAACCAGCACAACGAAGGATGTTCAGACTGATGCACAACAACGGTGTTCAGACTGGAGGCAATGAAGTTCTGAGTTGGGAGAGTACGTACGCTACCTTTACACCTTACACTCGTGCGGGGAGCATAAATCTGCCTGATGTAAGATGCTCCCTAGGTAATAAAGACTTTAGTATACTGGCTGGATGTTGGGCTATCCTTGGCAGGAGATCCCAGAGTTGATGAATAATGAAACAGTGATATTGAAGGACATCTATGCATTAGGGGAATACCTCAGGGTTGAATTTGAGCAACACCTCTTTTCTGTCCAAACCGTTAATGATATCATTTTATTCAGCCTAAAAACCATGTGAATTAAATATTATAATTAATATAAAATGCTAATAAATATAAAGAATGAAGACCCAAATCTATGGAACTATTTAGCCAGCATATTTAAATGATCCACATGTAATAATAATAACACTGCACATGAAAAAGTTGAATATAACTTGCAGTGAACTTGATTTGTCAGATTTATAGTCAACTCACAGCACAGCTCATGAAATAAGAGTTCTTGCTGATGCACACAGAGATCTAGGGTTATTTGCAGATGTAAAATTAACATCCAGTAAACAAACTAGTGAAATGAGCAAGGAAGAAATGCAGTTTGGCTTTTGTGTATTACAATCTGTAGCATCTAGAACAAATGTTTTGATAACAGTGTTTCATGTTTCAGTGAGGTCCAAACTGGAATATGGAAGTAAAATATGGAATCCATATGACAAAATAAAACAAAGAAAAAAGTCACAGAGAATAACATCTTTTCAGTTCCTGTCACATGGGAAAAGATTGCAACAACTGCACTAACTGCATTATAGAAGACAGAAAATGAGTCTATTAGGTAAAAGGCCTTCAAAAATATACAAGCAGGTACATGTTGTTCAATCATCCAGCGTATGAAGAAAATTGACACCGTTGCAAATACTCCCATGTAATACTACAAGAACAAATAAACTCTTCACTGCCAGTGATGGACAGTAACGGAAATACACTAAATCAAGAAATTAGAACTACTAGTGATATGGAAATATATAAAGTTGTGCAAGATGACTTGGTAAAATACTGTAACTTATGCAGCACATTCTTCTTCTTCTTCTTTTGGCTTTTCCCCAGTTAGGGGTCGCCACTCATGACTGGCAGTGAAGTTTTACGGTGTTGAGTTGCCAGCCCGGCGCCCAACCTTCCACAGAAGCCACATGCAGCACATTAATTAAGTTAATTAAATTAACTGTAAGATTTCTAGCTTTGCTGGTCAGGTCACTCATCTCCCATAAGGAAGAAAGACCATCCAGACTTCTGCATGAAATACATTATCCTATGGCAATCATAACCTTCTGTTTAAACCAGAATGGTTAAATCAGAATGATGAAGACTTGCATCTCATGTTCAAATTTCAAAACTGCTGTAATACAAGAGAGTTTGTTTTGGTACTTTAGCCATTATCATGCTTAGTGATAAAACTGCAGACGCAAAAGAGATGCCAGTATCAAGTGTAATACTGAAGTTGCATAAAACTCGTGTTTTAACTTCCATTTGTCTGCAACGCTAACATTAATTTTGCTAAATTTTGCAGTCCTTTAGTCTGATTTTTCTAAAAGGAGCAACAAGGCTTCTACCCATTCAGATGACTTATATTTTTTATTTTGTTGCCAGTTTGTCCATTTATTTTGTTAGGACATTCATTAAAATTTAGTATGTGGTCATTCTGGACTACAATTGCACTAGATCAGGAAAAAACGTAATATGGCAAAACAGGAGTACTTACATTTGTGCTAACCACCTCCCATAAGAAAGGAAGGGCGGCCAGACTTGTGCATAAAATAGTAATGATCAACAGTGTGTGTAATTAATGTGCGACTTCCAGGTGTTTCCCAGAAGATCATTTTGCTGTGTACAAGGGATTTTTCCCATTCCTCAAGCCAGAACAACCTTGGAGGTGGTTGCAGAAGTGTAGGGGTCTTGGCCTTTGTAAAAAGCTTGTTTGTGCTCTTTTTTTTTTTTGCAAATAGTATTCATTCCTGGAGGGGGTCACTCTTTTCTTGAGATGGCAACAGCAAGGTTTAGGCAGGAAGCCATAAAAAAAAAACATACATATGCTTCTATGCATGCATAAGCGTTCCTGTGGTTTCCTGTCATCTGAAACAGGTGTCATATTGTTCCAAATCCGATGTATACAGTTCAGAGGGTTTACATAAAAAATATTCACAACAAAAAAAATAAATAAATAAAAACTTTTCTTAAATATTTATTCAGGTATGCAACTGAACTCAACATCCTCCTGAAAGGGATCTCTCCTATGATGCAGAAATGAGATGAGAACAGATGTTTCTACTAAATGAAGACCACAGGAGTCCTGGGAGAAATAATTCAAGAAAATTTCACAATGAGCAAAATGGCGTTTACTGCATTTCGTCTTGTCAATCCCTTCTACAGAGAAAAATGCATCATTTGGCATCTATTTAACTCAAACACAGACCATCTCCTCTACTATATTGCTTGATTCTATGTCACTGATGAATAGTTTGCTCACATCAAACAATAATTCTCTGTTCATCAGAATTAAGCCATCCATTTTCAGCAACCTCCTCAAACAGAGCTCCGGTATCAGAGTCATCTTTAGCATCATCTTGCAGATGATGCTTACATCAAACTCAAAATGACTTGACTGTACATATACCAGAACTACCTTACCGTTCAAAATGCATTTTAGAAATAGTATATATTTGACATTCAGTTCTGACTGTCATCTTTTTGAGTATGAACATGTGTTACAGTGCTTTGAGTCACTTCTTCCTCAGCATAATTTCCATCCTTCTCCATGGCAGGTCTACTTCCTATAGCACAAGACGGAAGGATAAACAAGGACATCCCTTAAGAGACAGAAGAGGTGTTAACCCTGTCTCTTATTTCCTAAAAACACCATCTCAGTTCATCTCAAAAATAGGACTGAATGACCTACTAACATTAACATATTAACAAAATGATAATAGTACTTCAGATAAATATGATGCCACTCCATATGTATGTTCCGACATGTGAACATAGTATGAGTGGGGTTAATTTACATCTGTCTCTTAGGAGGTATAGGATTAGTCTGCCTTAGGAGGACTTAAACAAGGGTTCAGGCACCTAGGCAGCGAGACATTTCCCTGTGGTATATTTGACTGGGGACACATGGCTGAAGTGACATTCAGCTGCAGAGAAATATGGCTGTTTGCAAATTCCCTGTGGGCAAAGAGAAGCATATGCTGCCATGTCCACAACTTCAGTAACCAAATGCACAAGGGGAAAACAATGTCCATGATCCCCAAGGGAACATGAGACAGCAGGCAATATGGCAGGCATCAGCAGCAGGCTGACCAGAGGGCATGCCAATGGCAGTAAAAATGCAGTGCACAATGGGCAGTGCCTTTATAATTGGAGTGTGTGCACAACTACCCCCTTCACAGAGTCTGGGGAACATTACTTAAAACACATACTAGAGCATAAATGTGACTATAGTATCCTGCAGGATTTCCTCCATGCTGTAGCACACTTCTGTGTGTTGTAGTTACATAAGTATGTACTGTGCACTGAGCACAACATTCATTACTTCTTCTGCCACCATTCATCTGGTTATTAAAGCTGTGAGCATGGCAGGGTATGCTTTTCTTTGCCCACAGGGAATTTGCAAACAGCCATATTTCTCTGCAGCTGAATGTCACTTCAGCCATGTGTCTCCAGTCAAATGTACCACAGGGAAATGTCTCACTGCCTAGGTGCCTGAACCCCTTAAACAAGTATGGATAGATTTGCTTTTATTTATTCATGCAAGATATGTAGTATAAGACCTTATTTTTTAGTTCCTGAGTGGTTAGTAATTTAAGTAGCATTTGTTACTTTTATTATCACTTGCCTGCAATGAAGACAGTAAGATAAAATGAGAGAAAACTTTGACCTTGGTTATCTTCAGCTATTAAACATGTAAAACATCTTAATTAGTATTAAAAAATAATAATAAAAAAATGTTTCTACACTAAAACTTTCAACCAGGTTCCTAAACAGCAGCCCCCTATATTCTTTGTTGCATTTTCTTTAAACTGGTGACAGACCTTCTGCCTCAGGCCACCAGTCTGCTATAGAGGCAAAACATTTTATGCCCCTGGAAGGAACCACATTTAAACGGTTAAAGCAGTCACATAAGACAGATGAGAGGGCCTGTGTCTAACATATTAAATGTTCAAATTACTTGGCAATGTCACATAAACACAATTACAGTTTTGCTTTCCGTTGTCAGCATTCCGAGTTGATTCCAGAACCACTAACCAGAGGGTCTGGAGTGCTTCCTTGGAGGATTTCAAAGAGAAAGTGTTCCTTTTCCCAGCCTGCATAAGCTGTGCTAAATGGCTCTAATACATCATCTTTTCACAGCTTCCACTTTCATGTACCTTAACCCAACATTAGTTTTTGTCAGCTTAATCAAAGGCAGTGGTTAAAGTCTGAACTAATACCATAAAATATATGAGCTGATATTTCTGGCAGAATGCAAGTTAGTTTATAATTTTCATTCCCCTTGGTGTAGAATACCATCACTTGTCACTCAGAAAAAAACTATCAGTAGTCAGGCTGTCTAGTTATTTAACATTTAAACAATTCAAGCATTTTCCCATCTGATGCTGCTATAATCATGAACTAGAGCTTTTACAGAGTAAAACTGTCCAGTAATCTCAGGTGAGAAATCATGAAAGAAAAATAAAATCAATCTCTGTGTATAAACATACACACACAACAGTGACACATACACATACGTTTACTTGTATACATATAAACATTTTTTTCAATAACCAACCAGAAGCAATTAAACTTCAAAAGAATATGCCCACATTAAAAATATCATCAGTACACTTACTTACAGCAAGCAGCAGATTGTCTCCCCCTCCCCCACACAAAAATACAACAAAAATAGGATTAGTATGGAGGTCAGACATAAGCAAAAGAGGCAAATGCAAAAGCTACCTTAGCAAAGTAATGACAACTAAAATTCTTTTGAAAATAATTCAGCAAACTCATAAACCAGCCATCTACTCAGCCAGAGTCATTTATCTCCCAACAAAACTATTTTCTTGACAAACAGTAGGAATACTCAAGACTGCTGTCAAAGAAGATTGTGCACCAGGAGACATTGCTTTCAGAAAAAGAAGTTCACATTAGTGTAAAAGTGTAATGTAAAACATTAGGTTTAATGTTGAAAAAATTAAAATTATGTTTTTAGAAAGGGGGCATGTGCCATTACTGGACAAAATAATTCAAGAAGTTACATCCAGAAGGATGAAAAAATACCTACCAATACTGAGGGCTGTACTAGTCATGATACTGAGACAATTCAAGTTTCTGGTTCTAATACTAACATTAATTCCTTTGAATGTGCTTTACCTTTAAAGTTCTGTAGTGGTTCTAATGATGTAAAAAATATAGTGAGATAAAATTAGAACATTTTTAAATCCAATGACTCCATAACAGACATTACAGGTGAACACCCACTGTTTTTATACAAGACTGGCAGCAATTTAAAGAAAATGTTCGAACAGAGAGCCATGGAAATAGTAACTAAAAAAATATATAGCTGATGCCAGGAAATGTGGGTCTTGTGGGCAGTGTCCTTACATTTACGAGGGTCAGACTAACATCCTAGAGAACATTTTACATCGTAAAATTAGTTTTTGGCATGATAATTATGCTACCAAATGAGTGGTGTTTAGCAAAGTGTTATATATGCTGAGCATTTTATATTGGGAAAACAGAGCGCCCCCTAAGAAAGAGAATATACGAGCACCATTACAATATAAATAGAAAAAATAAGAAAAACACATTATACAATCATTCTTTGAATTGACATAATTTAAAAAATATATTTTTGGTATACTTGATATAGTACAACAGAGTCCAAGCCGTGGGGCCTTAGAATCGCGTTTGGAGTTTGAGTTGTTGTGGCAATTCACACTCGATGTAGCATGCAAACCTGGTTTCAATTAATGTACTTCTATACATCCTGTATTAAAACTAATGGCAGCTAAATTGTAAGGTTTTTAACACTGGATTTGGTTTGACCTTAAAAAGAAATAACTTTAAAGTGAGGTTTTATAAGTAATATAATATGTAATTATATATTTGTTTAAATTAATTTTCTTTGTGAGTACTTTGACTTTAAAACTGTGATGGAGTGAATGGCGTAAATTATTCAAATGGGGGACTGAATGATTTGGTAGAGTTCTGAAGAAGTTCATGTTATTTGAGTAGAATTAAAGTTATTTTTTTCAAAAAATTCAGACTTTTTGGTATTTTTTGGTTCATCTTTTGGCATTTCTTTTTCTTTGGATTCTTACGGGTTGCAGACTAATTTCTTCTACTCCATGTTGCACATTTCGTTTGGTGAACAAGTTCAGATTAAATGTGCTTGTGCCAATTTTGGTTTACAGAACTTTAGGTATTACTTTCTTATAAAGCAGGGAAAGCTTCCTTTTCTGTGCCACGATATTTTGAACTTGTTCGTTATTGTTAGAAAATCCAAATCCTACTATGGTCTTCTTTTTACACCAACGCCAACAAACCAGTATAGCAAAATTGTAAGATTACCTTTCTAAGTAATCAATAAAATGAGGGAAACCAAAGCACATTCAGATGTATGAATGGTTATTTTCCCAGTCATACACACAATGAAAGATGATGTGGAAATAAACTACATACTTACAACTAATCAAAAGGATGGTCTTTTTGCTGAATTTCTAATAAAATTCTAGTGCTGTTCTAGTGAAGCAAATGGCAGAAATCTCCAGTCTCCAAATGACTTTTCTGAGTTGCACATTGCCAAAAATGTGTTTATATTTCATTCAGTATAACTGCACTATACACAGAGGGAGTTTAGTATCCTTTTATCCATATGTTCTGCTCTCTCTGAGTATACCCACCAGCATAATAGATTTTAAGAAATACTTGTTAACAAGATCGCTAGATGTGCTACTCTGCTAACAAAACTGGAATGAACCAATCAACCAGTGTACAGTTAAGAAGGGTTAGGAATTACAGTTCTGAAAGAAAACTCAAAGACAGTGATCAGAGGTTAGGAATGAACTTTAGAACTACACATCTGACTCTCTCTTAGAAAGACAACTTTATGCAACTCATTTCCTCTCCTCCAAAACAATATGTCCATTAAGTGGCCACTAACTGGTAACTAGTGACTTAAAATGCAAGATGGAATGACTTCAGTGATAGGAATCAAACAGTGGAATGACAGGACAAAACACTAATACATTAAAATGGCAAGAATAAACAACGTTATCTTTTTTAACATCTTTATTAGCATCACATATTATATAGTGACATGCGTATGCTATCATAAAAGAGGAAACAAACCATTACAAAGATTTTTTTCTTGCATCAAACAAATGCTTTCTGTCTTAATTATTCAGTTGAAATTTAAATAAATTGCTCAAGCTCTGCCTTCCCCAAAATATCACTTCTCCTCCTGAACATTATTTTGCATATATTGTTCTCAACTATCCCATTTACTTCCACATAGTTTCCTCCATCCCTTTTCTAACGATCCCACCTCCAATTCTGTTCTATTTTCTTAGTCTTTACTAACTGCTTCTGACTGTTTCTTATAGTTATCATGCATTATTTTGTGTGTCTTTATAATTATCCCTTTTGTACCACAGCTTCTGTTCTAGACTCACCTATAAACGCAACCAGAGCTGGTCTTTCACTTAAATTTCCCATCCCTTTCTCTGTATTTATACTCTTCTTATTAAACCCTGATAGGGAAGTCAGTCTCCAGCCAGCATTCCCAATTTTTGCTTGGATTCATCCCACTCTGACTTTTATTTGATCCCTATACCTGGTTTCCTTTGATAATTTTCTCCAATAAATTCGAGCTCCCTCTTGCCTATTTTCTGTGTCCCAACTAGCAGTCATTCCTATTGGTAAAAATCTCCTTTCTCCATTTTTGTGGTGGGTTAGTTCACAAAATATTTTCTGCCAGTTAGCAAATATAATATAATGTATTATTTTTACTATTTTTGTTAAGTGTCTGTGTTCAGAATCATATTCTCACGTTTTGTGGACTCTCCTTGTTTTAACATCACTTTGTTTCACTTTCATTTGTTGTCTTCTGCCTGTGTTATGTATTTGAGGCTTAAGTGTATAGCTCTAAAGTGTCCGGTAATCCTAAACCATCTTGGTCTGTAGAGAGAAACAACTTATCCTTCTTAATTCTTGCCCTCTTTCCCTCCCAAATAGGTTCCTTCAGTTCTTCATTAATTATGGACCACAGCTTCTCCTCTGTTTAATAAAAATATGTCTGACTTATGTACAATACTAAAGGGACTAAAAACATTTCACTGCTTGTAACTTACTATTCACATCCATGGTCAAGAGCTTCCAGCTTCAAGTTTTTCATTATAATTTGTTTAGTCTCTTAACACATACCCTAAACTACCACAATAGAATCCTTAATAATCAAAGTACCCAACTACTTCATTTTATGTCCCATAAATGTGGATATTTCTGCACCAGTTCACGTATGGGAACATTTTATTGCTACAGCCTTTGTTTTACCTTCATTTATTTTATATCCTGAAAACACTTGAAACCATCTCAAAATTTTATAAAACACAGGAATATCCTTTTCTGGAGTTATCAAATAAAAAATAATACTATCTACAAAATAGGGCAATTTGTTCTTGAGTAACATATCAGTTATGCCATTCAATCTATGAGTCCCTTATTTCGTTTGCCAATGGCTGAAGCAAAAGCTAAATAAAAAAAGAGAAATAGGACACCTCTACCTGATTCCCCTGTTCAAACACAGCTTGTTAGAAAGGAGTCCTCCCAACTTGAGTCTTGCCTCTGACTGTTCAAATATCTTCCCAATTAATCACATTATTCTATCAGGAAGTGCAAATGCTGCCATTGCCCTAATCATAAAAATCCCAACTCTGACAATTGTATTATTTTCTGTACCATAACTCGCCAACACCAGTAGGGTCCTCTTACACTCTACTTCCCTTCCCTTCGAATCACACTTATACTAATGGTGTCAAAAGTTTTGCTCCTTCCACAAAATGCACTGATCCATATCTATCAGATTTGGCAAACTCTTGGCCATTCTCTTTGCTGGTATTGATATAAATGCTTTATAAGTATGGTTCACAATTGAAACTGGCCTATGTGAAGCTGGATTTAAAGGGTCTTTGCCCTCTGAGTTGTACAGCCACCACACCATTCTTCCAACAAATTGATGCTGTCCATCCTTTTAAATGAATATTAAAACAGTCACCATCTATTTTTTCATCCTCCTAACTTTCACAGAAATACTATCTACTCTTAGAGACTTCCCTGTTGATTGACTATATAGCACCATTTTTATCTCATGCCCTTTCATCATAGATATTAATTCTTGAGCCTCATTTCCTCTAACTTGGGTATATTTATATCTTCCATACATATTTCCATTTGTGTCTTTTTTTGGGTCCCTTATTCCTCTGCTTTATAAAGATTTTTGTAGACTTTCCGAAATATCAGTAATACCTCAACAGGTTCGCTGAATTTTAGTCACAAGCTCCCTAAGTTTGGCAACACGCCTATTTTCGGCTCTCTAAGTTGTGCTAATAGTTTTATGCTCTGGGGTTGATATCAAAAATACTTGCTTAAGGACTTCCAAGATAGCTGTATACTGATCAACAGTTTAATTTCAAATCTCCCAGTATAAAAAAAGAGAAAAGGGCCAGTAACTCTGCCAGCTCTAGTAAACTTGGTTACTGGCTAGTAAATACATTGCCTGGATGTCAGCAAGAGGAAACGTAGCATGAAAAAATCATCTAGAAAAGATGGAGAAAACAATAACTGGGAAGAATCTTGCATTTTTATTTCAACAAAAAGCATTTCAAACTCCAGCTTTGGTGTAAAATATGACTCAAGTAATATAGATGAATAAGTAAATCAAATGTGCTCTGAGCTGATTAAAACAAACTAAATATTGAAGGAATCTATCAACCCAAATAACAAATGCCTGAAAAAAAATGGAAGACATTTTTAAACAGCTATTCAAATGAACTGATGTAAGTAATGTCTTTCGGCTTTCCCGGTTAGGGGTTGCCACAGCGGAACACTGGTCTGCTTATGACTGGGAGTAGATTTTTACAGTGCCGAGGTGCCAGCCCAACCTTCAACGAAGGCACATTCAGATGAACTGATAAAAATGAAAAAAATCAGAAGTTAAAATAAAGAAAAGGCTGGATGAGTATGACACCACTCAAGAAGACCTGTTTCAAAAAATGGTATCATTTGAGGACAGAGTACATAGACAAAATCTGAGATTTCCTGTTTTATCAGAAAAACTAGAAGGAACAGACTGTATTCATTTCATGAAAGCACAAATAAGACAGTGGACTGGCATTCCACTGCAGGATTTGTTAGCTGAAAGGACACATCATGTGTGTGTGCTCCAAACCTGGCCACGAGAAAGCAGTCAAGACCTGTATTAGTAAAGATGTTTCATACCAACAAAAAGAGCTGAGCATGACAAAACAGTGTCAAAAGGGCAAAGTATTAAAAACTGGAGACAGTACAGTGTTTGTAGGAAATGATTATTCACCGTACACCAGGCAGAAGTGAAGCAATTTCATCCCAGTAATCATGGAATATTGAATGGCAGGTGTGTGATTCAAGCTGCTGTATATCCAACTTCTTCAGAATATTTTTCCTGGGGGATCAAACTAATTTTTTTTTATGCAGAACAGGCTAAGGAAGAAATACAAAACTTTGCCCAATCTCATCTCGAGACTTTGCCAGTGAAACATTTATCAATGTTCCAAAGGATAATGCTTGACAGAAAAAAGAACAGGGGTTGACTAGAAGAATCTGGAGTACACTGGACTTGAACCAGAATCTGGGGTTGGGAGATGAAGATGACCAGCAACACTGAAATTAGTAAGCAATTGTGAGATTATAAAGCAACAATCATATTTGTAAAATATGGCGGCTTTACAAGAAAAAGTAGAAAAATTGGACTTTCGTTAACTGTCCTAAACTTGTGGGGGACTGAAAAGTATACTCCATTTCACATCATTAATGTCTGGAAGAACACAAAGGAAAGGGGAAAAGTAACCGTAAGCAAAACAATTTTTGTTCTTAACAGCATTTGTACAAAATATTTCAGGATATAAATTGCATGTTATCTAGTAAAGCATTTCCCTTTACTGTTGTATGTAATAAAGATATTAAAGTAAAAAAGTACCTTTTTCCTTCTAATTTAGTTTTTAGAAATGTAGGCATTACAATGAAAAAAAAGAAGAAAGGCTGGACAAAAGAATGTTTAAACGTAATATGCTGTAATCTTGGGTTGTTGAATTGAGGGATGGGGTGTACAAGTGCAGAAATAATATACGTAGAGTTGATATGTTTTCTCTTACTTTTGTATAGATGAATGCCCAGATTATGGCCCTTGGTTTAATTTATTACCAAGTTTTTTGTGTAAGCAATTAAATAACAGAACACTGAATGAAATGAAAAAAAAAATGTTTTCCTTTAGCAAATAAATGTATAGTGGGAATTAAAAAGTATGCAGCTGAGGTTAGCTATACATTTTGTTCTTATGTTTCTATGGAGACAAGCTGACTACAGAATTTGGCAATAACAGCCAGAGCACTTTTTGATGCTGAAACTGAATCTTTTCTGAAAGCATGTAGGATATTTTTTTCACATCTAGGAGGGAAATAAAGGTAAGACATGAACTGACAACAGCAGGAGCACAGGCTGTAATGTGCATCTTAGCATGGATAACCTTAATGTAAAGTTAGGTAATGCCTGTGTGTGCAGCTCTGTCTGTCTGGGAAATTGTTCCTATCAAGAGGGTTAAACTTCTTTTGTTGAAGATGCACATAGTTCTGTGTGTTTGTTTTGAAAGGGCATTTAACATAATGGTGTAAGTGTTTACCTCACTAACATAAGATACAGGGTTTGATTTTCAGCTTTGAGGGGTAAACTGGCTAGGCTTAAAATAGCCTAAAGGGCAACTAGCCTAGTACAGACCTATGAACATATTTAAGTTAAATCAATTGTGGGGGTGTTTGAATTTTTGACAGTTTTCATTAAAACAAGAACTCTTGCAAAATAAGAAGTTATGTACCTACCATAACGTTCCATGTTAGTTGTCTTCTCTCGCCTTCTTTCTTGCTTGATGGGTTCGGAGCCGATCCCTCAGCTCCGACTCGGCACTTGCTAAGCTCGAGAGTCACTTTTACCAGCTCGAGGCAGCCCCATATCCCATGATGCAAGGCGGTAAGTACCCAGATCTCGTTTGCTGACAAAGGGCAATAGCACCAAGCATAAAATACTTCCCAAAGGAAGAAAGAAACTTACAGATGGAAAAAGGACCAGGTCTGAATGGTCTTTAGCATAACAGTTTCTTATACAAGGTCTGTCCAGGCCAGGGGGAAGGAGGGAGGGTCGCAAGAAAGAAGGCGAGAGAAGACAACTAACATGGAACGCTATGGTAGGTACATAACTTCTTAATGTTAAGTTGTCAATCTCGCCTTCATTCTTGCTTGATGGGACCGCGTCCTAGCACCTCTATCCTGGGTGGCTCAATGGAACAAACTCTTGAGGACTGTAGAGCCAAAACTGGCTCTGTCCCTGGAGGCCAAGTCCAATTTGTAATGGGAAACAAAAGTGTGAGGAGTAGCCCAAGTGGCCGCTGCACAAATAGTGTCCAAAGGAAGTCTAGCTTGAAAAGCTGTAGAAGTAGCTAAGCTCCTAGTTGAATGTGCTTTAGGTTTTGAGCACAGCTGTTTTCCCCTGAGTATAAATTTCAGAGATGACCGAAGAAAGCCATCTGGACAAAGTCACTTTAGAAACAGGAAGGCCTTTTTTATTATCCGCATAGGAAACAAAAAGTTGATCAGATTTTCTAAATTTTTTTGTTCTGTCCAAATAATATCTAAGTTGACGGTGGACATCAAGATAATGTAGCTTTTGTTCAGCTCTATCTGAATAGTTGGGGAAAAATACCGGGAGATCAATGGATTGATTCAAATTGTTCTTTGAAGCGACCTTAGGTAAAAAGGTTGGGTTAGTTCTCAAAGATACTCTGTCTTTGTGAAAAACCAAATAGGGGGGTCGAACCGAAAGAGCATGAAGTTCAGACACCCTCCTGGCAGATGTAATAGCCACTAGGAATAACGTTTTCCAAGAAAGATATTTCAGGGAACAAGAAACAGCTGGCTCGAAGGGGGGAAGAATCAAGGATGTCAGCACTAAATTTAGATCCCACTGAGGAGGAGGATTCCTGATTGGAGGTTTTAGTAGGAAAATTCCTTTCAAGAAGGCCCTGCAGAGCCTATGGGACATAATATTATGATCTGCTATCCCGACATGAAAATTGGAAATAGCAGCCAATTGAACTCTGACTGTGGAAGAAGAGGAGCCTGCATGAAAAATCTCTGCTAAGAAGTCCAGAACTGCCTGAACAGGGGCAGTAAAAGGATCAATATTTTGGGCCTTAGCCCAATAAGAGAAACGTTTCCATTTGCTTGTGTAAATCCTCCTGGTAGAGGATTTTAGTGAAGCTACTATGATGTCTCTAACTGGGTTAGAGATCAAAGGAAGCCTGGCTAAGGAAGGAAGTGGAGTAACCATGCTGTGAGGTTGAGAGAAGGGATTGACCGGTGCAGCTGACCCGATTGGTGAATCAGAAGATCTGGCACTGGGTCCAGATGCCACGGCTGCACCAAAAGGTGATGATGAAGGAACGGGAACCAAACTTGTCGAGGCCAGTAAGGGGCAATGAGAATCAATTTGGCTCTCAAAGCGGTAGCTTTCTGGATCACCTGAGGGATCAGAGGAAATGGAGGGAAGGCATAAAGAAGTCCCTGGGGCCAATCCTGGGTCAGAGCGTCTCTGGGGGGATGGCCTGATAGAGGGAAGAGGCTGAAGAAGTCTGGACATTTGCTGTTTTGGGGAGTAGCAAAAAGATCGCAACATGGACGACCCCATTCCAGAAAAATTTCTTCCGCTATAGATTGCTTGAGAGACCACTCGTGAGGCATGAGGATAGCTCTGCTCAATCTGTCCGCTATAATGTTGGTTTTCCCAGGGATATGCGTTGCTACCAGAAACCGATGAGAGGAGATCGCCCATTGCCAATGTCTGAGCTTCTCGACACAAGGGGTAGGACTTGGTTCCGCCCTGTTTGTTGATATACCAAACTACAGACATGTTGTCTGTGTGGACTGCAATTGTCCCTACGGGAAGAAAGTCGTTGAGGGCTTGCAACGTTAAAAGCACTGCTCTCATCTCCAGGACATTTATGTGCAGATGGTACTCGAACGGTTGCCACGTCCCATGAACCATCCTGCCCTGATAATGACCCCCACCCGATCAGGGAGGCATCCGTGGTGACAGTGGCTATCGGGGATGGAGGTACAAAGTACCTGCCTTGGTGAACCTGAGACGATGTGATCCACCAAGCAAGATGCTCTTTGCATGTCTGTGTCACCAGAATCTGGTGACGCATTGGAAGTTGCTGGTATGACCACTGTGTGAACAGCATCCACTGAAGAAGGCGCATGTAGAATCGAGCCAGGGGAAGAAGAGTAATGGCCGCAGCCATGAGACCTAATACCTTTAGAACCATTCTGGCCTGTATTTTCTTGCTGGCCAGAATGATCCTGACATGAGTCTGAATGTCTGAAACTCTTTGTTCTGTAAGGGTAGCTGACATCCGAACAGTGTTTAAGTTTGCGCCTATGAAGGTAATAGACTGGCAGGGTGATAAGGATGACTTTTCGAAGTTTATTGAGATGCCCAAATGAGAACAAAGGTCTATTATGTAATCCCTGGCTTGTATAAGCTGATGCCTGGTGGTGGCTGACAGGAGCCAGTCGTCGA
Source organism: Protopterus annectens (assembly GCF_019279795.1). Taxonomy (NCBI): domain Eukaryota; kingdom Metazoa; phylum Chordata; order Ceratodontiformes; family Protopteridae; genus Protopterus; species Protopterus annectens. Next base: position 829,010,883 of record NC_056747.1, read on the forward strand.
GATACGGAAACACCTGGAATCCTTGACGTCTCAGGTGAGCCGTGACCACTGCCATGCATTTGGTGAACACTCTGGGGGCTGTAGTGAGACCAAAGGGCAGGGCTCTGAACTGGAAATGACTGGACCCCAGCCGAAAGCGGAGAAATCTCCTGGAGCGTCTGTGAATTTTGATGTGATAGTACGCATCCTGAAGATCTATTGAGCACATCCAGTTGTCCTTCTGTAAGAAGGGCAGAATTGACTGAAGAGTGACCATTCGGAATCTTGTCTTCCTGACAGACTTGTTGAGTCTGCTGAGATCCAATATTGGTCTCCAGTCTCCCGTCTTTTTGGGGACCAAAAAGAACCTTGAGTAGATTCCGGGCTCTGAATGGTCTATTGTAACTGGCTGAATGGCTCTTTTTTGCAGTAGTTTTGCGATTTCCGACTCTGCAATCTCCCTTAGACCGGGTGGTACATCTGGAAGGGAACTTGAGGGGAAGGACTTTCCTCGAAAGGAATTATGTAACCCTTGGATATGATCGACTGTACCCATCTGTCTTGAGTGAGGGAATGCCAGGCTTCTGGGTACAGTGATAATCTTCCCCCAACTGCCTCCAAGGAGGGACAGCCGGGCAACACCTCAGGGGTGCTGAAAGGGCTTGTCAGAGAGAGACTCCCTGTTTCCCTGGTTCTTCGGACCCCCTCTGCCTCTAGAGCGGCATCTGTTGTTGTTACCCCCTCTGCCTCTAGGGGTAAACTGACCACATGAATCCGGCGTGACTCCTTGGGATTTACGGAACCACATCTTCCCACCCTTCTGTCGTTTGGGATAAGGCCTAGAAGGGGTGGAAAAACGGACTCCAACAGCAGAAAGAGTCTTGCCGTCCTGCTCGCACCTGGTCAAGGTTTCCTTCACCTGAGGGCCAAACAAAGCTGACCCATCAAAGGGAGAATTTGTGAAGGACGCCTTAAAGGGATCCGCAAAATCACATAGCCGCATCCAGGCTTGGCGTCTAAGAGCCACACCTGTGCCTGCGGCTCTACTCACTCCATCCGCAGCATAAGATATTAGCCGCATGGAGGAGTTTGCAATGGAGTTGAGGGTTCCTAGCTGAGAAGCAATTTTTTCTTGAGCCCCTGCAGCTGTAGGATCCTGAACTACTTCTCCCAGCTCCTTCAGGATATCCCTCTGGAGTCTGGTGAAGTGACATAGGTAATTCAGCGAACGCATAGCAAAGGTCGCTGAGGAAAACATCCGCTTACCGTACCTATCCATGGTCCTAGAGTCCTTATTAGGAGGATGGACGGGCACGGAAGGATCTGCAAGTTCCTTTTTGGTGGCCGCAGCCACCACCATGGCATCAGCGGGGACACCCTTAGTAAGGAATTGTTTATCACATGGGGCAGTGATAAATTTTGAAGGCCTCCTAGGTACTGGCTCTACAGAGTCAGGAGCTGCCCACGCCTTTCGTGCAATAACCTGCATAAGGGGGTCGAAAGGCGGAGACACCCAGGAGGTGGAGGGCCGAGATCCAAACGCCTCTAGGTATACTGACTCATCCTCAGAGGGATTGTTGGTGGGCCAGTTTCCCCTCTGTTTCAGAAGTTCTAGGATGTCTGAGAAGGAGACAGCCTCAGAGGGGGATCTAAGGGATCCCTCTGACTCATCAAAGTCAGTATCCGAAGTGACAGACTCGGGGGAGTCTACATGCTTCCTCTTACAAGTCCTCTTCCTAGGAGGATCTCCCGAAACATCAGGAGAATCCTCGGAAGAGGGGAAATTCCCAATGGGGAAACCTGAGGCGGAGGATCTCTGGGTCCTGTAGCAAGAGAAGTGGCAGAGATGTCAACAGGTACTATAGAGGGAGGAGCTACGGGAACAGACTGCTGACTGATACTAGTGGCCAGTACACTCTTCATCACCTCGAATGCTCCCTCCCAGGCAGGTCCGAGAGAACCCGCTCCAAGAGCTAGGAACTCCAGGGGCCACCGAAGGGAAGTCTCTGAGGCAGATGTCGGAGCCGAGCTCACCAAGGCCGAGGCTCCAAGGGGAAGAGCGGGTTCGGACAAGGGTCCGATGCCACTCACCCCCTCGGAGGAGACCATGGAAGCCCGACCACCAATCCCTCTAAGGAAGGTCTCAAGAGGAGATAAGAGTAGAGGCTGAAGGAACAGAAGGGGGTATCCGTCCTCCAGCCGTAGCAGTAACCATTCCCGAAGACTCCAACTCCAAGCTCTGGGATAGAGTTGAAGGAGGAACTGTAACGGGGTGTGGAGCAACAGTCGTCTGTTGAGACGGACTGTGTAACATTTGGGCCAGTACCTGTGACTTAAGTAATCTACTGACCACTCTCTCAAGGTCATGATCTGACAATCTGGAAGACCTTGAAGATCGGCTCCGATGGCTCCGCTCCGATAGAAGAGGTGAAGCCGGAGCCGAAAGTATCGGCTCCAAGGAAGGAGACCTTGATCTCTTCCTGGAAAGAGCCATCGGAGCCGATATTATAGATCCTGTCGGAGCTGACTTCTCGGAGCCGACAGGAAGCCTCGATGTATCGGCTCCAGCCGGAGCCGATACAGCCACCAAAGTAACGGTGTCGGAGCCGATCGGAGCCGACACCGATGCCTGTGCCACATGGGTGTCGGAACCGATCGGAGCCGACATCGAAGTGGGCACTACAGATTCGGCACAGATAGCCATCTGCGCCGAATGCTTTGTTAAGCTAGAATCGGCTCCAGCCGGAGCCGATCTCGACTCGGAACGAGTCGGAGCCGAGGCCGCAGGCTTAGATACAGAAGCCTGGGCCTTGGAAGATTTTGCTGATTTTGGTGGAGCCGACTTAGCCGGAGAGCCCTCCGGCTTAAGAAGGCCCCTAAGTATCAGCTTATTGCCTCTCCTGCAGGACTCTCTGGCTGAAGGAATGACAAATAGCACAGGAGTCCTGCAGGTGAAGAGGGCCCAGACAATACAGGCAAGAAGTGTGACCGTCTGTCAGAGACATCTTCTGACAGCACGAGTCACACTTCTTAAAACCTGAGACCCTCTCCTTTGACATGGTGCTGAAAAAACACACACACCAGTCAAAATTAACTTAAATAAAATACCAAAAGGTATTCTATAAAACCAACACACACACCCTAACAGGGGGGGGATGGGATAGGGAAAAGTTTGACTAACAAAATATTAAAGGAGACAGGGATTTTCTGTCAGAAAAAGTACAAAATAAACTTAAAACTATCAATAAAAGGTTTTTTTACTAAAAGGGGCTTAAATCTCACAAAAGTGAATAACTTACCAGGAGCTGGTAAAAAGAAGACCTCCTAAGCGGCAAACGAGATCTGGGTACTTACCGCCTTGCATCATGGGATATGGGGCTGCCTCGAGCTGGTAAAAGTGACTCTCGAGCTTAGCAAGTGCCGAGTCGGAGCCGAGGGATCGGCTCCGAACCCATCAAGCAAGAATGAAGGCGAGATTGACAACTTAACATTGTGACATTAATTCAAATGGAGAAGACAAGAGAACTGTATAAAAAGTTCAACCTACCAACATTAGTGGCTGCATGTAACATAAAACCTGGCAATAGACATTAAAAAAGATGTTACATACAACAGTTGGGAAAAATAACTTATCATAATGGCCACACTATCCGTATCATACAGGCATGTGAATGGCCTCACAGGTATAGACAAAAAGTGAATTCTGAATTTTATTAAGAAAAGCACAGTGCAAACAGCAATGCTACAGCAGATGCATCTGGAAAGAAGTGAGCATGTGAATTTGATAAAGAAATGATTTCAGGAGGGGTATCTGGCTCAAAGGAAAAGATGAGTACTTATTTTAACTGCTTGGAGATCTCCAATTGTGATAGAAGAGAGAAAAAAATAGATAATAATGGTGGATTTGTGGTAGTAGTAGGCTACTTGGCAAGGGAGGGGGACTATGTGGCATGTAATTATATTCCACGTAAAACTGTTATGGAGCTTAAGAAGTTTTTTTGTGAAATAACTGGCTTTTAACAGGAATTATTACTTGAAGTTTGGGACAAGAATTTGATTTGTAACTGTGAGGATACATCTGGAGAACCTAGAAAGGAAAACAAACTAGGGTAGATTTCTGAAGAAATGTATGAAAATATTTGGTATGGATGATCTGAATTCAGCAGTAGGAACTCTCAGAGAATTTACATGTTATTCCCCAAGTTTGAATGAAGTACAGTTGTGTACACTTACCATAAATGTAGATGTTCGAGTGTATTCACTGTTGCAGTCATTACATTTGGGTAATCTGCTGGCAGGTTGCCCTCAGTTGGCCTGATTAACAAAGTCTTGGGTCCTGCGTCAGTTGCTGTCCCTTCTTCCATGAGGTCAGGTCGTCAGGGGTATAAAACATGCAGCCGATGCCATTTCATCAGTTTTTCTTGCTCCAGATGTCAAGTGCCCCCCAAATGAGGAGCAAAATATATATAAATATACATGCATGTAATTTAGAACACAAAAAATATATCTCCAAATAAAAGCAAATACAACAAAAAGGCTTTTGAGCATAGTAAAAGAAAGAAGAGGTATAAAAAGAGAAAAATAGGGGGCTGGCGGGTGGGTAACCAGGACTGCAACAGTGAATACACTTGAACATCTACATTTATGGTAAGTGTACACAACTGTACTATGTTCTTCATGTTTCAATGTTGCAGTCATTACATTTGGGTAGAATCCCAAAGCTATGGTTGGGAGGATGGAATTATACAGCATTAGGAGCAGCTATAAGGCCCTGCAGGACAGCAGTGGCAAAGCCTGCTCTGGATTTAGAGAACAGAGGTAAATGGTAATGTTTGGTGAACGTATGAACTGAGATCCAGGTAGCAGCTTCTAGAATGCCTCTGGTAGGAACCCCTCTGAGAAAAGCTGCAGAAGTAGATGCAGCCCTGGTGGAATGGGATCTGATCCCCTTGGGGACAGGTTTACCATGATGCATGTAGCAGAAACAAATACAATGGCTTATCCATTTTGAAATAGTCTGCTTTGAAATAGCCTTTCCCTCTGCCCCTGCAGCAAATGCCAACAGTAGTTGCTCAGATTTTCTTAGAGATTTTGTCTTAAGTAGAATCTTAGTTGTCTGTGTACATCCAATGAATGCAGAATCCGCTCCCCCTTGTTCTTTGGATTTGGGAAAAAAGTTGGCAGATGAATGGTCTGATTAAGAGCCACATTAGATACCACTTTTGTCATAAAAGATGGATTGGTCCTGAGCTCCGTCCAGGTAGAAAATAATAAAGGGCTCTACTGCCATGAGAGCCTGTAGTTCTGAAATCCTTCTAGCTAAAGTGACTGCTAAAAGAAAAGCTGTCTTCCAAGAGAGAAATTTTATGTCTGCAGTAGCAGCTGGCTCAAAAGGAGGAAGGGTGAGCTTTTCCAACACAAAATTGAGGTCCCATGCAGGAGTTGGTGCTCTCCTGGGAGGTCTTAAATTTTTGGCCCCTCTGAGATACTGCTTTAGCGGGGGATGAGAAAAGAGGGGAGGCTCTGTGTTGTAATGAGCTGACATGGCAGTGGCATGCATTTTTATGGAAGAGAAAGATACACCTTTGTGAAGCATCTCAGTTAAATATTGCAGAATCTGAGGAATATTGGGCATTGCTGTGCTTATTCCTTGTGCCTGGTTCCAGGCACAGAAACTTTTCCATTTATCAGCATAAGATTTTCTAGTACTAGGACTCTAGCCTTAAAAACGACATCCATCACAGGTTTGCTGAGAGATGTAACTGGTGAAATTAGTTGATTAGCCATGCTGCAAGATTCAGAGTTTGGAGCTGAGTGTGCAGAATTTGATAGTTCTGCTGAGACAGTAGATAAGGTGTCTGAGGCAGGTACCATGGAGGAAGGTGTGACATATTGTTTAGGAGCAGGTACCAGTGTTGGCGAGGCCAGTCTGGAGCAATCAGAATCATTTTTGGTATTTCCTGTCTGACTTTTAGTAATACCTTGGAGAGCAAAGGAGGCATAGACTGATAGGTTTTTCCAGCTGAAGGATAGAGCATCCATGTTCCAAGTTTTTTTTGTGATGGATTCTTGTGCAGAATTTGTCCAACTGATAGTTTTGAGGTGAGGCAAGAAGATCGATGTCTGGGCTCCCCCCATTTGCCTGTCAACATACTGAAGATTTGTGGATCCAGTTTCCATTCGTGTGGGTCCATAAGATTTCTGCTTGGTTCGTCTGCCAGAGTATTTTGCTTTCCTGGCAGGAATTGAGCTTGTAGATGTATTTGGTAAGCCAAGGCTGTGTTCCACAAAGCCATGGCTACTCTGCAAAGGGGGTAGGAATGGGTATCCCCCTGCTTGTTTATGTACCACATGACTGTGGTGTTGTCCATCTTTATCAGTAGTTATCCTGGATGAAGAAAGTCCTTGAAGGCTGTCACAGCATTCTGTACAGCTAGCATCTCTTTCTGGTTGATATGCAGGTGCATTTGATTTGGGCTCCATTCGCCCTGAATGCATCTCCCTGCCAGATGCGCCCCCAAGCATACTCTGATGTGTCTGTAGTCAGGGTTTGGGTGGCAGGGGGAGTGGAATGAATGACAGTCCCTTGTTTTGGTGACAGGCCTCTGCCCACCATAGGAACCCTTGCTGCAGGCAAGGAATGATAGGAATCATTGTTTCAAGGCTGTGACAATGTTGACTCCATAAGCTTTTTAGGTACCACTGAAGTTTCCTCATATGCAGTCTCGCATATGGAATTAGTAGAATGCAGGAAACCATGAACCCCAAGGCATGCAGAATTTGTCTTGCAGATTACTGGGTTTTTGTGGCCACTTGTTTGAAGTAAGTCATCAATTGGATTTGTTTTTCTGGTGTGAGGTAAGTCATCTGGGCAGTTGTATTCAAGCATGCACCCAGGAATGTAATTATTTGAGAGGATACCAGTTGTCATTTCTTTTCGTTTATGGTGTACCCTAGGCAAGTTAGAAGCCTTTTTACAAATGCCAGATGCTGTAGATGAGTGTCCTTTATTTTCTGCCTGAATTAGACAATCGTCTAGATAAGGACAAATTTGAATGTTTGTCTGCAAAATGCAATTACTGGTGCCAGGCACTTTGTGAAGATCCTGGGCACAGTAGATAAGCCAAAGGGCAGTGCAGAGAACTGGTAATACAAACAGCCTGCTTTGAAGCGGAGGTATCTTCTGAGAGATTCCCTGACTGGGTTATACAGGTAAGCCTCAAGTCTAGAGTTACCAACCAGGCATCCTTGCCTAGCATAAGCAGTAACTGTTGTAGAGTCAGCATCTTAAATTCTGGAATGTCCAGGAATGTATTCAGAATGGATAAGTCCAGAATTGGATGCCATGATTTGTTTTTTCTGGGTACCAGGAAAAGTCTTGAATAAAAACCTTGTCCCTTTTACTTTTCTGGTACTGGCTGAATAGCCCCCATATTCATGAGTGACATAACTTGTTTCTGGGCCCCTGCCCACTGATTTGGAGGCAGATCTGGTCATCCGTTTGGAATTGGCAACATGTGGAAATGAAATCTGTATCCCTGGGATACTATATTTAAAACCTACTTGTCCTGGGTAATTAGATGCCAATTTTGTGCATGAAGTGCTAATTTTACCCCCAAAGGTGCTGCCAAAAGATAAGTGCTCGGAGATGACAGAGGAAAGTCATTGAGACTGTTTACCGTAGGGAGGTGCCTTGCTACTTCTAGATTTGGAGGTGGATGCACCCCATTGTTTCATTTTGTAAGTTACTTGTGACTGAAACCTGGAGCCTTTGGAGTGTCTGGGTTTGACCTAAGCAGCTCTGGTGGGTACTAGAAAGGACCAATTCTTAGTAGGCCAGTGCCTACTGAACCTGGGTGGCTGCACTTGTAGGAAATATTTTACTGTTTGCATAGATTTAGCTTTATCTTCCATCTTTTTCAAAACTTCCTCTGCCTTATTACCAAATAGACTGTCCTGTTGTAAAGGAGCATCCAACAATTTTGCTTTAACATGATCAGGCAGATTTTGCTCCTTGAGCCAAACATGCCTTATCACAGATCCAGTTTCAGCGGCCCTGAAAGAGGCCTCCAAGGAATCAAAACCACATTGCAAAGTATGCTTTCCAACTTGTTCAGCTGAATGCAATAAATCCTGTAACTCTATTTTCCACACTGTCAGAAATCAACATAATTTTCTGTTTAAGTAAACCCATGACAAGCTGCTGATATTTAAGCATATGAAATTGGCAGTTTAAAGCCCTGATTGTCAAGGTTGCAGTCGTATAAACCTGCTTACCCCATCTATCCAGCGCCATGTAGTCTCTATCAGAAGAGGTAGGATTTTTTGCAGTAGAAGCCTTAACAGGCTTGGGACCCTGAGAAATGGTTTCAGGGTCAGCAGTAGGGTTTTTAAAAAGAAATTTGTGGGAGTCAGGAACTCTAACATCTGTCTGGCTTACTAGGAGCTGGAGGCAGGGAATCAGGAGCCATGCTGGATTCTGAGAAAACATAATGAACAATGTCTAGAACAGGAGGTATAGCCAAAGGCCTACGCTGAGGAAGAAGGAAATCCCCAAGCCTCTTTTTAGATTCTGAAAAATCCTGACTCTCCCAATGAAAATGTTCCCTTAAGGTATGCAAATTTCTCCAAAAGAAAAATCCTCAGGAGGAGAAACAGAAGGAATGGATTCTTCTGCATCAGAGTCCTCATAAGGTGGAATAGATAATTCCTGATCAGAAGAGGAATCAGAAGAAATGGAAACCTGATCTGAAGATTCATAATCAGTGCCTTGCCTAGGCCTCTTAGCAGGAGGGGGTTGGTAACCCCTGATAAAGGTAATTAAATCCTCAGCCATTTTGATCATTTGTTTTTTAGGTATAGAGGCCTGTGCACATGACCCAAGCGTAGTTTTTTTAGACACAGAAGTTGATTTTGGCCTAGGTTTTGAAGATGGCGTCGGTTTAATATACAAATCTTTAAGCCTGAAAACACCCTCAGAAGCCGGTGCCTGCTCAGCGGCTCCGGACCCATCTAAGGTAGAGACATCCGTGGATTCAATACTTAAAGTGTCTCGCGGCATACCAGACTCTGAATGGGTCTCGGTAGAGGCCTGCGAATCAAAAGTAGCAGGTATCAGGGGCTGCGAAAGCGCCTCACAGAGTACCGGTGAACCGGTGACTGGCTTAGGAGAAGCTTCGTCGTCTGTTTTGGACCTCGACGGTCTGTCTCTGTCTTTTTCTTTGCGTTTTTTGTGTATTCCGGTAGTCAGATTGCTAACAGAAGACATTTCTGGATAGTTAAATCTTCAGCCAAAATATTTAGATGCAAAAATATACTGACGCTTAATAGTGTGTTGATTAAATTTAGCACAAAACCGACAGCAAGGCACATTGTGGTCAGGGCCTAGGCAAGGAGTACAGTACAAATGAAAATCCTTATGAGGTATTTGCTTCTCACAAGTAATACAATTAACTTTTACTGACATTGGTAAGGAGCAAGAAAAAGTTTCCCCAATGGGATACTTAGCTTTAGGTTGAAGACTTTGGTTCTGAAACTCAAAAACGAAAATTTCAGGAGTCGGCCGACTGGCACGTGCGAACTGCTTCTGCTTCGGGCACGCGCGCTGATGAAAATGGCGTCGGCTGCATGTTTTATACCCCTGCCGACCTGACGTCATGGAAGAAGGGACAGCAACCGACGCAGGACCCAAGACTTTGTTAATCAGGCCGACTGAGGGCAACCTGTCAGCAGATTACCCAAATGTAATGACTGCAACGGTGAAACACGAAGAACATCTGGGCTAGACCAGACAGAAATTGTACTTCACAGAACACGTGCATTTAAGTGAAAGCTTCGAAACACAAGCAATTACAGATCGTGCACCAATAATGACAATTAAAAATGCAGGGTAAAGAAGTAAACATGAGACACTCGTTCTATAATAAAATGCAGGGTACTGAAGTAAACATGAGGCACTGGTGCTTCCCCACCTTGCTGTTAAAAAGACAAGCATTTAAGGAATGGATCAAAGAAATTATTCAAGAGTTATCAGGAAAGATAGAAATTGCTTCAGAAGTCAAAGCTTGAGAGTGGGATAAAATGAAAGTGGAATTTGAAAACAAAAACCATCAACCACTCTGTAAGGCAGAAACGGCAATAAAGCACAGACCAGGAACTTGAAGCAGAAGGAATTTAATAAAAAGCACACCGACTGAGCGCTTTCACCAGTAAAACTGGCTTCTTCAGAGTCGTATGAACACACCCAGCATCACATCTCTTTAATATCAGTGCCAAAAATCAATTATTCAATTATCTAATAATTAATGTTACTAAAATCTGGTAGACTGATCACATCTAATACTTGAATGCATCTACCATAGATTTTAAATGCTCACAGTATTTAATTAATACATCTAATCCAGATTTTTTATTATTGTTTTTAGTTTGATGTTTGATGGTCAGCAACAACATAAAAAAAGTGTAAATATGTATATATTATAAACCTCAAGTTAATTTAACTAATTCTAATAAAATGCTTACACTTGACCACACTGTAAAAAAACACAACAAAAACCAAAACAATAAACCCCATGTTCAAAACATAAAATGTATGATTATGTGTATATATAAATAGTTATGTTTCTACTAAAAATATATATATATATATAAAACACAATAATTCCATACATAATGTTACGTATAAAATTAAATATATGTATACTACAAATATTGTAATTGCTGTGTGTAATGACACTTAAATTAAATAAAATATGCCCTGTGTTTCAACTGGGGTTTTAAGGAAATACATTCGTTGTGCCCAGGAAATCTCGTGGCATTCAATCTAATCTGCCACTCCATTTCACGTAGTGCAACACTGTTGTTAATGTCACAGTTGGCATTTGATTTCACTCGATCAACTATAAAGAATAAAAACTTCTTAAATTCATTGCAGTCTTTTGTGTGTAGATAGAGAGCATTGTGTTCATCCTTTCTTCTAATAGAACTACAATGCTCTCCTATTCTTTCTTTAAGGCTTCTTGTAGTCATGCCTACATAAAAGGCTTCGCATGACATATAGGAAGCAATATACACACAATTCCTAGTGCTGCAATTACATAACCCAGGACAGGCAACAGTGCGTTTAAATCCAGCTACACTCAGATATGTTCCCTCAGCAATGTATCTACATCCCTTGCAACACCCACATTTGCCCATACGAGATCTCACATACCCATTGTTTGTCTTCTCTAATGTATCCTTTAAATTATTACCCCTACCATAAACTATAACAGGTGCCTTACCCAAAATTGCTTTGGTGTCCCTACTCAGGAAATAGTCCCATAGGCTCCTAAGACTTGCACATAACTCAGGTGCCTTGTCATTATATTTAAGTATAAACCTTGGAACATCCTCTCATGTGTTACTGTTCTTTTTGTTTTTGGGATCCGGGGTCAGTAATACATCCCCCCTAACTTTTAAAATTGGTGTATATTTATTTTTTCTCTTCCTGTAAACCTCTCTTTTGATGTTAATAAATAAAGCCAGGGGGTAGCCCCTTTCAAGAAGCATTCCTATGAGTACGTACATTTCTTTTCTAAATAATTCATCATCACTAATGAGTCTAGATAAATGGACCATTTGGCCCTTCACTAAACCCTTCCTTTGGTGCAATGGATGACAACTTGAAAAGTGTAACATGGAATTTGAATAACTTGGTTTCCTGTATATAGTACTTGTTAATTCCATTTCACTTTTCGAGATTTTAATGTCCAAATAATTGGCAAAGTCTGTACTCCAATTATATGTGAATTTGAGGAAGTCTGTACTGCCATTTAAATGTGCAACAAATTCCTCAACACTTTCTTCATCCCCTTTCCATAATATTAACAAGTCATCAAGAAACCTGTTATATAATATAATGTTGCCACAAAATCTAGATTCAAAAATATACTCTTTTTCCCATGCCAAAAGAACCAAATTTGCATAAACTGGGGCGCAACGAGCCCCCATTGCTACCCCAGTTAGCTGTTGGTACATTTCTCCTTCAAATAATATGTAATTATTATTTAATATAAGCTCCATCAAGTCATGGCACAACTCTATTTTCCCAATGTCGAAGCTAGGGCTAGCCAATAAACTATTGTAAAACAAATTAAGTCCCTGTTCATGTGGAATTACAGAGAAGAGATTTATAACATCAATAGTCAAAAATCCAAAGGTGTTTATGTTCAAACAATCAACTTCTCTTAGCATCTCAAGACAATGCCATGAGTCTTTGAGAATTTGCCCTGCATCTAATAATGCTTTTTTACAATATAGATCAACATATGCAGCTAGGGGTTCAGTCTTTGACCCCTTAGCTGAAACTATAGGCTAAAAATATGAAAAGCTCTGCACGAAGTACAGGGCCATACAGCTTGATAGTTTGTTCCTGAGTAAATCTAAGGAATTAAAACAGATACCTAAAGAGCTTCGTATTTGGAAGCTACCGACGGGTGTAGACCCTGAGTCGGAAGCTTACCAGGAGTTGATAGACCTTTATCAAAAAACAGGTATGGAATTATTAGATGTTATTTTGCCCAACAACGACACTAAACTCAATATGCTTCGTGAGGAGATTAAGCTTGACTCTAGTATTTCATCAGACCTATTATTTTTTCAACACAAAAATCACTATGACAAAGTGGTAAAAAATGTTGAAGCTTTTGTTAATAAAAACAGAGCCTTAAAATGTAAAAAACTGGCTAGAGACTCTGTAGACTATAAGAATAGGGTTGCTTACCCTCCGGGGCATAACACTAACAGTTCTAAAATGAGAACAAACACTAGTATTTGTTCATTTAGTGCGTTAGGGGATCGCTTGGATGTTTGTCATGAAGAGGATGTTTTTTTGGATCAACCAGTGTTACCACGCAGGTCGGAAAGACTACAAAGCAAGGGGCCGCAACATGGGAAAGCCCAACACCCAAGCCCCAGGAGGAGGGGGAGAAATTACCAGGATGATATGTGAACATTGATTTTACAGTTGATTTTGATTTATATAACAACATTGATGCACTGTGTGGTATGAATAGTTATACTTTTGGTTTGAACGACAGTTTTGATGTGACAGGCGATAGTGAAGTTGAATTTGTGAAAACAACAAAAGTGCAAGTTTCATACTATGATGCTAAGGTTGTAGATAATATTGGTGCATGTGGGACATTGAACGCTGTATTGCATTCAAATGTTGAGCTCTCTGAAGTAGAACTTTGTAGTTTTGCAGCGTCTGGGACATCTGGTGTCACTAATCCAGATGATGAACATGGTTATGACATTTTTATCCAAGATAATGCTGGGTTTAGTGACATTAATGGATATGGAAATAATATGGGGTTAGACCAATTCCATTGCAACATTAGGGACACAGTGATGGACATGAAGCACGAGATTATAAAGGACAAGGGGTTTACAATCTACAATTACACTGATTTAAACATCAATGAAACCTATTTTGAATTGTTTAGCAAAGGTAATAATTTTGTGCCAAGTTATAACTTGGATATAGCACAAGTTTTAATCAACTTGAAATTGTATATGAGAAAGTTAAACCTTCAATTATATTTCTCTTTGGTCCGACCAGGGGAAACTATACATGATAATAAACAGGAATCCATGGTACTAAAAAGGAAAAGTACTTTTATACCACCTCCCAATGTAGAAGTTAATACCTTTGAACAGTTAGTAGAATACGACTTTAGGAAAATTTGTTCCCAGAAATCAATGAATACAGATAATTTGACTAAGGAAGAAAGAACAGTTTTGAATGAGTTTATTTCATCCAAACAATATAGGTGCATGAGACCGGATAAGGGAGGGGGGATGGTCATCATGCACAATTTAGATTATAGTTGTCAAATGATGAATATACTTGGTGATGAAAACACATACAATAGAGTCTCAACTAATGAGGTTAACAGAGCATACCGGAAGATTGATATGTACCTACTTGATGCACTATACCAAGGCGTGATCAATGAGATAGAATTTGATTATCTTTCAGTAAGATTTCCCAAAATGTCAAGATTATTTGGGATACCCAAGGTACACAAGGGGACGGAATATCTACAATTCCGGCCTATAGTTTCAGCTAAGGGGTCAAAGACTGAACCCCTAGCTGCTCCTTTAAGGCCCCCGAGCCGGCGGAAAACAGTACTCAAGCCGCTGAATCACTTACAAATGCCTTCTACCAGCACCTGCAGGACTGCATGGATAAGGCAATCCCAAGCAAAACAAAGACTCTTTGTACCAAAGGCAAGCGTCCAGTCTGGTGGACCCCAGCCATAAACAGACTCTACAACAAAAGGAGGAAGCTACTACAAGATAGAGCAAAATCCTTAAAAGGTAAGACACCTTTGATCACTAAGTAAAAAACTAAGAGCTCTCATAAAATCATCCAAAGCAAAGTTTGAGAGAAAAATAGCTAAAGACTCAAAAGACAATCATAAGGCCTTCTTTAGCTATGTTAGAAACCTGGGAGGAAACTCCCAGATATGCTCAAAACTAGTTCAAAATGATGTGAAGATTACTGATCCTACAGACATTGCCAACATACTGGCTGACAGGTTCAGTGCAAACTCCCCCCCCCCCCCCCAAAGGAGAGATATCTATACCAAACAATTGCAGCCCCCCAAACATCTCTAACGCCCAAGTGAGAACTGCTCTCTCCAAAGCAAAAAACACAGCATCCATGGGACCTGATGGTGTCCCCGGCTGTGTGCTCCACGAACTCAACGAGGAATTAAACCCACAGCTAGGACAGCTGTTTAATCATAGTCTCACCTCTGGATACATACCCAGGAGTGGCACTGCGACTGTGGTCCCACTTCACAAAGGCGGTGCCTCCACCGACCCTGGAAATTACCGGCCCATTAGCTTGACAAGCCTTATCTGCAAAGCCATGGAGAGGATCATAATGGATCTCATAAATAAAGACATAGGGAATTTGCAGACTTTGGATCCAACCCAGTTTGGCTTTGTCAAAGGCAGATCATGCCTTTTAAACTTGGTTGACATATTGGAAACAGTCACCAAAGCCATTGATGAGGGAAAGGCAGTCCATACAGCCTACCTCGATCTGGCGAAAGCCTTCGATACAATACCCCACTCGGGTATCATTGAAAAACTCATCAGCTTAAATGTTAACCTATACATCACAAGATGGGTTGCAAACTGGCTGAGTGACAGAACCCACAGGGTCAGAGTTGCTGGCGCCATGTCAGACTCAAAGCCTGTCACAAGTGGTGTCCCACAGGGCTCAGTCCTGGGCCCACTCTTATTTGGCATCTACTTTTCCGAAGTACAAGCAAACACAGGAGGGTTATGGCTGACAAAGTTTGCAGATGACTGCAAACTGGCCGTAGTCGAAAACACATCTGACACAGATATCCTTCAGAAGGGTCTCACAGAAATGGATAACTGGTGCCAGAGCCATGGCCTAAAGTTAAATGCCAAAAATGCATAGTCATACCCTTCGGGAAAAACAAGGTTACCCTAGCTACCATATAGGTGGCAATCCACTGAGCACAGAAGAAGTTATCAGGGACCTGGGGACCCAGGTTGACAGTAGCCTGTCATTCGACACCCATGTAGCTAAAGTAGTTAGGAAGACCTTCTACATTGCCCACCTTATCATGAAGGGATTCACATCTAGATCAAGGGAGGTCATAGTCTCCCTATACTCATCACTCATCAGACCAATGATTGAGTACAATGCCCCATTCGGAATGTATCTGACCCGACACTTGCAGCAGCTGGAGAGGCCACACAAGTTCCTCACCAAAAGGATAAAGGGTCTCAAAAATCTGTCCTATGCTGCCCGACTGAAAGAACTCCAGCTCTATTCAGTCGCTTACCGCTTGCTCAGAGGTGACCTGTGCCTGACATACAAGGCCTTGTCAAACCCAGATTTGATGAATATGCTTCACCTCAAAAAATCTAGATCCGTCAGAGCCACAAGGGCGGGAGACTTAAACCTCGACACGGCTATTAATAGGACATGCTGGAGGGATAGATTCATCACCCAAAGACTCCCTATGCTGTGGAACAAAATCCCGGTAAATGTGAGGCAGAGCACCTCGCTGGCCTTGTTCAAGAGAAATCTTGACCAATGGATGGGAGATCGCAGATATACCCCAGGGATTACCTCAGTGTCACTGCTCGACAGAGGCACAGCAAAATAATGGGTATAGTTCCCCATACTAAAGGGATGGCGTAAGCCACAAAACTATGGGCTAGGCTTGTAAATGCCCTCGGGCAGATAGCCTAGTATGAACCTATGAACCTATATGTTGATCTATATTGTAAAAAAGCATTACTAGATGCAGGGCATATTCTCAAAGACTCATGGCATTGTCTTGAGAGGCTAAGAGAAGTTGATTGTTTGAACATAAACACCTTTGGATTTTTGACTATTGATGTTATAAATCTCTTCTCTGTAATTCCACATGAACAGGGACTTAATTTGTTTTACAATAGTTTATTGGCTAGCTCTTGCTTCGACATTGGGAAAATAGAGTTGTGCCATGACTTGATGGAGCTTATATTAAATAATAATTACATATTATTTGAAGGAGAAATGTACCAACAGCTAACTGGGGTAGCAATGGGGGCTCGTTGCGCCCCAGTTTATGCGAATTTGGTTCTTTTGGCATGGGAAAAAGAGTATATTTTTGAATCTAGATTTTGTGACAACATTATATTATATAACAGGTTTCTTGATGACTTGTTAATATTATGGAAAGGGGATGAAGAAAGTGTTGAGGAATTTGTTGCACATTTAAATGGCAGTACAGACTTCCTCAAATTCACATATAATTGGAGTACAGACTTTGTCAATTATTTGGACATTAAAATCTCGAAAAGTGAAATGGAATTAACAAGTACTATATACAGGAAACAGAGTTATTCAAATTCCATGTTACACTTTTCAAGTTGTCATCCATTGCACCAAAGGAAGGGTTTAGTGAAGGGCCAAATGGTCCGTTTATCTAGACTCATTAGTGATGATGAATTATTTAGAAAAGAAATGTACATACTCATAGGAATGCTTCTTGAAAGGGGCTACCCCCTGGCTTTATTAATTAACATCAAAAGAGAGGTTTACAGGAAGAGAAAAAATAAATATACACCAATTTTAAAAGTTAGGGGGGATGTATTGCTGACCCCGGATACCAAAAACAAAAAGAACAGTAACACAGGAGAGGATGTTCCAAGGTTTATACTTAAATATAATGACAAGGCACCTGAGTTATGTGCAAGTCTTAGGAGTCTATGGGACTATTTCCTGAGTAGGGACACCAAAGCAATTTTGGGTAAGGCACCTGTTATAGTTTATGGTAGGGGTAATAATTTAAAGGATACATTAGAGAAGACAAACAATGGGTATGTGAGATCTCGTATGGGCAAATGTGGGTGTTGCAAGGGATGTAGATACATTGCTGAGGGAACATATCTGAGTGTAGCTGGATTTAAACGCACTATTGCCTGTCCTGGGTTATGTAATTGCAGCACTAGGAATTGTGTGTATATTGCTTCCTGTATGTCATGCGAAGCATTTTATGTAGGCATGACTACGAGAAGCCTTAAAGAAAGAATAGGAGAGCATTGTAGTTCTATTAGAAGAAAGGATGAACACAATGCTCTCTATCTACACACAAAAGACTGCAATGAATTTAAGAAATTTTTATTCTTTATAGTTGATCGAGAGAAATCAAATGCCAACTGTGACATTAACAACAGTGTTGCACTACGTGAAATGGAGTGGCAGATTAGATTGAATGCCACGAGGTTTCCTGGGCTCAACGAATGTATTTCCTTAAAACCCCAGTTGAAACACAGGGCATATTTTATTTAATTTAAGTGTCATTACACACAGCAATTACAATATTTGTAGTATACATATATTTAATTTTATACGTAACATTATGTATGGAATTATTGTGTTTTATATATATATTTTTTAGTAGAAACATAACCATTTATATATACACACAATCATACATTTTATGTTTTGAACATGGGGTTTATTGTTTTGGTTTTTGTTGTGTTTTTTACAGTGTGGTCAAGTGTAAGCATTTTATTAGAATTAGTTAAATTAACTTGAGGTTTATAATATATACATATTTACACATTTTTTTGTTGTTGCTGACCATCAAACATCAAACTAAAAACAATAATAAAAAATCTGGATTAGATGTATTAATTAAATACTGTAAGCATTTAAAATCTATGGTAGATGCATTCAAGTATTAGATGTGATCAATCTACCAGATTTTAGTAACAATAATTATTGGATAATTGAATAATTGATTTTTGGCACTGATATTAAAGAGATGTGATGCTGGGTGTGTTCATACGACTCTGAAGAAGCCAGTTTTACTGGTGAAAGCGCTCAGTCGCTGTGCTTTTTATTAAATTCCTTCTGCTTCAAGTTCCTGGTCTGTGCTTTATTGCCGTTTCTGCCTTACACAGTGGTCGATGGTTTTTGTTTTCATTTTGTTTTAAGTTGGTTCCTGCATTGGAACTGTTCATTTTGTTTTGGAATTTAAAAACAGGCAGAAAGAAAATAAATATGATTAAGAAGTAATGGGAATTATACTGAGGGCTGACAAAGACTAAAGTACTGCAGTATAAGGGGAATCTCATAAGGCAAGAAAAGATGCAACTGCAGAGTGCTAAAGAGAAAGTAAAGCAGTACTCGGATAACATACATGAGTTTAGAAAGATTGCCGTTAAGCAACTGTTGTTTGACAATAATTCCAGAGCACAAACACTTTTAGCACAATGACTTAAGGAACATAAAGTAGAAAGGGTTATTGCCAAACTTAGGAAGCCTTTAACAAGAAAATAACCAGCAGAGATCCTGTAGAGGTATTGGAGATATTTTAGAAATTTTATGAAACTTTGTATCAAGCAGAGAAATGTGGAAAGAAAAAAAGCATAAATGGAAATATTTACAGAAAACCTAAGTATGCCAAGGTTGGAGGCAGAGGAGGCACAGCAATTAACAGTTAAAATAGGAGGAGATGAGATAAGAACAGTGACATATAATCAATTTGCAGGAAAGACTCCAGGAATACATGGTATTCCTGAAGAAGTCTGGAAGCTAGGAGGGAAGAATGTGATAAAGATCAGCAAGACGCTGCTATTCATGCAGTGGCAGTTACTGGTACCTTGTGTACACTCAATCACCAGAAGTTGATACTTCCCTATAAAAACTATCTCAGAACATTACCTCAATTCTACTCTACTCATGGGTTAATTAGTCTGCGCAGACAGCAGCATTTATACATTTAGTTAGCACTGTTTAGGTCTAAGTTGACTTATTATAGCACCCTGGACTATTTCTGCACAGACAGCATCTGGTTTCGGCGCTGGGTAGCATAGCTGATTACGTTAGCTGCAGATTACACCAAGTAAACACCCTTCCCTCATCCAGTTACAAACACCCTCCACTCCTATCCCTTGCAAGTACACATTAGAAACTGTGACCATGGAGGTGCACTTTCCTCATAACTCTGCATCCAGCTTGGTGGATATGGACATCCTGAGGCACAATTTAGCAATTGCCTTATATACATTGACCACCACTTAATTCTCATATAAATAGAAGGTATGTAATTAGTTTTAGATGGCATCACCTATACTCAGCTGGAAGATGCAGCAAGTCTACAGGCCAAAACATTCACACTGGAGGCCAGACTATCACATACAGACACAAAAAGCAACAAACAGGTTTGTCAGTGACACACACACATCACTCACCACACCCACGAATGACCACATACATAGACCCACACATGTGGAGGTGCTCTCACGTAACTTACCAAAACCTCAAAGGCCACTCAGATGCAGTCCTCTAAAACTCCACATGCCACAAACAAGACAATTCCCATTACAACACAAAGTAATATCTCACTGAATCTCGCCTATTAAGCCCATATGGTGAAACAATCCACAACACACTATGCTGGTCATAGGAGTCTCCATTATGAGACACACTGATGTCCCTCTTAGCAGGCTGTATAAGGGGAAGTTGACAGTTAACTGCCTGTCAGGGGCCAGGATTCACCAGATCATACAAGCACTCAGGTCACTTACCCTTAAATACTAGTATGACTCGGTCGTAGTCCATGTGGGCATGAATTACCTGAAACATACCTCTTTGGACTACATGAAGAGAGACATGACTTGAGTTCTCAGAATGTGTCACAGGCAGGTATGAGCCTAGCATTTAGCAGCATTCTACCGAGTCCAAGGATGATGCCACAATACCAGCAGAAAATGACTGACTTTAGCAAGTGGCTTAGCTACTGGCATCATTTCAAAGGGTCCAATACTTGTCAGTCTGGGAGGATGTGGTTGACAGGTCAAGCTGCTTTGCCAGGGATGGTCTTTCCCCTGTCACTTCTAGGCTTTCAGACACTGGCCAAAACATTATCTACCCCTATAGCTAAAGGTGTTGTTGCTCAATAATAGGAGTCTCAAGAAGAAAGTGTTCTCCCTGGAAGCTGACATCTGTGCGGCTACCAAACATGATTCAAAGCCATGGAAAGCACTCCGCCAATGCCTGGATACAACATCTTTCATACGTTTCCTCCAACCCCCTAAGCTTGGAAGCTGATGTCATATATCAGATGTATGTTTCTGGGAAGATTTAGACTTCAGCACCCCGGATGGATTTCAAAGGTGAAAAACAATCTATTTGGAATACTGCAACAGTGATTTCAGTCAGGACATGAAGGCAAAATTTGAAGAACATCTGTCTACCCAATTACCCCCGTATGAAGAACAAAGAGGAAAGATGTCCTGTTTTGAAACTTTATAAAGGTAGCCATCACATTATCATAATTTATTTCAACAGGAGGTACAATAATAATACCTACAGAACCTTGCTGATGTTGGTCTTGAGCTCAATGTTTAAACACATTTATTAAATTATCACATTTTAAACTATAATATAAGCTTTCTTTTTAACAAGTTTTATTCACCCCAACATTACATAAATTGCTCAATTCCTGCCTTCTCTTCAGCCTCACTCCTCTTCAGCACTGTTTTGCATGTACTATTCCCACATATTCCATTTATTTCTATGGAATTTGTTCCTTCACTTGTCTAAAGTTTCCACCTCTATTTCTTTTACCTCTTTTACATTATTCAGAACTTCCATTAAGTTTGGTACAGATTT
Organism: Protopterus annectens; assembly: GCF_019279795.1. Classification (NCBI taxonomy): domain Eukaryota; kingdom Metazoa; phylum Chordata; order Ceratodontiformes; family Protopteridae; genus Protopterus; species Protopterus annectens. The sequence goes on from NC_056747.1 coordinate 829,032,070, forward strand.
TGATTTCCCATTTTCTAGCAATTGCTTTTTGGTAGCCAATAACATTAAACTTACAAAATTCTAACTATGTTTAGGCAATTCAGATCCTAAATTCCAGTTAAAAAATCATATCCTTAGTTACAGCTATTTGTTCCCCAATCATTTACATCAAGAAATTTTTAAAATTTGTCAACTTGTTAAAGTGACAGTCCCTAAAACATGTTGCCATTACTCTCTTTCCAATCATAAGTAAAAACTTTGCTAGAGTTGGTCTTTCACTTAGCACTCCTATCCCTTTCTACGTCTGTTCTATCAATCCCTGAAGGCAGTCTCTAACCAACTGTCCAAATTTCTACTTGTCCTCTTTCCACTCTTATCTTTCCCTCCAAAGACATTTCCTATTAACTTGGCTGCTTTGTTAAATTATTTCAATACATTCCAGCCCCTAGCCCACAGCCCATTTTCCATTTCCCTACTTGTGGGTGTCACTATTGGTAATAAATCTCCTTTCTCTATACCTGTACTGGCTTAGTTCTTAGAATACTTTCTGTTATGTTATGAATATAATATTCTGTACATATGTTGTTATTCTCCTTAAGGATTTTCATCCAAAATCCCAGTCTATCTCTTGACCCCCCCACCCCACGTTTCATCAACTTCATCGTTTTCCACACTGATTTATAACCTTCAGCTTAAGTTATATATTCGAGCCTTAACAGTATAGCTCTAAATTAGCCCTTCAAATCAGGTAACCCTAAACCACCTTGTTCTATAGGGTGAATCAGCTTATCCCACTTAGCTCTTGCCATCTTCCCCTCCCAAATAAATTCCTTCAACTCTCTATTAATGCTCATCCACAACTCCTCTTCTGGTTGATAAAGATACATCTGATCCGCATATAATGGGACTGAAACATTTTCATTGACTTTTAAGTTATTACCCATATCCATAATTAACAGCTTCCAGTTTTTCAAATTTTGTATAGGTTCATAGGTAGGTACTAGGCTATCTGCCTGTAGGCATTTATAAGCCTAGCCAGAATGTGTTGGCTTTGGCCACCCCCTTCAATTAGTTCCCTGTGCCTCTGTCCAGCAGAGCCACTGAAGTGATCCCCAGGGTAAACTTTCTGTTTCCCATCCACTTGTCAAGGTTTCTTTTGAAGTGTGTTAGCGAGGAGCTCTGCCTAATGTAGATTTGAATCTTGTTCCAAAGCATGTGACGTCTCTGGGACAGGAATCTATCCCTCCTGCATGTTCTATGTATTGTTTTGGTGAGGTTTAGATCCCTAGAGCATGTGGCTCGAGGGGATAAGGTTTTCTTTAGGTGGAGCATGTCCATCAATACCGAGTTGGACATGGCCTTGTATGTCAGGCAGAGATCACCTCTGAGTAGGCAGTATGCAACCATGTACAGCTGGAGTTTCTTCAGTTGAGCTGCATAGGGCATCTGTTTGAGGCCAGTGATCCTCTTGGTGAGGTACTTCTTTCCAGTTGTTGCAGATGTCTTGTAAGGTACATCCCAAATGGGGCGTTGTACTCTATGATGGGTCTGATGAGTGATGAGAAGAGGGGCACAATGACCTCTTTTGATCTGGATGTGAACCCTTTTGTGATTAAGTGGGCCAAGGATTTTCTAACCACTTTGGCAATGTCATTATCAAAGATAATATTACTATCTACTTGGGTCCCCAGATCCCTTATTACATCTTCCATACTTAGGGGACTACCACCTATGTGGTAGTTTGTGGGTACTTTGTTTTTTCCAAAGGGGATGACTATGCACTTTTTGGCATTTAGCTTGAGGCCATGATTTTGACACCAGGTATCCGTCTCAGTGACACCCTTTTGGAGGATGTCTGTGTAAGCCGGAGAGTCAATTATAGCCCCTAGTTTGCAGTTGTCTGCAAACTTGGTCAGCCACAGTCCTCCTGTGCTTGCCTGTACTTGCCTGTACCTCTGAGAAGTATATGCCAAACAGGAGGGGTCCTAGGACTGAGCCCTGGGGAACGCCACTTGTAACCGGTTTAGAGTCGGACGTAGCTCTCGCAACTCTCACCATGCGGGTTCTGTCCGTGAGCCAGTTGGCAACCCATCTTGTGACGTAGAGGTTTATGTTCAGGCTGGTGAACTTGTCTATAATACCAGAATGGGGAATGGTGTTGAAGGCCTTTGTGAGGTCTAGGTAGGCTGTGTGTACCACCTTTAGCCTTGGTAACTGTCTCAAAGAAGTCCATCAGGTTTAGGGGGCATGATCTGCTCTTAAAGCTGAACTGGGTAGGGTCCAGTGTTTGGAGGTTCTCAATGTCTCTGTTAATGAGTTCCATGATGATGTGCTACATAGCCTTGCACACCAAGCTAGTCAGGCTTATAAGGCGATAGTTCCTGGGGTCTGTTGTGGCTCCACCTTTGAGGAGCAGAATAACTGCTGCTGTGTGCCACTCTATGGGAACATAGCCTGTGGCAAGGCCAAGTTTGAACAGGGTGTTTGAGGGGTTAGTTCGTCTTTGAACTTGTGTAGGACGCAGCCTGGGACACTGCCAACTCCCACTGATGTTGTGTTTTTGGCTTTGGAGAGGGCTGTTTTAACCTGAGTGTCTGTGATTTCAGAGACTCTACATTCTTCTGGTATGGTTATGGGCCCTTTTGGGGGTGAGAGGGGGGGTGAAGTTTGAGCTGAACCTGTCTGCCAGGATGTTGGCGATATCGGTCGGTTCAGTGTATCTTGTGACATTCTGCATTAACTCTGAAGAGATCTGAGCATTGCCATTTAGACTGTTGACATAGCTAAAGAATGCCTTGTGGTTATCTTTGGACTCCTTGGCAATTTTTCTTTCGAAGCTCGCCTCGAATGATTTTATGAAGGATTGTAGTTTCTTGCTGATACTGATCAACTGATCGGGGAGGTCTTCCCTTCTTGGGATTTTACTCTCTTCTGTACTAGTTACCTCCTTCTATTGTATAGCTTGTTTATGGCAGGAGTCCACCAGACTGGTTTCCTTTTCTTGGAGGAGTGAGCCTTGGTTTTTCTTGGGATAGCATGATCCATGCATTCTTGTAGGTGCCTGTAGAATGCATTAGTAAAGGATTTTGCAGCTTGGACAGCGTTATCATTTTGCATGGGGGATCTGAAACTTTCCACCTCGGCCTTAAGTAACGTGAACTTTGCTTCTGAAAAGTTTTTCACAGTGATTTCCTTGTCCGGGGGTGGGGGCGGAATGTGGATATCCAAAGTGATTTGTTTATGGTCAGATCTAACCAACGAGGGGTTGACCTCCGGTGTGGAACCCTGGTCGCCCATGTTGGTGATGACCAGGTCCAATATATTATCACCTCTGGTGGGAGCGTTGACCAGTTGAACCAGGGCATTTGAGTTTATAAATTCTTGGAAATGTTGGGCAAGGGAATTAGTACTTGAGAAGTTCTCCCAGTTAATGTTTGGGTAATTGAAATCACCCAGTATTAGGGTGTTTGGTAGGACCTTTATGTTTCCCAGTGTTTCCAGAAACGCGGAATGGGGGTCCTGGAACATGGTGGGTGATCTGTAGCAAGCTACAATTTAAATTGCAGTTTTTCCCATTGTTAGTTGCACGTGGATGATCTCTGAAGCATCGTGCTGTGCCACTAACCTGGAGGTGTGGGTATCCTTGATGAATATGGATACGCCCCCGTCTTTTGTATTTCGGTTGGGGTTCTGTGGCTGAAATGTATGGTATGAGTTGTAACCTGGTAGTGCTGGGGTGCTCTCTGGAGCCTTAAACCAGGTTTCTGTTACTGCACATATATCAATTTCCTCCATACTGAGCAGTGCATTTTGAGGTTTAGACTTCTGGCATTGAGTAGCATTACCCTCAGTTTTGTGTTACTTGTGCTATTTACGGTGGTGGGTTTTTCTTTTGAGCCTTGCCTAAAAAAGGCACTATGGGGGTTGCAAAAGCCTTGGCCAGTACTCAAAAGCCTAAGGGTGACAGGTGCAAGCCGTCTCTAGCAAAGCAGTGTGGCTTGTCGGGCATGTCATCCCAGGCGGACAGACACTCATCTTTTTTTTTAATATCCTTAGCTAACATAATAAAAATTATTTTTAGTCCATGCAGCTAAATGCTTCATCTTATCTCATCTCCCTGAGTATATGTAATGCTGAACTAATTTATGTGCAAGTACATAGTTTACTGCTATAAACTTAGATTTATCTTCATTTATTTCAAATCCTGAAAAGATGCAAAACTATCTTAAATGTTCCACATCACAGAAATTACTTCTTCTAGACTTCCCAAGTACAAAATAATATAATCTGCAAATAAAGCTAACTATTCTTGATTACCATGCTAGTTATATCCTTGAATTTGTGAATCATTTATTTTCTTTGCTAACAGCTCTTAATATAAAGACTAACTTCAGCAAAATTAATGCTTTCACATATATTTCCATTTGTGCATCTTACTGGTTTCCCCATTCTTCTGCTTTATTACAAATTTTCTTAAAATGTTTGAAATATCTCTAATACCTCCATATTTAGTATCTTTCTCTAGTCACAGGCTCCCCTACATTTGGCTACAAATCATTCCACTTTCTGTTGCCGAAGTCGGTGTTCTAAAAGTTTTTGTGTTCTACAGTTGATATCAAAAAGTAGTTGCTTAACAGTAACCTTTCTAAAGGCCTGCATATAAATCAAATGTTCCCTTATTTTTTCCTTTTAGCATCTGCAGCTCCTCCCCTTCTGTATCTGTGTGTTTACCCTTCTATAATACTTTAACATGTCAGTTTCAGCCTCAATCCCCTTTTTCTCATTTTGTACATGGGATCAGTGTGTCACATCAACAATGATTATTATCAAGAGCCAATGTCAACACCACCAGGTGGCATTTGGTTAGCCACCTGAACAATTCCCATTACTTCTTTCCCATGTTATTTTTCTCTCTTATTTGTATCACACTTTTAAACAAGGTTTCATTTTATCTCAGTCAGTCACAAGCTATCCCTTCTGAAGTAACTTCTATCTTCCTTAATAGCTCTCAAATCATATCCACTACCCATTCCTTAAATTCCTCTCGTTTTAACAGTAAAGTAGGAGGAAAGCACCAATGCCTCATTTTTACATCAACACTCTGTATCTTAATGTTAGTTTTCATTGATGCATGCCCTGCTATTGTTATTGGATGGGTTTCAACACTTTTGATTAAATGCACACGCTCGTGTAAAATACAGTTTCTGCTCAGTTTAGCCTAGCTACTGTGTTTTGTAAAATAATACGTCATTTCTCTCTGAATTTATGATACTAGAGTCACACCTTCCATGCCAAATGTTGTCATGTACTTCTTCCTCATCTGACTGTTCTTCTAGGTCTCCCCCGATATAGCCTCTGTACTGCACATCAGGTTCTAGTCACCACCCATAAACAGTACGCCATGCTGGAAGCTTATTTCTCACAAAAGACTCCTAAATAAGTTCCATGACAGTTCCATAATAGCAGTTTTGGGTAGAATATACATGCATGCAGAGTAATTCTCCTCCCATGCCAATAATCCCTTACTTCCACATATCTACCATTACTGTCTTCTTTCCCCCTCTTCTATCACAATTGATATTATTACTCCTCTTTTCCGGTGTCCCAAATATTCTGATAACATCCACCCTGTAATCCTCTCTCCATCAAATTGATATGCAAATTTTAGCCATCTGCATCTCTTATAACATTGCAATTTGTACCATATGCTCACATTAACAATCTTTACTTTCTGTATAGACCTTTAAGACTATTTATATTCCATATTAAGACTGACAATGCCATTCTCATAAAAACGAAAACTATTATTTCCGCATATTATACTCAGTAAATCTTTTGAATACTTCCTTCCAATTTGGAGCTTACATGTACACACAAATGTTTGGCAGGCTTATCTTTTTTATTTGAACTCATGTCACACTTCCCAGGCATTTCACAAGAAAACACTCAACAAAAATAAATAAATACATATGCAAACACCTCATCCCCTTTTAACTAACAGCACCACTATACAGACTTTCCAGAAAGGAACTTTACCCTTCTAAGTAGAAGCAGTTACCCCAAATTGATGGTTGAACCCACAACCATTATCTACTTAGTTATTCATTGCTTTTGTTTACTGGGAAAGTCTGACTCTGCTTAGGAGACCCAGGAAGAATAACTCTAGTAAAACACAACACAACTGAACACTGACAATGACATTTAACACAGATACTCTACACTTAAGCATGGGAAGTGGCAGTTTTATACAGTATATACATAAACATTGACAGTAAGAAATCAGTAGTGGAATTATACACAAATAAGCAGTCTTATAATGCAAGTTGTTCATTACTTTACTGACACTGTATTCAGACATACCGTAGGCTGTAATGTTATGCAATTGCTCTGTTTTAGAAGGGTTACAGAGTCTGATAAGGAGAGCAGTTACAAGATGGAAGAGTGGTTTAATCAGGTGGACAGCATTTGCAGTGCCACGAGCTAAGTAGGTGTGTTTTCAATTGAAGCTTGAGAGACTTTAGTAATGGTTCTTGTCTAACTGCTAGGGGGATGGTGCTCCAGATATTCGACACTATGATAGTATAGACAACAGCCAGCTGAGCTATAACGTATGGATATAAGTAATAGGTTGTTTTCAGAACAGTGCAGAGTCCTAGTTGGGTGGTAAAACTGTATTAGATTTGTTAGGGACAGTCATTTGATTTATATAGTAGCTTATGGACAAGTAGGGAGTTGACAGTCTGAATTGGTGGGGTAGTTTGAGACACTGGAGGTGTCAGAGTTATCTGGTGAGATCTATGGGGGAGGGTGGATGCATACTTTGTGACCTTGTTGTAGCACTGTTCGAGTTTTGTTTAAGATAGGTTTCTTGGACAATGGTAAATAATGATGCAGCAAAGAGAGGGGCTGGTTTGAGAAGGGTTGCAGTGATATGAGACCTAGCTGTGTTAGGTAGGTATGGTTTAGCTCTACATTGTGCATTAAGTTTTTGATGAGCTTTTTTAACTACATGATCTATGCTGACATCAGATTTTAGGGCATCATCTATATAAATACCTAGTAGTTGGGTATGAGTGAAAATTTGTATTTTGGTGTTTTTAGGTGAGGTAACAGAGAAGGATGACTTTTTATTGCAAGGTGTTTGGGAATGAAGTGCACATTAGCAAACAGGATGGAGGGGACAAAAAAACAAAACTGCTGAATGTAGATGAAGTGGCATTACAGACAGACTCTGAGCAAGAACTTCAGCAAAGGATAGGGAAATGGAATGCAAAACTGAAGGCACATGGGATGAAACTGAGTACAGATAAGACAGTTGTAATGGCAGCAAATGGGGGAAATTAGAAGATGAGAATTTAGAGAGAAGGGAAAATAGTGGAACAGGTTAACAGCTACAAGTATCTAGGAGGGGTGGCTGAGAAGAATGGAAGCCTCAATGAGGACGTCAAAGCTAGAATCAGAGGGGTTGCACCCAAAAGGCACAGTGTGTCAGGTGTAGTATATGTCAGAAGAATGCCAAGAAACTGAAAAGAAAGGTGTACATTATGGTGGTGCGACTAGTACTACTGCATGGTACAGAAACATGGGAAGTAAAGGCAGAGCAGTTGAGGAAGCTAGAGGTGATGGAGATGAAGTCCCTGCAAATGGGTGGCAGGATGCACACTGTGGGGTAAATGAAAAAATGAGGATATAAGAGCAAAAACCAAAGTTGCTGCAACTGCAGAAAAGGTCAAAGAACAGAATGTTCGGACACATGCAGAAAACCATAAGACAAGCTGGTGAAGAAGATATGAGACAGGAAGAAAGGAAGAGGATATGAAGGCGTCCAGCAAAGTAGTGGATATACTGTAAGACCTGCAACAGTCAGGCACAACTGTTGAAGGTAGCAGGAATCTGGCATTGAATAGATACAGATAGTGACAGCTGACACAACACCCCAATTCCATGCAGAAAAATAGAAAAGGAGGAGTTGATGATCTGGAGTGAAGAGAAGTACTTTTGATTTGTTAGGGTTGAGGAGCAGCTAGTTGAAGGCAAGTCCGTTTTCTACTGGGAAGAAAGATTCTTGAGCGAGTTGTATAGAATCAAGGCTTTTTGCTGAGCAGATGATGGCTGAATTCTCTGCATACTATACCATGGTGGCATTCTTGATCGTCAGGAAGAGGTCATTAACAAAAATGGTAAACAGGATAAGGCTAAGTATGGATGCCTGTGGAACTCCAACTGATATGGGGAGAAACACTGAGATGTAAGTCAGCCACTTCACTGCCTGGTGGCAATTAGCAAGACAGCTGGAAAACCAGGATAGGGAGCGGTTTATCAAGGCCAAGGCCACTGTGTTTTTTTAAGAGAACAGTGTAAAAGACAGTGTCAAAAACTTTAGAGAAATCAAGAAAGAGGGCTGACACTAGGTTGCCTTCATCTCTGTAAGTGCTGACTATACGAATGAAGCTAAGGAGAGCCATGTAGGTACTATGATGTGGGTGGAAACCATACTTGGGGGGAGAGAAGTGTTGTTTAGATGATCAAGTGAAGTTAGTTGGCACAGAATGCATTTTTCAAGTATAGGATACAGGGGAAAGCATGGTGAATGGCCTATAACTATTGAGCTCAGTTGACTGACTACCTTTATGGATGGGAAGAATGTAGCATTTTTCCATAGGAGTGGTATCTAGGATTAATTTATATAGTGGTTAATCAATAAACAGATAGGGTAGGCTACAGCCTCTGCTGCAAGTTTTAGATATTCACCTGGCAGGTTTATCAGGAACTAGGAATATGGGTTTTATTTTGAGCAGAGATTTTTAATGGTAGAGGTGGGGACTGATTTGAGGAATAGGGAGTATGGGAATTTTAGAGGCTGGAATTTGCTATGGTCATTGTTTTGATTGTTGTTATTAAGTAAGGATGAAACTGAACTAAAAGTTGGAGTTAAATGCATTACTGATGTTTGTGGGGTTGTAAGAATTGATTGTTGGTCTGCATTGTGTTGAGTGACCAGGGTTTGGGAGTTAATTTATGGAAGACCAGAATAACTTGAGGTTATCAAAATTACTCCTTTGGAAATTTGTGTAGTAGTTTTTTTTTTTTTGTCAGATTTAATCTATTTCTTTTTCTGATTTTCTTTTTAAATTTTGATGGTTATTTGGATTGTATTTGTTGCCTAGGTTTTTCAGAAGACATTTGATAATTTTGGTCAGTTAAGGATCACAACTTGACTTAACTCTTTGTTCTCAGTGGGTCTAGTTCATTTATTATGCTTAGGAATGTTATTAAAGTGGGATACATCACCATCATCAAGAGGTAGTTATACTTACTGAGACAGGAGACAAATGTGTCATTTTCAAAATTAAAAAATTTAAAAAGTTACGTGCCACAATGTAATGATTTTTTTGGATGTTTGTTTTCTTAAAGCAAATCTGGGGAGATGGTCACTTAAGGAGTCAGGAAGACTTCCTGAAGAAGAGATTTTACTCTGTGTATTGGAGAATATCCATTCTATGGTGTTTTTTCTGCTGCTTTTCTTAACTACAGAAAGTGGGAGAGGTGATCAGTTGATTAAGTCTGTACAGATGTTTGTTTTGAGATGAGTTGCTAGAGCAGAGTGTGAGGCAGTCAGTATTAAAGTCACCAAATATATATATATATATTTTTTTAAGAAATGTTAGCAGTGAGACAGCACAGTATGTCTTTTGTAGTGGTATGCTTGTGACGAGGAAGGATATAAACTCCTATAAATGTACACAGATCTGAGATTGTTCAGTTTGAGTTTTGTGACCAGGATTTGTCCTTTGTCAAATTCAGGAGGAGTTAGAAGTGGTTGCAAGACAGATGAAGGGTATTTTCAGACAGTATTGCAACTCCTCCAGTGCTCATGTTTTCTGTCAACTCTATAGATGTTATAGTCTGGAAGCAGTTTCTTTTTATCATTAGTTTCATTTTTGAACCAGGTCTCAGTACCACTTCAAATGAGTGCTGGACAAGCCATGCATGAATTTCAAGTACCTTGATAAAGATACTTCTTGTGCTAATGTGGACAGTCAGTAGAGAATAGGAGATTGAGGAGTTTTGTGTATGGGAGGTGGAGGTTGCAGCAGGGGTGGAAAGGACAGAGAGAGGAAGCTAGGCCTGGGTTGCGGTGAATATCCTGATTAGTTTTAAGGTTTGGGGATTAGAGAGAGGATAGGTCAACCACTTTAGTTCAGATTTAGGTTTTGGACAGAGGCTCTTCAAAATTAGATTGTGATGAAGTTTTTATATTTAAACCGATGTGTGGATTCCAGAGGGAATACACATAGTTACATCAAAGAATTTCTAGTGGGAGTTGGCAGATAAAGTATGTGAAGTGGAGGATGAGGGAAATGAGAGATGATATAGGGGGTCATGAGTGGAAGGTGGTTAGATGGGAGAGGAAGAATAAGTGCTACTGTCCAGAACACGTTAGAGGGGTGAGTGGGTTTGTTAGGAGTGATACTTTACGAGTGTGACAGCTTAGGAATTGATATTTGAGAGTTGAATGATTAAAGGGTGAAGGATGGAGTCTATCGAGCTGTATACCTATTCTAAAGTTAAGGTTAACATTGCTAAAAAGTTAGAACCTGTGTCCCTACTAACAAAGATTGCTATCTGTAATTATCTCATCTCTCTTACTCTCCCAGATGTGAAAAATAACTTGCTTGTTTTCAGTAAAAATTATCCTTTTAGCCCTATGAAAAAATGCATTGGCTACCCTTAAATAAACTCAACTGTGCACTATTATTTTTAATGCAGTAAAGTACTAAGGCTGCTGGGGAAGCAGTTACTTGTATAACTATTCACTTCCCACAGCTTCGGACATAATTTATTCTTACTAAACTGTCTGGCAGTATTTTTTTAAAAGTTAATTATATTTTACCTTATAAATTTCCCTCGCAAAACACAGACTTCTCATGATAAATGCTTACACCTGCAGGCTCCTTGTTTCCAAATAAAAGCACATGCTAATGGGAAATAAAACAGAATCTGTTAGCAACTTTGCAAAAGCAAGAACAAACCCTTTTAGGCTTCACTTAGAACATAATGTTTAGACCTCTCGTGATAAAGTGCTTGCAGAATATACAAAAGTGCTTACAAATTAAGAACTATCATGTTTGTGCTTTTCATAAATTTCTATTGTTTTTAAAGCCCATTTGCTTAAATCCTTGCTTACAGCTTAAACTAAGCATATCAGTCTAGACATCCACCTCTCTAAAACAGAGGAAATTATCTTTTGATTCTACAAATAATAAGATCAAAACACTTGCATTTCCTTTCCTCACCAATGCAGCCCATAATCAAAACATTGTAAATTCTTTCACTTGCTTCTTTCCAACATTTCTTATTTTGCTACAATATAAAGCCTAGATATATTACAACTAAAACTTACTTCCTTAATTTAATATCATTAGCATATGACAGAAGTCATTAATAAAACTGAACCCACCTTTAATTTAAAATATCTCTGACTGCATACTATACAGAAGTGCTTTACAATACACCATGCAATTTACATTGATTTTTTTAATACAAATATTAATAACAAAAACTGTTTTAATTACAACTTATGTCTTTACTACCTTAAGTAAACTTCTAAATACTGTCGCAGTTATACTTTAAACTATGTTCACCTCAGATACCATGTTAGAACACATACCACATCTGCAGAGTATACTAAATGGCCAGCCCAAGAATCTAGTGACATATTAAATGTATTCACAGAGTTGTAGCTACATATATGAATCAGGAGTTTGTTACATAAACGAACAATGTTGTTGGAAACGCATTTTAAATGTCTTACAGTTATACAAAAACCAAGATGGCAACAAAGACTACTATACTGCAAAAATCTTTTGAAACAAGTTAACTTCAAATCCAGCAATATTAACTCACCATTCTGCAAAGATGTGAACTCTAAGAATAATCTACCTCTTATGAAATGGTAGTGAATGGAAAACAAACTCAAGAATTGAAGTCTGTCACAAAAATTAAGATTTTGAATATCACATAGATGGCTAGTAAATTTTCTTTGCACTCTCTTAAGAATTAAGTCACACTTGGAATAGAAGCAAAACATAACATTTGACTCTATAATTAGTTTAATGTAAGTTTTAAATAATTCTGTAAGTAAAGTAGAAATCTAGATTGAAAACTTCTGAAAATCTGACAACATACATTTAAGGCTAGATTATAATTCAAAATGTAAAGGGTTGATCAAGAGGTGGGTTCAACCGAGAGAAAGAGTGGGTTTTGGATGTAGATCCTCAAGGATAACAACACCCATACAGAATATTATATCCATAAAGCTGCAGAAAGTGTTCTCAGAACTAAGCCAGCACAAGAATGGTGAAAGGTGACTTTGCCAATAGAGATGACTACAAGTAGAGGTAGAGAAAACAGGCAACAGGGGGCTGGAATTTACTGGAGGAAACTGGCAAAGGAATCAAGGTATTGGGAGCATATAACTAGACAGGGAAAGGTAATAGTAGGATGCAGCTATGATGATGTTTGGACTAGAGACTGCCTTTCTTTTCAGGGACTGGTATCAGAGTATAGGTAAAGAGAAAGGGGAAGGAGAACCTTAAGTGACCTACTGTGGTAAAGTTTTGAGTTGAATCAAGAACAAAAGCTGCTGTAAAAAAATGGAATATTTAGTAGGGCATATAAAATATTTCATGATAACTATAAGAATCAGTCAGAGGAAGTTAGAAAAGATTGGCAGGAGAGACTGGAAAATTAATTTAAGAGGCAACTGATGGACATATGTATGGCTCCCAAATATGCAACAAAGTACAAAAAGTTTAGGAACTTTGCTTGGAAGTGTTTGCATATGTATTTTTATAATCCAAGCAGACCTCAAAGAAATTTTCCTCTAGTACATTGCAAATGTTAGAGGTGTAATGGAGAAGAAAGAGGTAACTGGGAAGATATGTTTTGTGAGTGTAATGAGCTGGCATATTTACGAACTATAAATTCTTCAGCTATTTCTATCTTCCCTAATAACTCTTGAATAATTTCCACTACTCAATCCTTAAATTCCTCTCTTTTTATCAGGTAGGTGGGGAAAAGCTAGTGTCTTATTTTTACATTATTTCCCTGCATTTTCATCTTACCTTTATTGATGCATGATCAAAAAAGTTATTGGACGAGTGTCTAGTATTCAATTAAATGTAAATATTCCTGTGAAATATAACTTCTATCCAGTCTAGTCCAGTTATTGTACCTTGGGGAATAATACGTAAATTCTGTCCCAAGTTCCTACTATTGAATTAACATTTTCCACACCAAATATATTCTTAAATTTCTTCAGAAATATACCCTCTTTTATCATAGTGTTCCTTCTAGGTCACCAATACATCCCTCCTATTGCAAATCAAATTTCAGTTCCCACCAAAAAATAATATTCCCTGCTGAAGGCTAATTATCTCTCCCAGAATTTCCTTAACTTCCATTACAGCAGTTCTTGTAAAATATAAAAACATGGCATGGTAATCCTCCTCCCTTGCCAACAGTCCCTGAGGAAATTATTCTTTTGAGCTAGAACATAGTATCTGAATTGTCTGGACATAATAAGGCTATGCTAAGTTTAATTCTGTTGGCTGCCAAAAAAAGTAACTAGAAAATAGAAATCAAAGTCTAAACCGACTGTGCTTGAAGTATTGCAGATTATAACACAGATAGAAGAACTGGAAGAGGGATCTTTTGAAAAGGGAAGGAGCAACTTGTGTAGAAATAAATGGAAATTGTCGGAACAATATATACTGAATAATGTTCAGGAGTAGGAGGAGGAGGAGTGAAGTCTGGGGTAGGCAGGAATTCAGCTAATTCTGTAATGTTGGATTGATGACAGTTTCAAAGAAAGAACAGCTATGTGATGTACAAGGTATGTAAATGGATAACATTAATATGTTTTCTTTTCTTTTCTGGTAATGTATGTTTGTCTATTTAAGTGATAATTTAATAAAGGTGTTTAAAACATACTTGTAAGGCTTTAGATTGACCCTGAACCACTGAATTTAAACTTCAGTTTGCAGTTGATGCAGACACCAAGATCTTTAAAAAAGGAAGTGCTTCCAACAGAAAACTTCCCTAGTAAGCTGTCATGAAACTATATTTACTAAAACTGATGTTAAATCCATTCCTAGTCAGGCATTTTACTACACTAGAAAGACAGTTAATAACATACTATAATCCATGTCATTAGTAATAATGGATCCTAACTTGATATCATCCACATATTTCATGAGTAGGCAGAAAGAAGAATATTAAGTTGAAAAGAGAAGGATCTAAAACAGTCTCATGAAGGAACCTTGAGTAAACATCAGTACAATGAGAATAATGACTGCCAGTTTTTACATTACACTGCCTCTTAGAACGTCATGAGTTAATCCAGTTTAATAAAAAGGTATTACTACCAAAGGTCACAGTGCATTTGATAACAGCACATAGTTTCACACGAAGACCGTGATGAGCAATGATAATGTGTTTAGCAATTCAGGTGATGTGTCCAGTAAAGTTAGGAAGAAGCTGTGGGTGCCTTCATTATCACAGTACTTAATTTATTATTAACAATTAAAATACATTAAAACTAATTTTAAAAGTTACAGGTTATAGTACTGCACAATCACGATCATACAGTACGTAACTACTGCAAATGCACAGATTTTGACACAATAAAAATACATATATAGTGCAGTTTTCTCCTGATCTTTAATTAACAATTAAAGGAACACTCTCTTCTGTACATCTTCTTACCTGTCCTTCTGCAACTGTCTCTATATCAATGATTGTGACAATTCCAGGAATGAGTGGACTGCGGCGAGTAGAGCTATGTGCTGACATTTCATCTTCAGCAGTTCCAGAAGGCAGAGTCCCAGCAAGCTGAGTAACTACCTTCCCTACCATGGTCAATCCAGTTTTCAGAGTCTAAAAATAATTCAGAGACAATAAAGAAAACAAAACAGTTAACAGATTGTATTTCTTTCTTTACTGTCTCTTTGTCTCTAAATCAGCATATTAACTAATTTGGCACACTCATTTACACACAGAGCTCTTGAACAAGGCACTAAGCTGCATTTATAATCTGTGTCCCCATTTCCTCTACCCAAAATAACCACACAACTAGTTGTCTCAAGTGACTAGGGATGTAGAAAGCAGGGGATGAACTGGTAAAGTTTGCTACATGTTTCAGAAGTACAAACACAATTTAATGAGAAGGAGGTAAAAAGCAACTTAAACCAATAATCCAGTTTGAGAAGCTGTTATGAATTAAAAAAAAAGACCCAAATCCCCAGTCCCTTCCATACACATACACAGTACTGCATAATCAATCATTCCATTACATAGATTGATAGTAAGACTCAGTGTTGTCCTCTTCCTTTCAGATACAATTTCTGTGCACTGCACACACATTTGCATACACACAGTGTTCAGTGGAACAGAGAAAACAAGGCACTATACAGAAAAAAGACAAAATTCATGTTTTACTGCACAGTCAGCTGATGCTCGCCATGGTAAACCATTCAAAGTGATAAACCAAACAAAAGTAGAGGTTTTCATAAGCTACTGCAGTCCAAATATTCCCTGGACTGCCATAGTGTCAGTAAACTTTTAATATAATTTCTTAGCCTTTTCAATCTGTAACAGAATGCTGTTCAATTATAAATTAGTTTCTGAGATTAGAGATGTAGCAAGGCTACTTGATACCCTGGACAATTCCTGCTATTTGGCATCAGCAGACAATTTGAAGAACAGGAGGACCAAAAAACTTAAAACATATTTTCAAAGCAGAGGATGAAGAAATACAGAATGGCTTTTTGCACTATCAACAGCAGTGATAAACTGTACCAAATTCTTAACTACAATTCATTAGCTGTGATAAAAGAACAGTTTCTTCAGGCTTATGTATCAATATACTAATCTCTTTGTTAAACTGTTTCCAACACCTTTGCTACACTGTAGCAAAGAGCTATACTACCTCTTTGCTTCAGTTTCTAATGTAACAGATAAAACAGACTGTTTGCCTGCCATTTAAATAGCCTTGACTTGTAAATCATGGTTGTTTAAATGATTGTTAATACTGCTTTGCAGGTGACCATTTGGAACCTCTGCTACAATGCTGATCATGCCACATAAAAGCCTATACAGAGGGCAGCCAACCCTTTGCCCCACCCCCTGCTATAACTTTGTCTGAGATCAGGGATCCATTCATTTAGAGACTCACAGGGTACCGCAGGACTAATCTATAGAGACATTAAACACAAGGCAAATGTTGGTGTTTTCCAGTTAATACATGAACAAGCCAAAAATAAGCAGCCTTGATGATGAAGAAGCCAGTCTGTAGGAATGCAATAAGAAGTTGCAACTGATTTGTCCATCACAGGATAAGGAAAGCAGTCTGGCTTCCTGCACCACTGCTGTAATATCTGGGGTATGCATACATACAAAAAAAACATATGCCATACTGTACGCATTTTTTCTTGAATCAATGTGAGCAAACAATTCATGGAGGCTGGTAACACACCCACTGTCTGTATTGCTTACTCAGCATTCTGGCAAACATACGAATGTTTAAACATGTCAGAAAACAAAAATATGCTTGCAGAAAGGAAGGCATACATTTGAAGAAATAAACATTTATTTTGAAGAGAAAGTTTGCAGAATAATACAATTACAATTCACAGTTTAAAAATTGTCCAAATGTGACTACCAGGGATCAACTCACTAAGGCAGGACAGCAGAAAACTGGGTGCTTCTTATCTAGAAATTTAATTTATACATCACTACAAGGAGAAAAGCCAAAAAGCCTAAAAGGGTGCAGTCTATTACATGTTTTGCATGTTTCAGGGAAGAAGCCAACAGATTTATCTTTACTGCAGAGGAGAAAGACACAAAACTAAAGACAACACAATAAAGAACTTTGCATTTATTCTCTACTTGTTCTTTAGGCAAATGGCCCTATTAAGACAATGAAACCTTATGTTGCTTAACTAAAGAATCAGGCCACAGACTGTGAATTTGGTGAGTTTCATGACTCACTAATAAAAGAAAGAGTAGCATGGAGTAAAATAAATTATCAAAAAAGAAACAGACTATTAAGAGCAGCAGGCCTGGACTTATCTAAAGCTGTGTGACACATGCAGTATGAGAGGACACGTGCAGAGTAAAATGATTTAACTAAGGAAACTGAAGTAGGTAAAAAAAAACAAGTCAAATAGGTGCAAAATGAGGAAAAAAAAGTTGAGATACATTGCAAGAGTAATGACAATCTGAAAGACAGCCATGAGGTACACAAGAGGTAAGTCTTAGTTAAAATGTACTTATCATGCTGCTAGTATGGCTATAACCATGATAAAAATCACTGTCCTGCATTTAATGAATTTTGTAAAAAGATGCAGTAAAGGGGTCTGGCATAATGGTTAAGGTATTTGCCTAATAGATACATGGTACATGGCTTGATTCTAATCAAGGCTTAAAATGGCCCATCAAGGCAGTAAGCCTAGTACTCACCTATAAACCTAGAAATATTCATTTCTCAGAGATGAGTAATTAAAGACATGTATGCACAAAATAAATTTACACATTGTCAAACAGAAACTGGAATGTGATACCTGGGTCACAGAAGACACCATGGTCAGCAGGCAAAAGGAAGAAAAGAAAAATGAAGTATAAAACTAAAGGTAAAATAGCTGATGCACTGAAATTTGAAAATATATTTGAAACTGTAAATCAGGTTTAACAGTCAGCATGATGGCAAGAAATGCTAAGAATCAATACATTTTTAATTAAAACTATATTCATACGTACAGAATGTGCTATTATATCTAACTATTCATATGTACAGAATATACTGTTATGTTTAATTTTGGCACTTGGGCTAAAAGACAGAAAAAAGAATATATATATATATATATATATATATATATATATATATATATATATATATATACACACACACACACACACACATTTATATTCAGGACACCATCTAAAGCATTATTTCAAAAGCTACATACATAAATACAAAAACAAAAAAAAGATATATTTCCTCTTTCAATTTAGAGCACTTAGAAAAGCAAATTCCCCTAATATTCAGGGTTGTAACAGTGTGAAAACAGATATGTTCCTGTAAGCATTCAGGAACAGTCAAAGAATGGCTCAAATACTGTACAAAGCTATATAAATTATACATGGCACACCTGTTGTGATTCAGATACAAGAAGGGAATTTACCTGAATTATATTACATACAAATATATTTTGATACTTTCCCAATGAAAAGCACTGGTAGCTCAAAGTAGTAAAAATGAGCAGGTATCAAAGTAAATGGAAAGCTTGAGTGTCATTAAAAAGAAATATAATGAAAGGAATACGTGAATACTATGATTATTGTAAGACAAGATTCACATCTGTATTGATTTGCAAGATCTGAATAAGGTAATTAATTTTTTTTATTATTAACAGACTGTCACAGTTATAATAGTAGTAGTCACAGGAAAGCCAAAATAAGAGCATTAACCACTGGGTGCAATTAAGTAAATGGTCTCAGGAAAGCTAAATGCAAAGTTATTTTTACTACTAGATGCAAATCGGGATTTTGTCAGGTAAGGCAGTTCATATGCAATTAAGAGTTACTGATTCCCCAGAGTTCTATTAGTTTTTTTTTCATCAGCAACAGTGGTTTTCCAAAGAAATGATTCACAAGACAACAAAGTATTAGAAAGTTATGTAAACATAAGTGATTGACTACTGAGGGATAATGGTATCAATCACAAAAACAACATCAGAAACTGGTTGGTATAATAACTGAATACATTAAGACATAATTTTAAGCTAAACAAAAGCAAACATAAAACAAAAGTGAGAAGTCTAAAATACACTGGGTACTATTCTATAATCAAAGGGACAAAGCCCTAATACAGAAAAAATCAAAGCTATTATGCGCATGCCAAAGTCAGACTATGGGCAATATTACACATTTTCCAGTAAATGTTCCAGTACCTTGCAAAGTTTATAATTAACATGCCTGAGGCAACTAGGTCTCTGAACATTTTTAGAGCAAAATTCAGACTGAGAATGGAGTTATGAAGAAAAGTGTTTTTAAATGCTTATGAACACAATTAGAAAAGAACCTGTTTAACATTTTACTATGTGAGTAAACTACTTTGTGGCAAACAGATGCCAGTCAGAATGATAAAGTGACTATGATTCAACAAGATTCATAGACCACATGCCTTTGGGTCAAAAAGCATGTAGAGAAATGTAACATATGCTCAAACAGAAAAAAGAACCATTATCAATAGTGACTTGGTAATTTCTCATTCAAGAAATATGCCTATGGTAAAGAAGTTTAAGTGGAAACAGATCATAAACCTTTGCAAAGTATATTCAGAATCTCTTTGTACAGGACACCAGTGAAACTGCAGAGAAGTTACTTAAATAAAAGAAGTATGATCTGAATGTTTGACATAGACCAGGTAAGGAACTACACATACTTGCAGATTTAACAAAGCAGCACAGAGAATTGTTAATAGTAGTAGTAGAGATTCTTCAGGTAATTCCACAGCTAGCAATAGGAAAAGAAAAATGTACAACAATTATAAATATGAATGAGCATTGGCTTAAAAATGCAATGGTTGAAAAATGTTAACATGCAAAGTTGGTCTCAGCAAATTTTATCAATAAAGAAATAAATTCAATCTTATTTTTCATTTAAATAAGAAATGCGTTCTGTCCAGGGCATAATGCTCAAAGCAGACAAAAAAAGAAGTTATGTTTACCATAACATTCCATCTGTGTTGCCAATCTTCATCTATTCTTGATTTGTGTTTACAGTTCCAATCCTTGGAACCAATCCATCCGTTATATAGCTAGCAATAGTCAAAAATCTCTCCAGCTTACAGTCTACCCACAATGCCCCTCTCTACATCACCTCAGATCAAGTTTGCAGACTTACAGAACACCATGAGACCTAACTAAAGTCCGAAGCCATGTCCAAGGTGTATCCTAACAAGGAATCCGAGGACAGCAAATCGCTCCACCAGAACTCTACAGCAGGGGACAGGTGAGGTGGGACACACTAATAGATGAAGCTCAACAACACAAATGTAATGTTATGGTAAGACATAACATGTTATCTGATATTGTCAATTTTCATCTATTCTTGACTTCTGGGACAGTCTCCACCTAACTTATATCCTGGGCGGCCCTATGGAAGAACATTCCTGAGAAAGTACAGTTCTGTACACTTACCATAAATGTAGATGTTCAAGTGTATTCACTGTTGCAGTCATTACACTTGGATTATCCTGCTGGCAGGCTACACTCAGTCGCCTGAATTCCAAAGTCTAGACCCGGCGTCGGTTGCTGTCACCTCTTCCCTGATGTCAGTGCGCCAGGGGTATAAAAGATGCAGCCAACGCCATTTTCTTCAGTTTTTCTTGCCCCAGATGTCAGCTGCCCCCAAAACGGTAGGCTAAAAATATGCCAATGAAACATGCATGCACAAAATATATTATACCTTCATCTAAAAGCAAATACACCACGTAGGTTGTATAAATTAGAGAGGTGCAGATAAGTTCCAGCAAAGTTATGGGGGATGGTGGGTGGGTAACCTGGACTGCAACAGTGAATACACTCGAACATCTACATTTATGGTAGGTACACAAATGTACTATGTTCATCGTGTTTCACTGTTGCAGTCATTACACTTGGGTTGAATCCCAAAGCTGAGGTTGGGTGGCTGGTCCTAAACAGGATTAGGAGAGGCTACCAGGCCCTGCATAACTGCAGTGGCAAAGCATGCTCTGGATTTAGAGTAGAGAGGTAAGTGGTAGTGCTTGGTGAAAGTGTGCACTGGACACCAGGTCGCAGCTTCTAAAATGTCTTTGCTTGGTACTCCTCTGAGAAAGGCTGCTGAAGTGGCTGCTGCTCTGGTAGAATGTGGCCTAATGCCCTTAGGCACTGATTTACCATGTTGTGCGCAGCAGAAGTGAATGCATTGTCCTATCCATTTTGAAATCGTCTGCTTTGAGATAGGCTTTCCTTGTGATCCTGCAGCATAAGCTACAAACAGTTGCTCAATTTTTCTGAAAGCTTTTGTTTTGTCCAAGTAGAATCGTAGCTGTCTGTGTATGTCCAAAGCATGCAGAAGTCTCTCCCCTTTATTCTGGGGATTTGGATAGAAAGTTGGCAAATGAATGGTTTGGTTAAGAGCCACACTGGAAATCCACCTTTGGCATAAATGTTGGGTTTGTCCTTAGAGAGTACCTGTCCTGATAAAAAATGATGAAAGGTTCCACTGCCATTAATGCCTGTAACTCTGAGACTCTTCTTGCTGAAGTTACTGCTAGGAGCAGAGCAGTTTTCCATGATAAGAATTTTATATCAGCTGTGTTGGCTGGCTCAAAAGGAGGTAGTGTGAGCTTTTCTAAAACAAAATGGAGGTCCCAAGTAGGTATCGGTGCTCTCCTTGGGGGTCTTATGTTTTTTGCCCCTCTGAGGTACTGCTTTTGTAGTGGATGTGAAAAAATAAGAGGTTCGTATTGCAATGAGCTGAAATGGCAGAGGCATGGATCTTAATAGATGAGAAGGATAGGCCTTTGTCCAGCATCTCAGTTAGGTATTGTAAAATCTGAGGAATATTTGGAACAAGTGGTTCGAGTCCTTGTGCCTGGTTCCAAGCACAGAATCTCTTCCATTTTTCTGCATAAGATTTCCTAGTGCTGGGCCTTCTGACTTCTAAAATGACATCCATAACAGCTTTAGAGAGAGGTGTGGTCTGAGTGTCTATATTATCTGCCATGCAGCCAGATTTAAGGTTCTGAGTTGGCTGTGCAGAATCTGATTGTTTTGTCGAGTCAGAAGATGAGGGATTTGAGGTAAAGGCCAGGCTGGGCCTTGAGTCAAGCTCTTTAGGATTGGGTACCAGTGCTGGCGTGGCTAGTCTGGGGCAATTAGGATCATTTTTGGCTTCTCTTGTCTGACTTTCAGGAGCACCTTGTGAAGAAGAGGCAGTGGAGGGAAGGCATAAACTGTCAGGGTTTTCCAGCTGAATGATAGAGCATCCACTTTCCATGCTTGTGAGTGATAAGTTCTTGTGCAGAATTTCTGTAGTTGGTAGTTGTGAGGGGAGGCAAAAAGATCTATGTCTGGGCATCCCCATTTGCTTGTTACCATGCCGAAGACCTGTGGATTTAGTTTTCATTCATGAGGATCCATGAGATTTCTGCTTAGTCTGTCTGCCAGTGTATTTTTCGTTCATGGCACGAATTGTGCCTGCAGTTGTACTTGATAGGTCAGTGCTGTGTTCCACAAAGTCATGGCTTGCCTGCAGAGGGGGTAGGAATGTGTGCCCCCTTGCTTGTTTATGTACCACATAACTGTGGTATTGTCTGTCTTTAGTAATAGTTGTCTTGGATGTAGTAAATCCTTGAAGGCTGTCAGGGCATTCCGTACAGCTAGCATCTCTTTTTGATTAATGTGAAGATGCATTTGTTCCTTGGGCCACGTGCCCTGAATACATTTTCCTGCCATGTGTGCCCCTCAGGCATAATCTGATGCATCCGTTGTTATTGTCTGCCTGGCTGTGGGTAAGGTGAAAGGTTGTCCCTTGTTGTGGTGACAGGCCCGGGACCAGAGAAAAGTGCTAGCATTCCCCCTAAGGGTGCTGCCAAAAGTAAGTGCTTGGCATTTGTAGAGGGAAGTCATTGGGACTGTTTCCTATAAGGTTGTGATTTGTCTTCTCCTCCTTTGGGGGCTGAAGCACCCCATTGTTTAGGTCGGTATGAGCCTTGGGGCTGAGATCTGCCTCTTGGGCGTCTGTATCTGCCTCTTTGTGGCCTGTCTGACACCAGAAAGGACCAATTGTTTGAAGGCCAGTTTCTGCTAAACCTAGGTGGTTGTACCTGTAAGAAATCCTTTACTGTCTGCATTGATTTTGCTTTATCCTCCATTTCCTTTAACACCTCTTCTGCCTTAACACCAAACAAAGTATCATGCTGTAGTGGAGTATCCAATAATTTTACTTTAACATGTTCAGGTAAACTTTGTTCTTTCAACCAAGCATGCCTTCGAATGACAGAGCCTGTAACTGCGGCTCTACAAGAAGCCTCTAATGAATCAAAACCACATTGCAGAGTATGCTTTCCCACTTGTTCAGCTGCATGCAATAAATCATGCATTTCCTTAATGTCAGTACTTTCTGAGTTTGTAGGCATTTTCTGTTTTAACAAAGACATGAGGTACTGTTGATATTTAAGCATGTGAAACTGGCAGTTTAAAGCCCTTACAGCTTGAAGTAGCAGAAGTGTAAACCTTTTTCCCCATATATCCAGAGCTCTAGAATCCCTATCAGAGGGGACAGGGTTTTTTGCAGTGGAAGCCTTAACCCCTTTGGGACCCTGAGAAATTGTTTCAGGGTCAGCAGCTGGGTTTTTATAAAGAAATTTATGAGAGTCAGGGACCCTGTAGTACTTGTCTGGCTTCACTGGTGCAAGGGGGAAAGAATCAGGAGACAGACTGGATTCAGAGAAAACATCACCAACAATATCAAGCACAGGGGGGATAGCCAGGGGGCTGTGATGAGGCAATAAAAGTAAGTCTCTGAGCCTTTTCTTGGATTCCGAATAATCCTGGCTCTCCCAATGGAAATGCTCCCTCATGGTGTGCAGGGTTTCCCCAAAAGAATAATCCTCAGGCGGAGAGGCTGAAGGTATAGATTCTTCTGCGTCAGAGTCCTCATAGGGAGGGAGAGAATATCCCTGATCTGAAGAGGAATCAGAGGAAACAGAAACCTGGTCAGAGGAATCATAGTCAGTGTCTTGCCTAGGCCTTTTACCAGGAGGGGGATGGAAACCCCTGATCTAAGTAATTAAGTCTTCGGCCATTTTAAGCATCTGTTTCTTTGGCATGGATGACTGTCCAGGAGAATGTTGTACTTGTTTACTTGTCTTTAATGGTGCTTTTGACTTTGCCTTGGCTGCTGCAGTGGACTTGATAGTAAGCTGTGAAGGTCTGAAAACACCCTCAGAAGCCGATATCTGCTCAGCGGCTCTGGACTCATCTGAGGGAATAGTTTCCGCAGGCCTAATACCTTGAGTTTCCAGAGGCCTAGATGTCTCCACGTGGGAGTCGGATATGGCCTGTGGCTCTGAGGTAGCAGGTGTCAGGGCCTGCGAAAGTGCCTCACTGAGAACCGGTGACTGGCCTAGAAGAGGCTTCGTCGTCGGTTTTGGACCTCGGATGCCTGTCCTTTTCCTTGTCTTTGCGTTTTTTATGAATTCTGGTCGTCGGTTGTTCCGACAGCATTATGTAGTTAAACCTTCGGCCAAAGTAATGTAAAGCAAAATCAAACAGACGCTTAATAGTGCGTTTGTTGAATCTAGCACAAAACTGACAACTAGTAACGTAGTGGTCAGGGCTTAGGAAAGGAATACAGTAAGAGTGAAAGTCCTAATGAGGTATTTGCTTCCCACAAGAAATACAATTGTTAACTTTTACTGACATCGGTCTGGAGCAAGAAAAAGTTTCCTCAATGGGGTACTTAGCTTTATTGAAGACTTCGGTTCTGAAACTCTTTCGAAAATCTCAGGAGTCGGCCGACTGGCACTTGCGAACTGCTTTTGCTTCAGGCACCACGTGGCAAGAAAGATCGAAGAAAATGGCATCAGTTGCATCTTTTATACCCCTGGCACACTGACGTCAAGGAAGAGGCGACAGCAACCAACGCCGGACCTAGACTTTGGAACTCTGGCCGACTGCAGGTAGCCTACCAGCAGGATAACCCAAGTGTAATGACTGCAACAGTGAAACACGAACATCGAAAATTTGTCGAGCCCAGTAAGGTGCAAGAAGGATTACTTTACTTCTCAACCGAGCTGTTTTCTTGAGGGAATGGGGGAAAGGCATAAAAGAGACCTGGGGACCAATTGAGGAGAAGAGTGTCTCTCTCAGTGACTCCCCCTGAGATGGAATTAAGGCAAAATACCTTCTTCACTTGTTGTTCAGGGGTGAAGTAAACAGGATGCAGCAAGGCTGGCCCCAGTGAAGGAAGATTTTCTTCGCCACTCCGGAATTTAGAGAACTCCGCAGGATGTGTTTTCCTATCAGAAAGCAGTTGGAAGTTATGGAACATTGCCAAACTCGAAGGGCTTCTTGACACAGCAGTTAGGACTGGGTTCCTCCTTGTTTGTTGATGTACCAGACTGTGGACATATTGTCTGACTGAATCGCTATAATCCCTTTAGGTAAGACAGAGTGAAATGCTTGGAACGCTAGGAGCACTGCCCTCAGCTCCAGTGCATTGATATGCAGATTGGCCTCAGAAGGGGAGTAAGTACCTTGGACGGTCTTCCCCAAGTAATGCCCTCTCATCCCATCAAGGAAGCATCCATGGTCACTATGGCCTTGGGCGGAGGAGGGACAAAGGGACAGTCCAGAAGAATTTTTTTTGACTACATCCACCAGGATAGGTCATTTTTGCACTGGCTAGTTATTAAAACTGGGTAATTCATGAGGTGGGTTAGAACTGACCATTGGTTTACAAGAAGCCATTGAAGGAGTCTCATATGAAATACTGCTAGTGGGACTAAAATTACTGCTGCCGCCATGGAGCCCAATGTTTGCAAAATTAGCTGAGCTGCTATCTTGTTTTAACAAAGGATAGGCTGAACCTGATATTGTATTTTCTGTAACCTGTGGTGGTGTAGAGATGCCACTTAGGACAGAATGTTTAGACGAGCTCCAATGAACTCCATATCCTGAGAAAAGATTAGGTGAGATTTCACAAGACTGACTGCAATGCCCAACTGCTGAGATAGTTTCAGAATGAAATCTATTGTTCGAAGTAGATGTCTGGTGGAAGCTGTGAGGAGCCAGTTGTCTAGGTAAGGAAACACTCAGAATCCGTGTAGGCTCAAATGTGCTGTCACTGCTGCTATACATTTGGTGAACACCTTGGAAGCTGTGGTGAAGCCAAAGGGCAGCACTCTGAATTGGCAGTGACTGGCTCCATTTTTATGTGGTAATATGCATCTTGAAAGTTGATAGAGCACATCCAATCATTTTCCTCTAGAAAGGGACGTACTGACTGAACCATGACCATCCAGAATTTTGACTATTGGACAAATTTGTTGAGAATGCGGACATCCAAAACTGGTCTCCAGTCCCCTGTCTTCTTTGACACTAAAAAGAACCTCGAGTAAAATCTGGATCTTAACTAGTGATGGGACGTCTTGGATGATTCTTTTTCTAGCAGTTTTTGTATTTCTAATGCTACTTGATCCCTCTGGCTAGGTGGAATGTCAGGGAGTCTTGCACGGGTTCTTGAGTAAGGAGTGAAGGGGATTAAATAACCTCTGGAAATTATCCTTAGCACTCAGACATTGGTAGTTATGCGTTGCCAGGCTGTTGGGTGCAAGGAGAATATTCCCCAGACTGCCACCAGAAGCAAGTGATCGGGCATCCTTTCAGAAGCGCTGGTAGGGTTGGCCAGAGGACAACTTCCTGGAACCCTGGTTCTGCGGACCATCCCTGTCTCTGAGATGGCATCTTCCATTGTAACCCCCCCCCTGTCCCGAGAGGAGTCTGTCCCAGGCTTCTGGGACTTCTTGAACTACATTTTGCCACACCTCTGATTCCTGGAGTAGGATCGTTGAGGAGTGGAAAAATGTACTCCCACAGCAGCCGGAGTCTTTCCATCTTTCTCACACCTGGATAGAGTTTCTTAATTTCAGGCCCAAAGAATGAGGATCTGTCAAAGGGAGCACTGACCAAGGAAGATCTGAATGGTTCTTTAAACTCACACAAGTGCATCCAAGCATGTCGTTGAATTGCAACACCTGATCCCACTGACCTGGTTGCCCCTTCGGCTGCAAGTGCAATGAGCCTCATGGACGCATTCGGAAGACGCCAGGGTAGCTAACAGGGAGGCCACTTTTTCTTGGACCCCCCCCACCCAGCTACTGCTCCCGCCAGGGTATCTGACAGCTCCTTGACCAGATCCCTCTGAAGCCTAATGGAGTGTGCTAAAAAGTTAAAAGACCTGATGGAGAAGGTTGATGATGTGTAGACCCACTTCCCAAATATGTCCGTCTCCCTGGACTCTCAGTTAGGGGGATGTGCAATAGACCTTGCCTCAGCTAGTTCTTTCTGTGTAGCTGCTGCTAGCACCAAGGCATCAACTATTAAACCTTTTGCCCAATGTGGATGATCCTCAGGGCTGGAAAGAATTTGGTCAGGTCTCTGGAGGACAGGTTCTAGAGAGTCAGGAGCTTTCCAGGCCTACTGAGCGATCAATTTAATTAGACAGTCAGCAGGTGGGGTAACCCAGGAGGTAGACGGGCAAGCTCCAAAGACTTGCAAGTACACAGATTCCTTGGAAGAAGGGTCTTTGGGCTTCCAATCTCACCTCTGTTTTAGGATCTCCAGAATGTCTCTAAAGGAGACGTCTTCCAGGGGTGACCAGGGGGAACCCTCCACCTCATCGAAATCCATGTCCTCCATAATGTATTCTTAAGGAGAATCAATGCGTTTCCTCTCACACAATTTCTTCCAAGAAGGTGCTTCAGTAGGAGCATCTGAAGAAGTCTCAGAAGAGAGTAGACCTTTTGTAGGAAAGGCTTGTGACCTTGGAGTTTGCTGTCCGGGGGTGGAGTTTGGTGGCAGCTCCAGTAAAGCAGGGTTCAAGGGGTGAGATTCTGGTAACACAGAAGCCACCTGAAATGAAGCTGTGACCAAAGCTCTTTCCATGGCTTGAAAGGCAGGACCCCTTGAGGAGGGATGGGAGCCTGGAATGGAGACAAACTCAGAACCAGGGTCACACCCCACACTGAGACCCCCCACCTGAAAAGCCAGAACCAAGGACAGGTCCTCTGTTGGCACAGCCCAAAAAGGCAAGGTTGGCTCCATAGAAAAAAACAGAACAGACTAAAATCCCTTCTGCCCAACAGCAAAGACATGGTCCCGAAGGCACCGGAAGAGTCAAAGCCATACCTGGTAGCAAAGACAAGGAGGTTGTCAGGGCTGAGGTGATTGTAACCAGTGTGGCTAGAGTCAACTGCTCTAAAACCTGTAGAAGCGGTTAGAGAAGGAGAGTAAGAATGGGTCATGGGAGAGAAATCCCCTGCACCAGAAGGGAGAGGGGGCTGAGAAGATGGGGAAAGACCCCTAGCTGTCAGAATCCGATCCAACAACCTCACTATATCAACTTCAGAAAGACTCATGGTGAAGTGAACAGACAATGCAGATGGGGACGTGGGTCTTTCTACAAAAGGGCTGGATAAATCTGTCTTTGGCACCATCTGTGGGGCTGTAGGAGATATTGGCGCTGACATGGCAGCAGTGGGAATCCGTGCCACTGCTGGAACCGTAGCCAAACTAGTAGTAGTAGGTGTCGTAGTCAGTGTGGACGTGGTGGATGGTGTCGATGGCACCAGTAAGGTTGTTGGTACCAAAGAGTCACTCCGTTCTGAGAGCTTTGGAACTTTAGATTTTGGTTCCGAAGAGGAACCTGCAGATGAATGTTTATGTTTCTTTACTGTCAGTGCTGAGGGTGATGTTGGCACCAAATGGGAAAGTTTTGGTACCAAAGGCCAGAGGAGACTGGTCAGCCTTGGACAAGGCTTCTTCGAAAGGGGCTTTAAGAAGCCCTTTGAGAATAAGTTTATTTCTGCATTCTACCAGGGCTCTATTACTGAAACCCTGGCAGAGAGTATAGCTAGTATTCAAGTGGGATGCTCCCAAACAATATACACAGCATTTATGACCATCTGAGTTTGGCATTTTTCTTCCACACTCTCTACACTCGTTAAAACCAGCTTTGGATTATTTAGATTTATCTGCCATCACCCCAAATCAAAAAACCCTGGAGAGGCAGAAAGGAAGGAAAAAGAAAGAGAAAGATCAAGCACTCACAACAGGCCAAAACTACCACCAGCAATGGTAGAAAGATTACCTAACAGTAAGAGAGAGAGAGAGAGAGACAAAGGGAAGGAAACTATCAACGATGGTAGTAAATAATACCAACGGTAAAGGGAAACACAGTCACAGCTAAGGGGTACACAAAAGATTATTTGGAAAAATTAGAAAGGATTTCCAAAAATGTAAGATTTTTTTTACTTAGCTACAAGAGAGGAGTCGGCTGATGTTTCTTGTTGCAAAAGCGGCAAATGAGATCTGAGGTAATATAGAGAGGGGCATTGTGGTAGACTGTTAGTGCAAGAGATTTTAGGCTGACGTGAGCTATATAACAGTCAGATTGGTTCTGAGGATCGGAAACGTATCCACAAGTCAAGAATGGGTGAAGATTGCCAACATCAAATTAATAGTTACCCAAAGAATAAGAGAAATTCTTCGGATGATACACAAGTGACACTTGGGATTAGTGAAGTGCAAATACAGATTACAATCTATTGGCCAACAATGTTTAGTCAAACAGAAAAAGAAGTGTACAGTTGTGCCACATACAATATATTCTCTAACAATATTCCAAAGGAAAAAAATGATAACATACTCTATACCAGGTTTCATGGAGGCATACGGCACAGATCTCTCTCAATTCAAGAAAGCCATGTATCCAATATGCAAAGATGATTACTCCAATTTCCCTGAAATAATACCTAATGCTGTCATATCAGATAATAGTCTCAGATACAAAACTCAAAGGTTCAGAAGTACAAAAACTATAACTAACTAGTGAAAAATCTGATGAAAAACTGCAGCAGATTTTTTTTGCAAATATTTAGTGCCTGATAAATCCAGAAAAGGAAATCTCAGTGTGTGTAACATTTTTCAAAAGTTTCAAGACATTTCAGGATATAAAATTAAGGATAAAACAAAGGCTGTAGCCATAAATTACAAACCCTCACATAAATTGGTTCAGAAATACCCATAGTTATGGGGATAGAATAAAATGATGTATTTATGAGTGTCGATTTAAAAAATGGCTTCTGTCATGACAGCTAAGACTATGTGAAAACAAACTACACAAAAGATAATACAAAAAATTGGGAAACCAGAAGGTCTTGTATCATAAACAAGTAGTCAAAATGTTTTTACTTCCTTTGGTTTTACGTATGGGTCAGGTATACTTTTTATCAACCAGAGGAGAAGTTGAGGACAACAATTAATAAGTTGAAAAAATTTATCTGCGAGGAGAAAAGAGTAACAGTAAAGTGGGATAAGATGATTCATCCAATAGAAAAATGTGGTTTAGCATTACCCGATGTTAAGGGATATTTCAGAGCTACACAGTTAAGGCTCATATACATAAAACAAGCAGAAAGTTAATTCAAAGTAAAAAGGTATGATGATGAAAGCAGGAGGAAGTTCAAGAGATAAGGAAAGAATGAGAGTTTGGAAGAAGATCCTTATTGAGAATAACAACCATACAGAATATTATATTCATAAATTAGCAGAATATATTCTAAGAACTAAGCCAAAACAAGAATGGTGAAACCAGATGGTGCCAATAAGGATGGCTACAAGTAGGGGTAAAAATAATAGGCAAGAGAACACTGGAATTTACTGGAGAAAACTGGCAAAGAAACAAATGTAATGACAGCAAAAGGTAAGAGTGGGATGCTGCCAAAACTGAGACTGCCTTCCTACCAGGTATTGACAGTGTACAGGCAAAAAGAAAGGGATAGGGGAATCCTAAGTGAAAGACTTGCTCTGGTAGAGTTTAAAGTTCAATGTAGAACAGAAGCTGCTATTAAAAAGGATAATTAGTAGGGCATATAAAATATTGCATGATAACTATAAGAATCAACCAGAAGCCATTTACAAGGGGGCACTGAGAGGGCATACGTATGGCTCCCATGTAGGCAGTGAAATCCAGAAGGTTTAGTATTTTTGCTTGAAGTGTTTGTATAGGTATTTTTATACCTCGGGCAAATCTCAAAGAATTTTTCCTCCAGTAGACAGCAAATGCTGAAGGTGTGATGGGAAAGAAAGTAGTAATCGGGCACATAGATTTGGGGAATATAATGAGTTGCCAAATTTAAAAAATTCCCTACAGAGTTCTCTGTTAGAAATATTTGGTGAGCAAATAGCTGTAACTAAGAAAGTGATTATTTTGAACTGGGAAAACAGGATCTGAACTACCTAGACACAGTAAGACCTTAAGTTGAATTTTGTTGAGTGCCAAATGATCAAGTATTAGAAAAGGGAAATCAAAGTCTAAACCTACTGTATTTGAAGTACTGAATATTGTAAAGAGGTAAAAACTGGCAAGAGAGATCTTTAGAAAAGGGAAGAAGCATGCAAATTAATGGAAATTGTCAGACTAATATATGTAGAAAAAGGCAGAAATTGAGGACTTTAGGTAATGGACTGATGATTATTATAAAGAAAGAAAAGAGATGTGATGTTATAATTTATGTAATTGGAAAAATGTTAATATGGCTTTGTTTTCTTTGCTTACGTCTTAAGTGATAATTTGGAAGGAACAAATGGGCCATATGGCTCTTGCAGCCACAGAACAAATGGGGTGATTGTGTGCAAGTAGAGGAACCAATAGGCTGTTCCTGAAGAAATAAAAAAAAAATGCTCCATTAATGGGATTCATTGTCTGATTAGATCAACTGTTAAAAGACAAAGTTAAAAACAAATACATACTTCATCTGTGCTACTGATGGCCAACAATCAATACAAAGATAAGGAAATACTGGAAAAATCATCAGAAACAGAAAAACTCTTATGACAGAAACTATTGGAGAATACCATATTTAAAGGCTGGGCATTCCAGAAAACTACCAGATTTAAAGTAAAAATACAAAAGCCTTGGTCAGCTTTGCAACCTGCAATAATAGTAGCTGGTCTAGCATCTGAATAAAGATCGTATGTTATTCCTTTGTAAGATGAAAAGCTGTATATATGAAATCAGAGAGATCTACACAACTTCTTCTTCTTCTTTTGGCTTTTCCCAGTTAAAGGTCACCACAGCAGATCACCTGTCCGCTCATGATTGGCAGTGGAGTTTACGGTGTTGAGTTGCCAGCCCGGTGCCCAACCTTCCACAGAAGGCACACACACACACACACACTCACACCTAGGGCCAATTTAGAGTGTCCAATCCATCTACAGCATGTCTTGGGGATGTGGGAGGAAACCGGAGCACCCAGAGGAAACCCACGTGACAACAGGGAGGACATGCAGACTCCGCACAGAAGAAGCCCCAGCCAAGGATCGAACCGGAGAACCTCTTGCTGTGAGGTAGCAATGCTAACTGCTGCACCACCATGGCCACCCAGAGATCTGCACAACTGATATGATGTATTTCAAGAAAGAAGAGTCATAAGAACTGTCATCTCTCAATTTTGAAAACATGAATATGTCACTGCAGGGACTCACTCTTTCCAGAACACAACTGTGAATAGGCAAAAGTTTGAAAAGCAAATTAAATATTTCAAATATATTAATACAAGCTTAAAAATCAACAAAAAGTAGAGGAAATGCTAGGGAGAAACCAGAGAGACATAGGTATTGTTATGATAAACTGCATAAAATAACAATAGTTACAAACAGGAGGTGAAACTGGAAGTTCACAACCTGAAGCTGAAGTAGTTGGTTAAATAGCAGAACCAAGACTATTTACAGTGAGAACAATGGAAAGTTATACAGAAGGAATCTCAGACATTTCTTTTGTATATAAGAAATATATTGACATTCCAGAGAAATGAGCAAACTGAACTTTCTCAACCAGTATGAGCTCAAGAAAAAGACTTTTGAAATCTGTGACATTAAGACTTGTAGAGACAAGTTCCTTTAAATGTGTCACCAAGAAAATGTTGAGTGCAGGGAGAATGGGTATCCTACATGGAAAGGATTACCAAATATCTTAGATTTGGAAGACAACTGAAAAAACTAGATAGATATATAAACAGACAAAGGAGGTTGTGACAGGTTCACAGATAGATTCATAGATTAGTACTAGGCTAACTGCCCTTGTGAGCCAATTTTAAGCTTAGCCAATTATCCCTTTTGAGACTCAAACCCTGCACCTTGTGTGTGTAAGGCAAACACCTTAACCATTAGGCCACCCTCCCAACCCTGTTCTTTCCAGTAGTGAGAATCAAACCTTGCACCTTGTGATTGAAAGGCATATACCTTAACCTCTGTACCATTTGGCCTTTCAGATATGTGCACTTTCCTACCTCTAGGTCCAGAAAATTACCGAGCTTTTTGTAGTCTGTAGATGAAAGTTGCCTGATTGCAAGGAATAGAAATTTAAACTTATTAAAATGACATTTGAACGTAAACAAATCACACAATTTGAAATAAAAGCTGATAACATGATTACTATGAAGTTAAAGAACAGATATACCCTAGGCATAACATTTTATTTCCCTAAGGTTTTATCCTCCATTCTAATGAATGATCTCCATTTTTCCAGACAGTTAAAAAAAAAAAAAAAAAAAAAAATTCATAGGATTTACTGGTTTCTTCCCTTCTGCAACATCTGTGTCCACTGTTCCAGTCAGTTTCCTCAGTATACAACATGTTGAGGCCGAATTAAATGCCATGGAACTTTCTTTAGGAATTTGTCTCTTCTTATACCATTTTGCTTACTACAATTGAAAGTTTCTTGCCATAAAAAGCACATACAGTGAGGCATCTTTAGCGCTTTCTCTCTCACAACCACTTAACTCATAAAACTATTAATGCTAAAACGTGTCTTTTTTCACTGTGCCCTTTCCTACCCCTAGGTCCAGAAAATTACTGAGCTTTTTGTAGTCTGTAGATGAAAGTTGCCTGACAACAGAGAAAGTACAGTTGTGCACCTACCACAAATGTAGATGTTCGAGTGTATTCACTGTTGCAGTCATTACAATTGGGTTATCCTGCTGGCAACCCGCAGTCGGCTTGAATTCCAAAGTCTAGGTCCAGCGTTGGTTGCTGTCGCCTCCTCCCTGACGTCAGTGCGCCAGGGGTATAAAAGATGCAGCCAATGCCATTTTCTTCAGTTTTTCTTGCCCCAGATGTCAGGTGCCCCCAAAATGGTAGGCTAAAAATGTCTGTAAAGCATAAATGCCACAAGTAACAAGTTTCCTTCATCTACAAGCAAATACACCACATAGGTTGTATAGAATAGAGAACTACAGATAAGGTCCAGCAAAGAAAGAGGGATGGTGGGTGGGTAACCTGGACTGCAACAGTGAATACACTCTAACATCTACATTTATGGTAGGTACACAACTGTACTATGTTCATCGTGTTTCACTGTTGCAGTCATTACAATTGGGTTGAATCCCAAAGCTAAGGTTGGGAAGCTGGAACTAAATAGAATTAGGAGCGGCTATGAGGCCCTGCAGGACTGCAGTGGCAAAGCCTGCTCTGCATTTGGAGTAAAGTGGTAAGTGGTAGTGCTTTGTAAAAGTGTGCACTGAACTCCAGGTTGTAGCCTCTAAAATGTCTTTGGTTGGCACTCCTCTGAGGAAGGCTGCTGAAGTGGCTGCTGCTCTGGTTGAGTGTGGCCTAATGCCCTTAGGCACTGATTTGCCATGTTGAGAATAACAAACAAATGCAGTGACCTATCCACCTGGAAATAGTCTGCTTTGAGATGGGCCTTTCTTTTGATCCTGCAGCATATACTACCAGTAATTGCTCAGTCTTTCTGAAAGCTTTGGTTCTGTCAAAGTAGAAGCACAGTTGTCTGTATATGTCCAAAGAATGCAGAAGTTTCTCACCCTTATTCTGCGGGTTTGGATAAAAGGTAGGCAAATAAATAGTTTGGTTGAGGGCCACACTAGACACTACCTTAGGCATAAATGTGGGGTTTGTCCTTAGAAAAACCCTATGTGGATGAAAAATGATAAAAGGTTCCACAGCCATGAGTGCCTGTAGCTCTGAGACCCGTCTTGCAGAGGTTATTGCTAGGAGCAGAGCTATTTTCCATGATAAAAATTTTATGTCAGCTGCAGCGGCTGGCTCAAAAGGAGGCAGAGTGAGTTTTTCCAAGAAATAATTGAGGTCCCATGCAGGTATTGGTGCTCTCCTTGGAGGCCGTAAGTTTTTGGCTCCTCTGAGGTACTGCCTTAATAAAGGATGAGAAAAAATAGGTGGCTCTGTATTGTAATGAGCTGAAATGGCAGAGGCATGAATCTTAATTGATGAAAAGGATACGCCTTTGTCCAGCATCTCAGTTAAGTATTGTAAAATCTGAGGGATATGTGGAACAGTCATGTTAATTCCTTGTGCCTGGCTCCAAGCACATAATCTCTTCCATTTTTCTGCATAAGATATTCTGTTACTGGGCCTCCTGGCCTCAAGATAACATCCATCACCACTTTAGAGAGAGGTGTGTTTTGAAAAGCTACATTATCTGCCATGCTGCCAGATTTAAGGTCCTGAGTTGACTGTGCAGGATATGATTGTTTTGTTGGGTCAGTAAGTGAGGAACTTGAGGTAATGCCCATGCTGGGCATTGAGTTAAGTTCCTGAGGATTGGGTACCAGTGCTGGCGGGGCCAGTCTGGGGCAATCAGTATCATTTTTGGCTTCTCTTGTCTGACATTTAGGAGTACCTCGGGGAGGAGAGGCAGTGGGGGAAAGGCATATACTGTTAAGTTTTTCCAGCTGAAAGACAAAGCATCCACTTTTCATGCTTGCTTGTGTTAAGTCCTTGTGCAGAATCTCTGTAGTTGGCAGTTGTGAGGGGAGGCAAATAGATCTATGTCCAGGCATCCCCAAGTCCTTATGATGTTGAAGACTTGTGGATCCAATTTCCACTCGTGGGGATCCATGAGGTTTCTGCTTAGTTCTTCTGCCAGAGTATTTGTCCTTCCTGGTAGGAATTGTGCTTGCAGATGTACCTGGTAAGTCAATGCTGTGTCCCACAAAGTCATGGCTAGTCTGCAAAAGGGGTAGGAATGTGTGCCTCCCTGCTTGTTTATGTACCACATGACTGTAGTATTGTCCATCCTTATCAGTAGTTGTCCTGGATGAAGTAGATCCTTGAAGGCTGTCAGGGCATTTTGAACAGCTAACATCTCTTTTTGGTTGATATGTAGATGCATTTGGATTGCAGACCATGAGCCCTGAATACATCTTCCTGCCATGTGGGCCCCCCAGGCAAAATCCGATGCATCTGTTGTCAATGTCTGCCTGGCTGGGGGTAAGGTGAATGACTGCCCCTTGTTGTGGTGACATGCCTTTGCCCACCATCGAAACCCCTGTTGCAGGCAGGGAATGAGTGTAATTATTGTTTCCAGGCTGTGACAATGTTGAGTCCAAATACTTTTTAGATACCATTGTAGTTTCCTCATATGCAGTCTTGCATATGGAATTAGCAGAATGCAGGATGCCATGAAGCCCAAAGCCTGCAGAATTTTTCTCGCAGTTAACTGGGTGTTTGTTGCCATTTTTTTGAAATAAGCAGTCAGTTGCCTTAGTTTGTCTGGCGTGAGATAAGCCATCTGGGCAGTTGTATTTAAGCTTGCAACCAGGAATATTATCTCGAGAGGGTACAAGTTTTGATTTCTTTTCGTTTACTGTGTACCCTAGGCATGTTAATAATCTGTTTACAAACGCCAGATGCTGTACTAGTATGTCCTTGTTCTCTGCTTGAATAAGGCAGTCGTCCAAATAAAGATATATCTGTATTCCTCTTTGCCTGCAAAAAGCAATTACTGGTGCCAGGCATTATGTAAAGACCCTGGGCGCAGTAGATAAGCCAAAGGGCAGTGCAGAGAATTAGTAGTGCAATGAGCCAGCTATGAATCTGAGGTATCTTCTGCATGATTGTCTGATTAGAACATGCAGGTATGCCTCTTTTAGGTCTAAAGTTACAAGCCAAGCCTTCTTGCCCAGCATGGGCAGGAGCTGCTGCAGAGTCAACATTTTGAATTTTGGAATATCCAGGTATGTGTTTAGAATAGATGGGTCTAATATTGGCCTCCAGGCTTTGTCCTTTCTGGGCACCAAGAAAAGTCTCGAGTAAAATCCTTGTCCCTGCTCTTCTTGTGGTACTTGTTGAATGGCCCTCATTGTCCATGAGGGATGAAACTTGTTTTTGTGCCTCTGCCCATTGATTTTTTGGCAGGTCCGGCATACCGTTTGCCCTTGGCATGGTGTGAAAGTGGAACCTGTAACCTTGTGACACTATATTCAAGACCCATTTGTCCTGGGTGATTAGGTGCCAGTTTTGAGAAAAAAGTGCTAGTTTTCCCCCTAAAGGAGCTGCCAGAAGATAAGTGCTTGGCGCTGGCAGGGGGAAGTCATTGGGACTGCTTTCTGTATGGCTGTGATTTGTCTTCTCCGCTTTTGGAGGTAGAAGCACCCCATTGTTTAGACCTGTATGAGCCTTGGGGCTGAGATCTGCCTCTAGGGCGTCTTTATCTGCCTCTTTGTGGCCTGACTGGAAAGGACCAATTCTTTGTAGACCAGTGTCTGCTAAATCTTGGAGGCTGTACCTGTAAGAAATCCTTGACTGTTTGCATAGATTTGGCTTTGTCGTCCATTTTCTTCAACACCTCTTCTGCTTTAACACCAAACAAGGTATCATGCCGTAATGGAGCATCTAATAATTTTGCTTTAACATGATCAGGCAGATTTTGTTCTTTTAACCAAGCATGCCTCCTAATGACAGAACCCGTAACAGAGTCCTCCAAAGAATCAAAACCACATTGTAAAGTATGCTTTCCAACTTGTTCAGCTGCATGCAATAAATCCTGCATTTATTTATTTTCTGCACATTCAGAATTTGTCAACATTTTCTGTTTAAGCAGAGACATAATGTATTGCTGATATTTAAGCATGTGAAACTGACAATTTAAAGCCCTTATAGCCAAGGTATAGCAGAAGTGTAAATCTTTTTTCCCCATCTGACCAGTGCCCTGGAATCTCTGTCAGAGGGGGTAGGGTTTTTTGCAGTGGAAGCCTTGACCCCCTTGGGACCCTGAGAGATAGTTTCTGGGTCAGCAGCAGGGTTTTTAAAAAGAAATTTGTGGGAGTCTGGGACCTTGTAGTATCTGTCTGTCTTAACAGGAGCTGGAGGTAAGGAGCCTGGAGTCAGACTGGACTCTGAAAATACATCATCTACAATGTCTAGCACATGTGGAATAGCCAGGGGCCTGTGTTGAGGCAGTAAAAGAAAGTCTCTGAGCCTTTTCTTAGATTCTGAATAATCTTGGCTATCCCAGTGGAAATGCTCCCTCATGGTATGCAGTGTTTCCCCAAAAGAATAATCCTCACGAGGAGAAGCTGAAGGGATAGATTTTTCAGCATCAGAATCCTCATAAGGAGGAAGAGAGTATTCCTGATCAAAAGTGGAATCAGATGAAATGGAAACCTGATCTGAAGATTCTTATTCTACCTCTTGCCTAGGCCGCTTGTCAGGAGGGGGATGAGAACCCCTGATCAAAGTAATTAGGTCTTCGGCCATTTTGAGCATCTGTTTCTTAGGCATGGAGGCCTGTCCATGAAGCTGTTGTACTTGCTTCTTTGTCTTTAAAGCTGCTTTAGTCTTTGCCTTTGTAGCTGAAGTAGTTTTAACATATAGTTGTGTAGGCCTGAAAACACCCTCAGAAGCCAATGACTGCTCAGTGGCTCTGGACCCATCTGAGGGAATGGTTTCCGAAGGTCCAATTCAGCAGAGTTGTCATTCAGCAGATTCAACATTGTTGCCGAACACATTACAGTACTTCAAGTCTATATCAGCAACTGTGGGTTGTGGGGGGGGGGTCTATAGTGGGTGGTGGGGAGAAGCACTTTCTCATTATACTTAGTCATGTAGCATTCTACCATATGCCTCTGTTGTTCATACCTTCATTTTGCATACACCTGTCTTTTTTTGATATAGGCATGATATATGACCTGGAGCACAGAAAATTATGGGTCTATATTAGAACACCGAACATTCAAAATGTCAAGTGTTCTAATATCGACCCATTTTCAGCAAACGCTGAAAATATCGAAGAAACAGAAAACCAAATTTTTTCCTAGGGAAAGAATTTTGTTGTCAGTTTCTGTTGCTTCTGTATTTTCAGCTCTCTGGTGGAAAGTTACGGGTCTGGTTCAGGTAAGTGTGCGACTGTGTGGACATGTGGGTTAGGGCGCTGGTGATAGACCTTAGGGTTAGGATTTAGGTTAAGGTAAGTGGATAGTTAGTGGTGTATGTATAGTTTAGTGTAGGGTTAGGTGTAAGAGTTTAGGTGTATGTGTGTGGATTGCTGTGTGTGTGTGTGGGTGTTTTGGAACATCAAATTTTTTCCCTAGGAAAAAATTCGCTGTTCTGAATGTTTGATATTTTGTATTTTCGATTGCTAGGGTTCAATATTAGAACACTCGACATTTTGAATGTTCAGTGTTCTAATATAGACCCCAATTTACTTACGGTCTTAGCAAAGCACCTGCTGACTGCTTTGTCTGTTTGGCATAATTTCTTCTCTGCCTGTAGTAAAGCACAATGCCCTCTTAGGGATATTGGAATTCATAGGTAGTATCAGTGTCATGCACTTGAACATGTCCCTTCTGGCATGTCCACATGGTCACTCACACACACCCCCACTGCATATTACATCCAACAATCTCTAACTGTAGCCTCCACTCTGGCCCAATCAAATCCATCTATGAAGAAAGTGACACTGCATATCTGCCTGCGTATCCCACAATACTGATCTTTAGTTCATGTATCTAGTCAGAACTATCTAAGCTGTATAAACACTATATGCAGTGCCAGTGTAGTACAGATTAGGTAACAGTAGCAGTCATAGAAGTCATCTGTTGAAACAATACTATTCATTTTTTGTCTCTTCTCCTCACTACTCTTCTTTCTGTTTTATTTGCTGTTTCCTACCATTTGTTACCATTTTTGTAGCATTTGCTACAGCTCTGCCAGTGGAGAAGCAAAGTCTTCTACCCCATTATCAACATCAACCTTTTCCTTCTAGCATTCCATATGGATCCAGGCCTTCCTCTCCTTTGGGTGCAGTGGAGGACAGTCTGGGGTGTCTCAGTGCTTACTGGAAGAGGCTACTATTGTACTCTCCTGTGGCACTATTAGGGGTTAACAATTCACCTGATGGGAGTTGGTGAACCAGTAGCTTAATGCCTGGGCTAGCTCCTACAGAGGGTCCTTCATGTGTCCTCAAGAGTTGCACCACTGTCTGTTTTGCCATCACCACCACTTCATGCAGGGCCCAGTACAGAAGGTACCCACAGCGGAAACTGACATTTCTCTGAGTCTAGCCCAGATGTAATGGAAGTGGGATACCCACTCTGGTCTTCCCCTTCCTTGTTTGTCACATTCCATCCTTGCTTGTTGTCCAATGATTCCACCATCACCATCTTCTGCACTCAATAATTCCATTATCAAATCCACCCTTTTGGGGTCAGCACCACTCCTGATGGTCTTTGCCTGTGTTTTGTGTGTGTGTTCCCCTACTCCCATACCTCTATTCACTTTCCATCCTCTGCACTCCCCTCAATATCCTTCCTTATACGCACTTCTTTAAAAAAGAAAATTTGCGTCTGTCCCTCTCCCCACACCCACCTTCATTGTGCCCCTGCTTGCTCTACCCAATTCCTTCTTTCCTATACACTCAAATTCCTCCCCATTTAAAACAAAGTAGTATGTAGAAGTTGCTGGGTGGCACCTACTGTAGCTTCCATTTACTCTCAGAGAGTCACCATGTAGTGCATGTGTACTCGCTTAATCATTTACATGCCACTTGTTCTACACGTTTTCTCATGACATTCCTGGTGTCAGTAGCAGGAATCTCTCCTCTCACTGCCAGGCTGACATTTCTGAGAGAGACTTTCTTAAGTAGCAGCACCATGGACAGGCAGATTCCTGACACTTAAATAATAATTACCTTCAGACACCACGTCACACCTCAGGATCTTCATCATCACCTTACACAATCACAGAAGGAATGTTTCCAAATACCAGAATACCAGCGTGTGTAATCCCTGATATTTCTTTAAATGTATGCAAGAAAAATTTTATAAACTGTATAACACATATGTAGGAAACTCTTTGAGGGTCATTGTATCCATTCACTGACACCATTAGTGAGGATTCTCAAGTGCTACACAGTTGAGTAAGGAGCTTATATAAATATACATGTTTAAGTAGATTTTAATTTTGTAGTCCTCATTTTTGAAATTTCTGCCTGCAGGTAGTCTTACTGGCTGGACCAACATCCAAAGCTCTACTTTTCCTCACGGCCTCAGCCAACACTCTGTCACCCTAACATGTAAAGACATTTGTGGTATAAGGAGTGCATTACTGATGGTATCTTCAGATCTTTCTTGC
Source organism: Protopterus annectens (assembly GCF_019279795.1). NCBI lineage: Eukaryota > Metazoa > Chordata > Ceratodontiformes > Protopteridae > Protopterus > Protopterus annectens. The sequence continues at coordinate 829,073,316 of NC_056747.1, forward strand.
TTTGCCTAAAGCAACACAGAAGACCCTAATGCCAAAGCCCAAACAGACGATGGCAGCAGCTCTCTGTGCACAAATATTCCAGTCTCTCACTACTTGCAGAGTCAGGTAAAAAAGAGAAATGGGGACCTGGTAATGAAATGTGAAGAAAGGTGCAGTTGGGACTAGGGTGCCACCCCAAACGCCATTGCAAGGAATAAAGGAGAGGTGAGAGGAAAGAAGTGGGTAAGTTGGAGGATAGCTGGACTGCAAAAGTAAATATATCTGAATATCAACATTTATGCAAGTTCTGAATACAAGTGTACTATGCTCCCTGGAGTATTAATTGTTGTAATCCTCATTTTTTTTTCATTTTGGGATGATTTGTTACACATACAAATGAGGAGCTGGAGACATGTAATCAGGAGATAGCACATTAAAAGTTAGCAAATGCAAATCCTGCCTTGGCCCTGGAGACTCCCCCCAGGACTACAGTGTCTAGAAAAGAAGTCCAAGCTTCTGATTCTAGAACAGCCTCTATGGTGACCCTTCTAAGGAATGCTGTGGTGGCTCCAGTAGCTTGAGTGGAGTGGGCTTTGAGATGCACTGGAGCTGATTTACCACAAACCATATAACAATATGTAATACATACTTGATCTCATCATCACGAACATGGGATCACAATGTTCAACACCGGAAGTATACCCCTCACTGGTGAGATCAGATCATAAACTAATCTCGCTGGAGGTCCTCATCCCGCCCCCACCTGAAATAAAAAAGACCACAGTGAAAAACTTCTCAAAAGCCGACTTCACACTTCTAAAAACTAGTGTGGTCTCCTTTATGGCCCCTGAGCCAGTGGTAAACATTACTCAAACCGCTGAATCACTTACAAATGCCTTCTACCAGCACCTACAGGACTGCATGGATCGGGCAATCCCAAACAAAACTAAGACTCTTTGTACCAAAGGCAAGCGTCCAGTCTGGTGGACCCCAGCCATAAACAAGCTCTACAACAAAAGGAGGAAGCTACTACAAGATAGAGCAAAATCCTTGAAAGGTAAGACACCTTTGATCATTATAAGTAAAAAACTAAGAGCTCTCAAAATCATCCAAGGCAAATTTTGAGAGAAAAATCGCCAAGGACTCAAAAGACAATCATAAGGCCTTCTTTAGCTATGTTAGAAACCTAGGAGGAAACTCCCAGATATGCTCAGAATTAGTTCAAAATGATGTGAAGATTACTGAACCTACACACATTGCCAACATACTGGCTGACAGGTTCAGTGCAAATTTCTCCCCAAAAGGAGAGATATCTATACCAGAGGATTGTAGCCCCCAAACATCTCCAATGCCCAGGTGAGAACTGCTCTCTCCAAAGCAAAAACACAGCATCCATGGGACCGGATGGTGTCCCCGGCTGTGTGCTCCACGAACTCAATGAGGAATTAAACCCGCAGTTAGGACAGCTGTTTAATCTTAGCCTCACCTCAGGATACGTACCCAAGGAGTGGCGACGCGACTGTGGTCCCACTTCACAAGGCGGTGCCTCCACCGACCCTGGAAATTACCGTCCCATTAGCTTGACAAGCCTTATCTGCAAAGCCATGGAGAGGATCATAATGGAACTCATAAATAAAGACATAGGGAACTTGCAGACTTTGGATCCAACCCAGTTTGGCTTTGTCAAAGGCAGATCATGCCTTTTAAACTTGGTTGACTTTTTCGAGACAGTCACCAAGGCCATTGATGAGGGAAAGGCAGTCCATACTGCCTACCTTGACCTGGCAAAGGCCTTGACACAATACCCACTCAGGTATCATCGAAAAACTCATCAGCTTGAATGTAAACCCATACATCACAAGATGGGTTGCAAACTGGCTAAGTGACAGAACCCACAGGGTCAGAGTTGCTGGAGCCATGTCAGACTCAAAGCCTGTCACAAGTGGTGTCCCACAGGGCTCAGTCCTGGGTCCACTCTTGTTCGGCATCTACTTTTCTGAAGTACAAGCAAACACAGGAGGGTTATGGCTGACAAAGTTTGCAGATGACTGCAAACTGGGCACCATAGTCGAAAACACATCTGACACAGATATCCTTCAGAAGGGCCTCACAGAAACGGATAACTGGTGCCAGAGCCATGGCCTAAAGTTAAATGCCAAGAAATGCATAGTCATACCCTTCGGGAAAAACAAGGTTACCCCTAGCTACCATATAGGTGGCAATCCACTGAGCACAGAAGAAGTCATCAGGGATCTGGGGACCCAGGTTGACAGTAGCCTTCGTTTGACACTCATGTTGCTAAAGTAGTTAGGAAAACCTTCTACATTGCCCACCTGATCATGAAGGGATTCACATCTAGATCAAGGGAGGTCATCGTCCCTCTGTACTCATCACTCATTAGACCTATGATTGAGTACAATGCCCCATTCGGAATGTATCTGACCCGACACCTGCAGCAGCTGGAAAGGCCCCAAGTTCCTCACCAAAAGGATAAAGGGTCTCAAAATATGTCTTATGCTGCCCGACTGAAAGAACTCCAGCTCTATTCAGTCTCATACCGCTTGCTCAGAGGTGACCTGTGCTTGACATATAAGGCCATGTCAAACCCTGATTTGATGAATATGCTTCACCTCAAAAATCTAGATCCCTCAGAACCACAAGGGCGGGAGACTTAAACCTTGACATGGTTATTAATAGAACGTGCTGGAGGGACAGATTCATCACCCAGAGACTCCCTATGCTGTGGAACAAAATCCCGGTACATGTGAGGCAGAGCACCTCGCTGGCCTTGTTCAAGAGGAATCTTGACCAATGGATGGGGGATCGCAGATATACCCCAGGGATTATTTCAGTGTCACTGCTTGACAGAGGCACAGCAAAATAATAGGCATAGTTTTATTCAAACTAAAGGGGTGGCGAAAGCCAAATAACTATGGGCTAGGCTTATAAATGCCCTTGGGCAGATAGCCTAGTATGAACCTATGAACCTATGAACCTATGAACAATGAACAAGCCATTTAGACAGAGTTTGCTTGTTAAATGACTTCCCTTCCAATTTGCAAAGCAGACAAAAAGCCGATCACTTGTTATGAACTCTAATTCTGTGCAAATAAAATCTCAGCTCTCTATGCACATTCATGGAAGGAAGAGGTCCTCTTTTCTCTATTCTTTGAGTTAGGAAAGACTGGTGAGTGGATGGCTTGGCTGAGAGATATCATAGAAACTACCAAAGGCATGAAAGGTGGAATACCCTGGCTAGGTAGAATACTAAAAAAGGTTCAATGCGCATTAAAACTTGCATCTCTGAGATACTAAAACAGCAGCTTCCAAGAAAAAAGGTTGAAAAAAGGCAGAAGCAGCTGGTTCACAAGGTGTTCAGGGTCAATTTCTCTAAAGCACATTTCCATGGTGAAGCACCTTATTTTCCTGAACGAATGCAATGGAGGACTTCTTAGATAAGGCGCAATAGAGAAGACCTTGAGTGCAAAGGAGTTGGGGGAGCATGGGTAGGCAAACAAACTATAGAAGCATGCATTTTTGATGGATGTGCAAGACAAGCCAGCTTTGTAAATGTCTGCTAGGTATTCCAGGACCATAACCACTTAAGGTTCCATTTCAGTATAAGTTCCTGGACAGGTGCCAGAGGAAGAATCTTTTCCACTTATCTAGGTAGGTTTTACTTCAGCCTGTTTTCCTAGCCCCCTATTAATCTTGTATGGCATCCTCAGAATACCAGTCTTCCTGGAATTAGTGTGAAATCATCCAAGTTTTCAACGATAAACTTCCCAGGTTGGGATTCAGGATTTTTTTTCTTTTGATAGGCCCACATGCTGAGGCAGCACTTTCCATTCTTCTCGACAGGTGTGATTTGTTCTTGCTGATGGTGAGGCCCAGATCCCTGAAACTATTGAAATCCAAAGCCTACTTTATTCACTGTCTTGACACTGCTAGGGTGAGACAGCCATCTAGATCAGGTTAAATGTGGATGCACTTTGTCCTACAGTACGCAATGACTGGTGCCAGGTATTTGCTGGACATGTATATGAAATGATAATTATGTGAAATGGAAATTACCCACCCCTCCCTGCTGTAAACCTGAGAAACACTTTTTTTTAAATTCTATACATTTTGGGTTTTGTTACCATGGTAGGGATAGCTCCCTTTCTTAAGTCAGGGTATGACCAGTATTCAAGAAATTAGTTTTGCTTCAGTCTTTGATGTTTGCCAATAGTGCGCTTATCAGCACGTGCAATGTGCCCACAACTGCCTCCTTCTGCAGTTCATGATTTGGTAGTATATTTCATTTTTTTTTTATTAGCGCTGCTGCTCCTAATACTGAAACTGTAAGGGCATTTTAGTCCATATTGCTCTAGTTTCTGCTTACAAACCACTGTGTGTAGCTATTTCAATGATGAATGACATTTTTGTCCTTTTATCTTTGCCTACTATTATCTTTTTTTTGCTTTACAACAGTTGGTCTTATATGATCTCATGTGATTAAAATGACTTAATTTTCAGTTTTTTTTGTTTACAGTGCTTCTCAGCTACTTGTATATCATTATGTTTGCACAACTGCCAGTACACAGACCCCCAGCAACAATGTGTGCAACTGTTTATAGTTTTGTATTACAGAACCTGCATTTGTCTGCACCTCCCAATTTTTCACAGGTTCACAGGCAAGTACTGACCTAGCAAGCCACTTTAAGCCTAGCCAATTTCCCTTTTGATGCTTGAATTAACCTATTCCATTTGGTTTGAGAAAAGGCTTACTTATCTTATGGCATACAACTAATTATTACTCTCAAGTATAACTGGGATCACACCGTAGATAATTTGATGGGACCCATGCAAGGAACAAAGCAATTAGGAGTTGCCTCTGTCCATTAGTAGTACAAGGGGCAGTCCCAGGATAAATTTTCTACTATCCATCCATAAATTAAAAAGTACAGTTTTGTACCTACCATAAATGTAGATGTTCGAAGATCCACATTGCTGCAGTCCTTACACTTGGGGTAGTCCGCTGTCCTCGGTCGGCCCGAATATCAAAGTATAAGGCTGACGTCGGTCAGGGCGCATTTGACTGACGTCAGGACGTCAGGGTACAAATGCGCATGACCGACGTCATATCCTCAGTCTTTTCTTGCCCCAGATGTCAGAAGACCCTAAAAATAAAGGTCAAAACCAAAAGACAGCAAACAACCAACCAACCACCCTTGCACTAACTATATGTAGAATATATACAATATACACAAAAAGTATAACCCAACCCACACAACCACCTCAAACTACAGAGGGGAAGGAGGGAGGGTAAATTGGACTGCAGCAATGTGGATCTTCGAACATCTACATTTATGGTAGGTACAAAACTGTACTATGTTCTTCATCTCACATTGCTGCAGTCCTTACACTTGGGTAGAATCCCAAAGCAGAGGTAAGGGAGGATGGCTAACTACAAGGAAGCAGGAGCTGCCAAAATGCCCTGCAAAACAGCAGTGGCAAAACCAGCCCTGGACTTAGAGTAAAGTGGCAGGTGATAATGCTTAGAGAAAGTATGCACAGAACTCCAAGTAGCTGCCTCCAAAATATCCTTGGTTGCCACTCCCGTCAAAAAAGCTGTTGAAGTGGCAGTAGCCCTAGTGGAATGAGGCCTAATCCCTGCTGGAATCTCCTTGCCATGATGGGAATAACAGAAAGCAATGCAAAACCCAATCCACTTAGAAATAGTTTGTTTTGATACAGGCTTGCCCTGAGAACTCAAAGCAAAAGAAACAAACAACTGCTGAGACTGCCTGAAACCTTTAGTTCTGTCCAAATAATAATGCAACTGCCTGTGGACATCTAAAGTGTGCAAAATCTTTTCCCCTTTATTTTGGGGATTTGCATAAAAAGTAGGCAAATGAATAGTTTGGTTTAAAGCCACACTAGAAACCACCTTAGGCATAAAGGAAGGATTAGTGCGTAATGATACCCTATCCTTATGGAAAATCAAGAAAGGCTCAACCGCCATAAGGGCCTGTAATTCAGAAACCCTTCTTGCAGAGGTAATGGCCAACAAAAAGCAGTCTTCCATGATAAATATTTCAACTCAGCAGTAGCTGCAGGCTCAAAAGGTTGTAGAGTGAGTTTCTCCAACACAAAATTGAGATCCCAAGCAGGAGTAGGAGCTCTTCGTGGGGGTCTTATATTCTTTGCCCCTCTAAGAAATTGCTTGAACAAAGGATGAGAAAACAATGGTGGGTTGCAATCATAGTGAGCTGAAATTGCTGCAGCATGAACTTTAATAGAAGAGAAAGACAAACCTTTGTCTAGCAACTCAGTAAGATATTGAAGAGCCACACACAAATTAGGCTCAGAAACATCAAAATCTTTGCTGCACTCCAAAACAAAAATCTCTTCCATTTGTCTGCGTACACTTTCCTTGTACTAGGCCTCCTAGCTTCCAAAATAACATTTAAAACTTGCTGAGGAAGTGGAGGCCCACTATGGTTCAAAATAGAATATGCCAGGCTGTTAGGTGCAGAGAGTGAAGCTTGACATTCAGCAAATGGCTGTCCTCCTGCGACAACAGGTGTGGAATCGAAGGCAAAGGCCATGGAGGCTTCCGTACCAGACTTCTCAGTAATGGGTACCAGTGTTGTCGAGGCCAATCCGGAGCTATTAAAATCATCCTTGGCTTGTCCTGTCTGACCTTTAGAAGTACCTTTAGGAGGAGAGGCAGAGGTGGAAAGGCATACACATGAAGATTGCTCCAATTGAAAGAAAGAGCATCCACTCTCCAAGCTGTGGGATGAAACCTTTTTGTGCAAAACCTTGGCAGCTGATGGTTTAGTGGAGAAGCGAACAGATCTATGTCTGGAGTTCCCCATGACACTGTCAATTTCTGAAATACATGAAGATCCAATTTCCACTCGTGGGGATCCATAATTCGTCTGCTCAACACATCTGCTAAGGAGTTCTGTGCTCCTGGCAGAAACCTTGCCTGAAGATTGAGCTGTAAACTGAGAGTAGTCTCCCACAAAATCATTGCTTGCCTGCATAGAGGATAAGAATCCGTTCCCCTTGCTTGTTGATGTACCACATGACAGTTGTGTTGTCTGTTAGAATCAACACCTGCCCTGGAAGAAGTAATTCCTTGAAAGCAATTAATGCAAACTGGACTGCTAACATCTCCTTCATGTTGATATGTAGATGTTGTAGTCTGACAGGCCACTTGTTTTGTATCCACTTTCCATTTAGATGAGCTCCCCAAGCTTTGTCTGAGGCATCTGTCGTTAAAATCTGACTCGCCTCTGGCGGGTCACAGAGAGTCCCTTGTTTAGGTGACATTCCTGAGCCCACCACAAAAATTCCTTTTGAATGCAAGGTATTATTTGAATGACAGTGTCCAGATCCTGGCAGTGCTGTGTCCATACATTTTTGAGATACCATTGTAGCTTCCTCATATGCAGTTTGGCATTGGGAAGTACCAGAATACAAGATGCCATGAACCCTAAGGCTTGAAGGACTGTCCTTGCAGTCAGCCCGGACTGATGAGATAGTTGATGGAAGTAAAGGGATAGACTCTTTTGTTTGTCCGGGGTTAAAAGGCCATCTGGGATGCTGTATTCAGTCTCACACCCAGAAAGCACATGTCTTGAGAGGGTACTAGACTGGACTTTATTTCGTTCACAGAATACCCTAGGCATCTTAGCACTGCTATCACATATTCCAAATGATGAAGAAGCTCTTCTCTTCCTTGAGCCAGAATTAGGCAGTCGTCCAAATAAGGATAGATCTGTATTCCTTTTAGTCTGAAGAAAGCTATCACTGGAGCCAGAACTTTCGTGAACACTCTGGGCAGTAGATAAGCCAAAGGGCAATGCAGAGAACTGACAGTGAGAAGTCCCAGTTCTGAAACGCAGATACTTTCTGCAACTTAGTCTGATAGGAACATGAAGGTAAGCCTCCTTGAGATCCAAAGTTACCATCCAATGATCTATGCCCAGCAGAGGTAAAAGCTGCTGCAACGTCAACATTTTGAACTTGGGAATGTCCAGATAAGTGTTGAGGATAGATAAATCCAAAATTGGTCTCCACGTGTTCCCCTTCTTTGGTACTAGGAACAGGCGAGAATAAAATCCTAGGCCCACTTCTGGCAGAGGGACCGGCTGTATGGCCCCTAGTCGGAGCAACAGAGAAACCTGTTTGTGAGCCTCTATTCTTTGTTGAGGAGGAACGTCTGGCATGCCTTTGAAAGGAGGCAAGGTATGGAAATAAAACCTGTAGCCGTGGTGTATGATATCCAATACCCATCTGTCCTGGGTAATTAAACTCCAATTTTCAATTTTCTGCCAACCTTCCCCCCAAAGGTGCTGCCAGACGAGCAGGCTCTGGCAGCTGAAAAGGTAGGTCATTGGGTCTGCTTACGAAAGGACTGACCCCTGCCCTCACCCGAAGCCTGTGCAGGAGAACTCCCTGTTCTAGGCCTGAAAGAGCCCTGAGCTCTGCCCTTACCACGTCTAGATCTACCCCTAGACTGTGAATCATAAGAAGGATACGTCCACCCTTTAGTAGGCCAATTTCTACTAAACTTTGGAGGCTGGACCTGCAAAAAATCTTTAACAGTCTGCATAGACTTAGTTTTAAAGAAAATGGAAGACGAGGCTGTCTCAACAGGAGGACCAAACAACACGTCAGATTGTAAAGGAGCATCTAAAATCCTTGTTTTAACATGTTCAGACAAATTCTGATCCCTCAGCCAGGCGTGCCTGCGAAGAACTGACCCAGTGGCAGCCACCCTAGACGAGGCCTGTACAGCATCAAAACCACATTGCAAAGAATGCTTACCCACTTGTTCAGAAACATGCACTAAATCTTGCAACTCCTTACAATCAATACCTACTGCCAGAGCATCAACCTTAGATTTCAATTGTGAAAGGAGATAATTTTGGTATTTCAACATGTGAAACTGGCAATTCAGAGCCCTCATAGCAAGAGTGGAAGAAGTATAGACTTTCTTGCCCCATCTATCCAATGCCCTAGCCTCCTTGTCTGCAGGAACCGGATTCTTAACAACAGAAGCCTTAACACCTTTAGGCCCATGGCTAACAGTTTCTGGGTCTGCCCTAGGACTCTTAAAAAGATACTTATGAGCTTCAGGCACCCTGTAATACCTATCCGGCTTAACAGGAGCAGGAGGCAAAGAATCAGGATTAAGAGAAGCTTCCATAAAAAACATCTTCCACTACATCCAAAACAGGAGGTATAGCCAAAGGCCTATGCTGGGGTAACAACAGAAATTCCCTAAGCCTTTTTCTGGAATCAGAGAAGTCTTGACCTTCCCACTTAAAATGCTCCCTCATGGAATGAAGAGTTTCTGAAAAAGAAAAATCCTCAGGAGGAGTAGCAGAAGGAGTAGAATCATCCACATCAGAATCAGAATAAGGAGAGTACTCCTGCAAGTCTTCAGCCGAAGACTCTGAAACATCTGAAGCCTGCTCAAAACCCCCAGCTCAGGCTCCACCCTAGGCCTCTTATCAGGAGGGGGCATAGAACCCCTAATCAAAGTAATCAAATCTTCTGCCATTTTAAGCATATGCTTCTTGGGCACAGTACCTGAAGAGCTAGGGGTAACACTAACTGAAGCTAAACCTGGCCTGCCCCTGGGGGAAGCCTTTGAAACAGAAGGAGAGGGCCTAGCCACCTTAGGAAGGGAGGGGAGTATAGTAACATGAGAAGCCCCCTCAGCCTGACTAGTCTGCTGAGAGGCCACATCTTGTAATAACAAGGTCTCCCCCTGGGAACACAAAGAAACCTCCGGTGGAGCCGCTAAAGAACCGGCGTCTGGTACAGACGGTTCTTCTAGCCTAGGCTTAACTGCCTTGTCCTTGCGCTTCTTTGAAGAAGCGGGCGTCGGAGCATCCGACGGCATTTTATAGTTACACCGCTTCCCAAAGACTAACCTCGCACAATCCAACCTTCTCTTTATAGTGCGTTTATTAAATCTAGCACAAGAGCAACAGCCAACAACGTCATGCTCAGGCCCTAAGCAAGGAATACACAAAGTATGATAATCTTTATGCGGTATCTGTTTCCCACAAGAAATGCAATTATTAACTTTTTCTGACATCCGGTAAATGACTGAGGCAAGAAAAAACTAAAATATTCCCCAACGGGGTACTTAGCCAACTTTGAACTCGGTCTGAAACTTCTAAATCGAAAAATCTCAGAACGCCAACCGGCACTTGCAACACTGCTTCTGCATCGGACCATGCGGCAAAAAAGACTGAGGATATGACGTCGGTCATGCGCATTTGTACCCTGACGTCCTGACGTCAGTCAAATGCGCCCTGACCGACGTCAGCCTTATACTTTGATATTCGGGCCGACCGAGGACAGCGGACTACCCCAAGTGTAAGGACTGCAGCAATGTGAGATGAAGAACATCTGCAGTTGTATATGGACAGATATGAATGCCGTTTTACATGAATAGTGAGTCTGTTCCAGAGCAGTGGTATTTTCTACAAGATATACACATCCCTCCAAACCATTCTGTTGACAGTGGAGAAGGGGTAAAGATTCTTGGACTGAATATTTTCTACAGACTTTGTAAACCAGCATGGATGGCACCTGTCATTTTGAGTCTCCATTATTAGACTTTCATCTTTTGGTTTAAATAAACTTCCTTACCCATTCATGTCTCAAATTTTGATAAACATTTAGTTGCTACAACAAGAAACAAATGAGCTATGTAATGTTCAACTGACAATGACTGTTGTTGTCTTTCGGCTTTTCCCTGTTAGGGGTCGCCACAGTGGAACTCCGGTCCGCTAATGATTGGCAGTAGATTTTGACGAACGCAGAGGTGCCAGCTCGACGTTCAACCTTCAATGAAGACACGCCCTTTTATGCATGTCTTTTGAACGCCCACCCAACCGTGGGGAGGACACAGAAGATTATATGAGATGTATGTTTGCAACTGAAAATATGTCAATACAGTTTGTTTTCCTTTATATAAATGTATGATTGGCTACGTCATACGTGATAATTCAATAAAGGTGTTTCTTTTGTTATGAGTCCCTTTAGTCTTGTATATGGGTCATGCATACTTTTACCAACCCAAGGTTAAGTAAGTTGTGGACAATAATTAATAAAGAATTGAAGGAATTTATCTGGAAGAAATTATTATTTTGAGCTGGGATACAGGATCTGAATTGCTTAGCCATAGCAATGCTTTATTTAGTTTAATTCTGTTGTCTGCCAAAAAAGCAATTACTAGAAAATGGAAATCAATGTCTATACCAGCTGTATTTGTGGTATTAAATATTACAAAAGAGATAAACGGACTGGAAGAGGCACGTTTAGAAAAGGGAAGGAGCAAATTACATTTAAGTAAATGGAAATTGGGAACAATACGTGCAAAATAATGTTCAGGAGAAGTGTAGTTTAAGAAAAGGCAGGAATTCAGCAGTTTTTGTAATGTTCCTCTCCTACTCATTACCTTATAGCTAACTTCTCTTCAGAACCTCCTCTCTCTCACATTTCTCTAGTATCAACTCCTTTCTGCTTCTTATTTTCGCTCTGTTAGATTCCATGCCTCATCTGTAAATACATATTGTAGATGCCAGATCCTCTTATGAATTAATCTCTGATTTGTTGACTGTAACTGAATTTTGTACTTAACTTCTTTGTGCATATTCCATGTATTACTGTAAATGTTTACTATACTGTGTAAGAAATTTCTTTTTATATGAATATTTTATGTAACTTTTATGGAACTTTTCTCCTCGGGTCTCCACTGAAAATGGGCTTCTAGCTCAGTTGGACCAACCCGGTTAACAAATGTCAAATAAATAAATGTTGGACTGATGATAGTACCAAAGAAAATCTATGTGAAGTATCTTGTATTTAAATGGGAAAATGTTAATATGGTTTGTTTTCTTTTCTGTTAATGTTTTCCTAAGTCTTAAGTGATGGTTTAATAAAGGTGGTTAAAAAAAAAATGTTTATTTATTGGACATTTGATGACCAGGAAAGTCCAACTGAGCTTAAGCCCTTTTTCGTGGAGGATGGGGAGAAAAGCTAAACAGAAGAACAAGCAGGTTACATACATAGCAATAATGAGAACAATACAGAGAAAGAAGTTTGGTACTCAAGTAAATTACATAAGTGTATTAACAGAAGTAAATGCACACACACAGGAAAAAAAAAAATTAGTTGTTCCTGGAGTTCTCTACACTTGCCACTATAAATTGTGGGCTTTACATTTTTCTTTCCTTTCTTCTGATCTTGTTCTTTATACTATTAGGTTTGTTTTCTGGGTACTTTCTGCTGCTGCCCAATTATCTTCTACTTCTAGTTTGATTTCCATTCCCACTGTTTTCCAAAATTCTTCGGATAAACTAAGAATGTTCACTATTTTTTTGAATCTAATGATGTCGACAATTATTAGGTAACTGCATGACTGCAGACGTACAGATAGGTTCACAGGCAGTTACTGGGCTAATGAAGCAAAGGTCTTTATAAGCCAGATGAAGTGAAGGTCTTTATAAGCCTAGCCGTGTATAGGTTCATAGGTTGGTACTGAGCTATCTGCCCGAAGGCATATATTAGCCCAGCCACGTTGTGCGGTATTCACCGCCCCTTTAGTAGTTCCCTAGACCCTTGTACTAGCAGCTAGTACCCTTGGCCCCTATCTAGTAGTGCTGCTGGTGTGATCCCCGGTGTGAACTTTCTGTTACCCGTCCACTCATCAAGGTTCCTCTTGAAGAGGAATAGTGAGGGGCTCTGTCTTATGTAGATCGGAACCCTGTTCCATAGTAAGGGAAGTCTCTGCAAAGGGAATCTATCCCTCCAGCATGTTCTATTCATTGTTGTGTTGAGGTTTATGTCCCTAGAGCGTGTAGCTTGAGTAGATTTGGTTTTGCTAAGATGGAGCATGTTTAACAATTCTGGGTTGGACATGGCTCTGTACGTTAGACAGAGATCACCTCTGAGAAAGCGGTATGCAACAGAGAACAGTCTTAGCTTTTTTAATCATGCTGCATAGGGCAACTGTTTGAGGCCAGTAATTCTCTTGGTTAGGTACCTCTGTGGTCTCTCCAGCTGCTGGAGATGCCTAGCCAGGTACATTCCAATTGGTGCATTGTACTCAATAATGGGTCTGATGAGGGAAGAGTAGAGGGGCACCATTACATCCTTAGATCTTGATGCAAACCCTTTCATGATCAGATGGGTCACATAGAAGGATTTTCTAACCACTTTGGCAAAGTACAGTTTTGTACCTACCATAAATGTAGATGTCCGAGAGGTATGCATCTGCAGTCCTAACAAATGGGTTTTCCTGCCTCAGGCAGCCCTTCGGTCGGCCGGATTCCAAAGTCTGGGTCTGGCCTCGGCTGATGTCGCACTTCACCCGACGTCACTGCTGCTGTCGATTGGGTATAAAGGCATCAGCCGACGCCATTTTCCTCAGTGTTTCTTGCCCCAGATGCCAGGTGCCCTCTAGGAAGGCTAAATTTGGATAAATGCAAACGATTCCAAACAGTAGAGAGCAAACAAAAAATAAACATGTATGTACATATATACAAACAAATACACCATAATAGATTCTCCCAGCTAGCTACAAGATGGGCAAATACCCTAGGAGTACCACAGAGGGGAAGGAGGGTGGGTAATCCTGACTGCAGATGCATACCTCTCGGACATCTACATTTATGGTAGGTACAAAACTGTACTATGTCCTTCAAGGATGCATCTGCAGTCCTAACAAATGGGTAGAATACCATAGCCAAACTGGGGGAGGCACTAAGAAGATTATGGTGTAGTTAAGATCCCTTGCAAAACAGCAGTGGCAAAACCTGCTCGGGATCTGGAGTATAAAGGCAGATTATAATGCTTGGCAAATGTATGCACGGAGCTCCAAGTAGCAGCCTCTAAAATGTCTTTGGTAGCCACTCCTCGTAAGAAAGCTGTAGTAGTGGCTGTAGCCCTTGTGGAGTGAGGTCTGATGTTTTCTGGAGTTGTCTTCCCATGAAAGGAGTAACAAAATCTAATGCAATTTCCTATCCATTTTGAGATTGTCTGTTTTGAAATTGCTTTTCCTTCCATTCCTGCTGTATATGCTACCAGAAGCTGGTCAGTTTTTCTATTGTTCTTGGTTCTGTCCAGGTAGTAGCACAATTGCCTGTGTACATCCAAGGTGTGCAGTAGTCTTTCCCCCCTGTTCTGTGGGTTGGGGAAGAATGTTGGTAGGTGGATTGCTTGGTTCAATGATACCCTGGAGACCACCTTTGGCATAAAAGTAGGGTTAGTTCTCAAGGACACTCTATCCTGATGGAAGATAAGGAAGGGCTGTACTGCCATTAATGCCTGTAATTCAGAAACCCTTCTTGCTGAAGTGATTGCAAGCAGAAAAGCAGTTTTCCAAGATAAGAACTGTAATTCTGCTGTTGCTGCTGGTTCAAAAGGGGGAAGTGTTAACTTTTCCAGCACAAAGTTCAGGTCCCATGTAGGCAGAGGTGGCTTTCTTGGAGGCTTTACATTTTTAATTCCTCTCAGAAACTGCCTGAGTAGAGGATGAGAGAAGACTGGAGGATCCATGTTGTATTCTGCTGAAATTGCTGATGCATGAATCTTGATGGAGGAGTAAGACAGGCCATTGTGTTAAAGTTCTGCTAAATATTCCAGGATGTTAGCTATGTTTGCCAATGATACATTTTCTCCTTTTGCTGCACTCCAAATGAGGTATCTTTTCCATTTTGCTGAATAAGTCTTCCTTGTGGAGGGTCTGTGAGCCTCCAGGATAATGTCTTTAACCCTCTGAGATAAATCTGGGTTATTTTGTTTCATGTAAGGTTCCAAGCAGCTAGCTGCAGTGTTTTCAAGTTTGGATGCAGGATCTTGAAGTTGTTCTGTGTTAGCAGCAGAGGAACTAGAGGTAGAGGCCATGCGTGTGTCCGAGACATACTTCTCAGAAGCGGGTACCAATGCTGTCTCGGCCAGTCTGGAGCTATCAGTATGATCCTTGGGTGATCTTCTTTGATCTTCAGTAGCACTTTGTACATCAAAGGTAGAGGTGGGAATGCATATGCTGTTAGATTTTCCCAACTGAAGGATAGGGAGTCCACCTTCCAAGCAAGTGGGTGGTATGTCCTTGTGCAGAATTTTCTCAATTGGTGGTTGTGTGGGGATGCGAACAGGTCTATTTCTGGTAGTCCCCATTTCTCTGTAATGGTTTTGAAGATGTCCAGATGCAGCATCCATTCGTGGGCATCCGTGGTAGTTCTGCTTAATGTGTCTGCTAATATATTTTCTTTTCCTGGCACAAATAAGGCCTGGAGCTGAATGTTGAGGTTCAGGGCCACATTCCACAGGTCCATTGCCATCCGGCATAGAGGATATGAATGTGTGCCCCCCTGCTTGTTGATATACCACATAACTGTGGTGTTGTCCGTCCTTATCAGCAAATGACCTTGTTGAAGAAATGGTCTGAATGTCTGAATTGCCTGTTTCACTGCCAGCATCTCTTTTTGATTTATGTGTAGGTTCAGCTGGTCTTGTGCCCATAGGCCTTGAATACACTTGTCTGCCATGTATGCCCCCCAACCGAGGTCTGAGGCATCCGTGGTGATAGTCTGGCTTGGGTGAGGGCTGTGGAAAGGCAGTCCTTTGTTCAACTGACAAGCCTGAGCCCACCACAGGAATTCTTGCTTCAGGCATGGAATTATTGGAATTTGGGTTTCTAGGCTGTGTTTGTGCTGAGACCATAAATTCCTTAGGTACCATTGCAACTTCCTCATATGCAGTCTGGCATGTGGGATCAATATTATGCAGGATGCCATGTAACCCAGGGCTTGCAGGATTTTCCTTGCTGTAAGCTGGTTCTGCGTTGTTAATGCCTTGAAATAGAGTGGTAGTTGTTTTTGCTTTTCTGCTGTGAGAAATGCCATTTGGTTTGATGTGTCCAGTTCTGCACCCAAGAATGTAATCCTTTGGGATGGTACCAGCCTTGACTTTTTTATGTTGACTGTGTATCCCAAGGCCTGCAGTAGGTGAATAACCTTTTCCAAATCTTTTGTTAATTTGATCTTGTTATCCGCTTGTAGCAGGCAGTCGTCCAGGTATGGATAAATTTGAATTCCCTGAAGCCTGCAATGAGCAATTACTGATGCCAGGCATTTCGTGAATACTCTGGGCGCAGTAGATAAGCCAAAGGGCAATGCTGAGAATTGATAATGCTCTGATCCTGCAAGAAATCTGAGGTATCTTCTGCAATCTGGTCGAATAGGGACGTGCAGGTATGCCTCCTTGAGATCTAGAGTCACCAGCCAAGCCTCCTTGCCCAGCATGGGAAGAAGGTGCTGTAGGGTCAGCATTTTGAATTTTGGAACAATGAGATATGTGTTGAGAGCGGACAGGTCGAGAATAGGCCTCCATTGGTTTTCTTTTCTTGGCACCAGGAAAAGTCTGGAATAAAATCCTTGTCCTTGTTCCATAGCCGGTACCTTTTCTATAGCTCTCATCCTTAGTAAGTGGTTGATTTGTCCTAGAGCGTTTGTCTTTTGGTTTGGTGGTAGGTTTGGCATTCCTCTCTTCCTTGGTAGAGTATGGAAGTGAAACCTGTAACCTTTGTCTATTGTCTGTAAAATCCATTTGTCTCCTGTAATGTAATGCCAGTTTACTGAAAATAAGGCTAGCTTTCCGCCTAAAGGTGCTTCCAGTTGTTCCCTGGTAGGCGGCTTCAGAGCCAAGTCACTGTAACTGTCCTGTGGAAGTGGTAGTAGCTGGATCTGCGGCAGTACTTCTCTGGTTGTTAGGCTGCCACTGACGTCCCCTGTAGGCACCTCTGGATTGACCTCTGCCTCTTGAGCGCCTATTTCTGCCTCTCTGTGCTCTGGTGTCTGGAAAGGACCAATTCTTCGAAGGCCAATTTCTACTAAACCTAGGAGGCTGGACCTGTAAGAAGTCCTTGACTGTTTGGACAGATTTTGCTTTTTCCTCCACCTTCTTTAACACTTGCTGTGCAGGGGAGCCAAACAAACTGAGTTTCTCCATGGGAGCATCTAGGAGCTTTGACTTTACATGGTCTGGTAAGGATTGCTCTTTTAACCATGCATGCCTTCTGATCACTGTACCAGTCATAGCTGATCTAAAGGAAGCCTCCAGTGCATCATAGCCGCATTTTAAGGAATGATTACTGACCTGCTGAGTGTTATGTACCAAATCCTGAAGGGACTTACGGTCTATAGGTTCAGGAGAGGATAGTTTTTTATTTAACTGATGTAACAAACATTCCTGATACTGAATCATGTGGAATTGACAGTTTAAAGCCCTAGCCGAAAGAGTAGCAGAAGTATAAACTTTTTTACCCCATCTCTCTAATGCTCTAGATTCTCTTTCAGAGGGGAGGGGGTTTTTGGCAGTTGCTACAGCTTTGGGGCCTTGAGAAATAGTTTCAGGATCTGCAAAAGGAGCCTTATACAGGTGATAATGTGTGTCCGGGACCCTGTAGTATCTGTCGGGCTTAGCAGGGGCCGGAGGAAGAGAGTCAGGGGCAGTACAAGCATCATTGAATGCATCATCCACAACTGTTAGTACTGGAGGAATGGCTAAAGGCCTATGCTGTGGCAAATGCAAAAAGGTCCTGAGCCGTTTCCTAGAATCTGGAAAATCCTGGCCCTGCCATTGAAATTGTTCCCTCATAGCATGCAAGGTTTCCCCAAAAGAAAATTCCTCAGGAGGAGAGGCAGAAGGAATGGAGTCTTCTGCGTCAGAATCCTCATATGGAGAATAAGGGCCTTCTGGAGGATTTGAGTTTTCTGAATCATCAGAAGAATAATCCGTAGAAACTGGTTTAGGGGGCTCTGCTCTAGGCCTCTTCTCTGGAGGGGGATGAGAGGCCCTGTCAGGGTGAGGTTGGGATCCCCTGATCAAAGAAATGAGATCCTCTGCCAGGCTAAGCATTTGGGAACTAGAGCTAGGCCTGTGTGAGGGGGTTTTAGAAGGCAAGGCCTTAGAAGATTTAGCTGCTTTAGCCCTAGAGAAAGCCTTGATAGACATGGATGCAGGGGGCCTAGCAGCTCCACGTGCAGGAGTAGATATGTCTAAAGGAATAGTATCTGATAAATCCTGGGTGCCTGCTACGCAGGAGAAATTTCAGTAGCAGATTCAGCCATGCTGTGTGAGGCCTCGGCTGCAGGAGGAATGCTTTCGGCCGAAGGAAGAACCGAGGACTCGGTTTCAGCTGAAACCAAGACACACTCGCGGTAGGCTTAACCGTGGTTTCGGCCGAAACCGCGGACCACGAGTGTCGGTCCTTTTCCTTACGCTTTTTAGCTAATTGTGAAGTCGGAATCTCCGACGGCATTTTGTAAGCAAAAGCGGGGCCAAAAAACTCCTCCGCAAACTCCGACCGACGTCTAAGTGTCCGTCGGTTGAAGGAAGCACAGGCTAGACAAGCTGCTACGTCGTGGTCTGGGCCTAAGCAAGGAAGGCAGTAAGAGTGGAAATCCTTATGAGGTATTTGTTTCCCACAAGTTAAACAATTATTTACTTTTTCTGACATCGGCTGAGGCAAGAAAGAGTCCCCAATGGGGTACTTAGCTTTTTAGAAGTCTTCGGTAGTAGAAATCTCTGGATCTGACTGACCGGCACTTGCGAACAGCTTCTGCTTCGGGCACCGCGCGGCAAGAAAGACTGGGGAAAATGGTGTCGGCTGATGCCTTTATACCCAATCGACAGCAGCAGTGACGTCGGGTGAAGTGCGACATCAGCCGAGGCCAGACCCAGACTTTGGAATCCGGCCGACCGAAGGGCTGCCTGAGGCAGGACAACCCATTTGTTAGGACTGCAGATGCATCCTTGAAGGACATCATGGTTATCAAAGGAAAGCTGGCTATCTACTTGGGTCCCTAGATCCCTTATTTCTTCTTCAGATTTCAGGGGATTACCTCCTATGTTGTAGTTTGTGGGTACTCTGTTTTTTCCAAAGGGGATTACTATGCATTTTTTTGCATTTAGCTTGAGACCATGGCTTTGACACCATGCATCAGTCTCATTTAGGCCCTTCTGGAGGATCTCCATGTCGGCCGGAGACTCTATTATAGCACCCAGTTTGCAGTCGTCCGCAAACTTAGTCAGCCACAGCCCTTCCGTGCTTACCTGTACTTCTGAGAAGTATATGCCAAACAGGAGGGGCCCCAGGACAGAGCCCTGAGGCACACCACTCGTTACTGGTCTGGATTCGGACATAGATCCCGCTACTCTTACTTTATGGGATCTGTCTGAGAGCCAGTTTGCGATCCATCTTGTGACGTAAGGGTTTATGCCCAGGCTGGTAAGCTTATCAATAATACCTGAATGGGGAATGGTACAACATACTTCTACAGAAACCCAATATAAAGTATTCTGCCTAAACTCAAGATCTTAGTTATCGACTGCCCATATCTAGGAGGATCATATGTGAAATGCCCAGCAGGAATTTAGTTTCACATCCAGTCTACTTAGTTGTTCCTGGAGTTCTCTTAAACAGGGTCATAAAGGGGCTTTGTTTGTTGTGAATTGGAAGCCTATTCCAAAGGAGTGGCAACCTCTGAGAGACATATCTCTCTCTCCAGCAGAACCTATTTATGCCACAGGCCAGGTTAAGATCCCTGGAGTGGGTGAACCCTGTCCCATTTGACTTGCGGATGTGCAGCATTTCCATTAGGTTTGGATCCAAGATTGCTCTGCAGGCCAAGGTACAAGTCTCCCCTAAGTAGTCTGTATGTTACTGAGTACAGCGACAGTAACTTCAAGCTGTCGATGCATGACGTGCTGGAGACCCTGAATCTTCTTGGTTGGAAACCTCTGAGGTCTCTCAAGTTGCTGCAGGTGCCTGGTAAGGTACATACCAAAGGCAGCACTGTACTCAATTACTGGCCTAATGAGGGTAAAGTACAGGAGTGTTATGACCTCTTTTGCTCTTGAGGCAATGCTAATGAGGTGTGCAATGCAGAATGCCTTCCTTACCGCAACAGGCAAATGGTAGTCAAAGTTTAGGCTACAGTCAACTTGTGTTCCAAAGTCTCTCACTACTGAGTTGTTACTTAGGTTATTAATATTTATATGACAGTCTGCAGGGATATCATTTTTACCTAAGGGGATGATGATGATGATGCATTTTTTAGCACTGGGTCCATGGCTTTGGCTGTTTGTGGATTAAGTGATTGCACCTAATATGCAGTCATCAGCAAACACAGTCATCCAGAGCACCTCTATTTTGGCCTGATCTTCTGAGGTATATTCCAAACAGTAAGGGGCCCAGCACTGTTCCTGTGGAACCCCACTGGTGACAGGTTTGGTGACTGAGGTAAATTCATCAACTCTGACCGAGTGTGATCTGTCGGTGAACCAGTTAGCAACCCACCAGACGACATAAGGATGAATACTCAACTGGGAGAGTTTATCAATGATTCTGAAATGTGGGACTGTGTCGAAGGCCTTGGCTAAGACAAGGTAGGCTGTATGCACAGATCGGCCTTCATCTTTGGCTCTAGTGATGTTTTCGAAGAAGTCCACCAGGTGTAACAGGCATGACCTGCCTTTGACAAAACCAAAATGTATCGGATAAAAGGTTTGGAAATCACCTATATCCTTATAAGGTCCATGATGATTCATTCCATGGCCTTGCATATAAGGCTGATTAAGCTTATGGGTCTGTAGTTCCCAGGGTCTGTTGCTGTATCCCCTTTATGAAGGGATTTGACAGCTGCTGTTTCCCACTCACCAGGAACAAAACCAGTACCTCAGGCTGTGGTTGAAGACAGTACCTAATGGAGTTGCTAACTCATGTTTTAGACCATTTAAAATGCAACCTGGGATACCATCCATTTCCCATAGAGGCTGTGTTTTTGGTCTTGGAGACAGCATTAATGACTTGCTCTTTGGAGATGCAAGGTGGGGGAAGTGTAGAGAAAATGCTTTCTGGAATGTCTCGAAAGGACATGGGGGTGAAATTTTCAACAAACCTGATGGCTAACACGTTAGCTATTTTGCAGGATCAAGTGTGTGATGCCATCCACAGCTAGCTCTGCACATGTCTGGGTCCTACCTTTTAAGTTATGGATAAAACTGAAGAATGCCTTATGATTATCCTTAGCCATGGTTGCTAAATTTTTTTCAAAGTTACCCTTAGAGGATTTTATGAGTGGTCTTATTTGTCTGTTCAAGCTGATGAGGGTGGTCTTCCAGTACTGAGGCCTCTCTATTTTTGGACAACAACTTCTTCCTCTTGTTGTAGAACTTATTAATGCTAGATGTCCACCGGGGAGGCTTGTTTTTTCTTGAGGATCTTGTTTTTATCCTATCAGGTACAGCTGTGTCAATGCATTTGTGTAAGTGTTTGTACAGGGCATTTGTGCATAGTTGTCAATGCCATCTGTGGGAAAAGGAGCTTGGAAATTATTTATACCATCCCTTAGTAGGGTATAATTAGCTTTTTTGAAATGTTTTAGCCTAATTTCGCCCAAGAGGGGTTCAGGTGTTATTACTACTTTGAATGTGACTGATTTGTGATCAGGTTTAACCAGTGAGGGTCCTTATACTTGTTGTGGTGCTATGGTCACCCGTGTTGGTGAGGGCCAGGTTGAGAACATTTGATCCCACTGTGGGGTTGCTCATTATTTGTTCCAGGGCATTAATGTTAAAGTCCATTAATATTAATGTCCAGGAACCTTTGTGGGAGCATACTGGTACTCATACAAGTTGCCCAGTCAATGAAGAGATAGTTAAAAATCGCTCATGACTAGAAAGTTTGGTTGTAATTTGATTGACGTATGTAGGTCCAAATAAGCAGTGCGGCCATCTTGGGTCATCGAAGGTGGCCTATAGTTAACAATGACTTGAAGGGGACCTTACCCACAGTTAATTAAACTCAGAGTAACTCCATGGAATTTTCCTGTCTAACCAGTCTAGAGGTGTACTTATCTTTGATGAAGATAGATACTCCTCCTCCTCCTCCTTTGGTTCTCATAAGTTCACTTTGTGGTCTGAAAGTGTGGAAGGCATCGTAGCCTTGCAAGGCTGGGGTACTATTTGTGGCTCTTAACCACGTTTCTGTGACTGCACAGTTGTCAACATCCTCCAGGGAGAGTCGTGCGTCCATAGAGTGCAGTTTCTGATTTAAACTCCTAGTGTCTAGCAGCACAATCCTCAATTTATTTACAAGTGATTTTTTTCACACTGGAAATTCTGTTCTTGAGACATTGCCTAAAAATGGCACTATGGGGAGACAAGTGCCTTAGCCAGTAACCGAAAGCCTAGAGGTGACAGATGAAGACCATCTCTGGCCAAGCAGAGTGGTCTATCAATTATGTCATCCCAGGCAGACAGGAACTGGATTCCCCTTAGAATGACACCAGAAACTAAGTCAATTGTTGAAGCCAATAATTTTTTGTTTATATTGTGGTATCATCCTAGGTGAGGGTAGAATGCTGCTCAAGGCTACGTTTATATTTGCCTGTGACACACGTTAATAAAGCTCAATCATGTGTCTATTCATACAGTCCAGTGTGGCATGTCTCAAGTCATTCACACCAATTTGAACTATAATGGAGTCATAATGGTACTTGTTGTTGACAGACTTAAGTGCATGTGTGATCTGACGAATACTGGTACCCGATAGCTGGCTGTAATCATCCCCTTGTCCAGCCTGGCAAGTGAGACATCTGTGTGTCTTGCAATGGAGTCACCTATGGCTAAAATGTTTGGTTTAGATGTGCTTTGCTTTAGGGGCTTACTTGGTGAGACACTGGTGCTTGTGTTTTTGTGTGTATTGAGTGCTGTAGGCACTGTATTAGGTGTAGCATGTTTGTGCTTGTAAGGTCTCTGGTGTTTAGGCAGGATTCTGGTGAGTAACTCTGTGTATGATAGTTTATGTCTTCAGCGTATGGATTGCATAGGAGGTGTAGTATGTGAGCTGACAACCTGTTCAGTGTTACTGTTCTGCGTGCGAGACAGCAAGGATTCAAGATTCTTAGAGTAGATGCATCTCATACAAATAGTACTTGGTTGATTTAGGAGTAGAGGGTTATCAGTCTACATGAGGCAGTTGCTACATTGTCTCAGGATACCCATCCATGTCAATCAGGCTGGTAGGAGAAATGGAGGGAAACTGACCGTCCATAATGGTAGGTTAAATTCTGTTTTCCCACAGGGGAGAGAAAATGGAGGGGTGTGGTATAACTGGGTGCTCTGAATAGGGTCTATACTATTGGACTGCTCTATAAAGGGTCTATACTAGTGGAGGTTCTCTAAATGGTATGAGGCTATTGTAGATTTGGTGGTTTTAGGACTGTTTGAGAGGTTTACCATCAAATGTTCAAACAGCACAACATAATCCATTCAAAATATCGCCTTCACAAACCTAAGTAGGGCATACTAAGTAGGGCAGAATGTCAAAGTGCATCTAGCAACAGAATCGCATTCGCACTTTCGCCATTTAGTTTTGCACTTCAGTACTGTAAATCATGTAAATCTAACATTTTTGCAGGGGGCCAAGACCCCTTGCACCCCACACCCCCTGCAAATTATATATTCTAACTCCGAGATCGCAATACAGTGGGGAAAAGGGTAATTTCCCAATCTGCACTGTACAGCGATCTCTAGTCAAAATGTTGCCCACATATGTGTGAATGCACAGTGGCATTCACTGTACTGAAGACTTGCAGTAGTGACAGCCAGCTATACAGGAAGCAGCCTAATGACTTTTGACAGTCCCATATTTGCAGACCCTTTATTCTACATTTTCATGGTAAACTGTTTAAGGGGCAAAAGCACAGCTGAGGTGTTCTCTGAGCAGCTAAGCGCAATTTAAGGATTTCTCAGCCGGATGACAGGCAGCTACTAAGGGAAAAATTATCTACTGAAGTTTTAGCATCAATAACCATCAATGGTTACCCCCATTGCAAGGTAGTGCAGAATGGTGCATGCATGTGCGCTATGCATAAACAGATTAACACAGCAGAGCAGTGGCTGGTCACCTACATCTGAGTAGCTGTATTAAAACAGTGAGCAAACTGAATTAAGCAATTTAACCAAAAAAAGCTCAAAACTGAGCCCTGTGCTAGCAACCTTCAATCAGATCGGTCCTAACTGCACTCTCCTGCCACAAGAGTGCAGGGGGCCCTCTCCACTAAAAGATAGCCTGGTTTAGTGCTCAATTTAACCAACAGAACTAGATTCAGCAGGTCTGAATCTAATCTATGCTAAAGCAGACAAAAAGTGCAACAAATCAGCAAGAACAGTTTTAAAAAGTCAGCAATATGGCAAAAATACAGTTTAAAAGTTTAAAATACAGTATAAAATTGTACTTTTGATTAGCAGAATGCAACAGATTGCTTGGATTGCACAGATGAGTACAGCAGAGCAGTGGCTGGTCACCTAACTCTCTGGAGCTGTGTATAATATAGTGAGATTTGAGAAGGTCCTATCTCCTTTAGACCAAGCTATATAATCTCACCATGCAATGGCTTTTATAATATTTCATATGCTGAAGCATTTTTCTTTTTTTTTTGTCCAGCTGAACCAGTGCTTTCTGGGGCCACTCATTCACACCAAAGCTGTATGCTAGAACAGGAAGAACAAGCTGATTTAGAACTTGAATGTGGTCTTTGGCGAATTGTGGCTTCAGATACTATTGCCCTAGAGGCCTCAGTTTACTCTCAGGTGACCAAGACCTTAATCCAGTCTCCAAGCACCTCTGTGTAGACAAGTATGCCTTGGATCATGCTTTTTCCTTTCAATAATATGAACATGAGCCTCCAACACTGATGAAATGTATGTTTCAAGAAGTGTAGCAAGGGTCATTGGTCTGGAAAAATATGCAGGTGAAATCATCAGACTCAGGTAGGCTTGCGACATTCATAAGGATATCGTCAGTCTCCTAACCCTTCCTTCCATGTCACTTGCCAAAATGTATCTTCATCAGCAGGAAACTCCCAGAGGCTTTGGCTGATGACACAGTGACTCAGAACCAGTTATGCACCCCTCTTCTGCATCAGGGTGAAACCTGCACAATGCATATCAGTGCCCAGATTGTGCTCTAAGCCAAGGCAGAATAAGCACAGAATTTGGAAATTCTTGTGGTGAATCTGTTTTCATAAATATCTCAGTCTCAGATTCATAATCAGACACTAGCTAACACAGTTTGATACTATCAAGAAACCAAAACCACAGCTAGGTCATCTGCTGCCCTAGGCAGTTCATTATACTGACATCCCCTAAACGCAAAGTTGAGGGCCGAAAAAAGGTCTTCCAAAACG
Organism: Protopterus annectens; assembly: GCF_019279795.1. Taxonomy (NCBI): domain Eukaryota; kingdom Metazoa; phylum Chordata; order Ceratodontiformes; family Protopteridae; genus Protopterus; species Protopterus annectens. The sequence continues at coordinate 829,098,575 of NC_056747.1, forward strand.
TGAGGTAAATAAGTAAGGAAATAAATAAACTGTTGGATGCTCCTGTAACTGCAATCTGCTCACTACAACTGTAACAAGCTCCTTGATAGAGCTGCTACTACAAATGTTATGCTTCAATTACAACCACAAATGCCGTATTTGCACTCATTCATCATGGCCTCATAAAACAATGCCAGTACTGCACTCATGCTCCATCAACAGCCACCCCATTCATCCTGCCCAAGTTACGGCTATGCAAAAAAGTACAGTTGTGTAAGTAAACTTACCATAAAAGTAGATATTTGAAATAAGCCAAGCCCTACAGCGCTTTCATGCCAACAGAGAGAGGGAGGCTGAGCTCTGAAAGGACAACACACCAAAAAAACAAAGAGGATGCAGGGAGCAGCTACTACAACAGTTATCATTCAAACATCTATTGTTATGGCAAGTTTACTGACACAAATGTACAATGTTCATCATATTGAGATTACTACAAGTCAGGGAGGAAGGAGAAATGTCCAAGAACCACTGGAGAATGATCCTATGAAAAGCCTGTCCTAGACCTTGAGAAGGAATCATGCTTATAGTGCTTTGCAAAAGTATGTACAGAGGACCAAGTTGCTCCTTCTAGAATACTTCTAGACTCCAAACCTTTCCAAAAAGTCATAGATGAGGCCAAGGTCCTGGAAGTTTGGGGCCTTGACCCTGCCTGGAATAGCTTTGTTGTGGTGAATAAAACAAAATTTAATAGCCTGAGAGAACCATTTGAAAATAGTCTGTTTTGACAAATGTCCCTTCTTACCTTCATAAGAAATGAACTGAAAGTTTTAGTTCTGTCAAGATAGTACCCAAGTTGCCTGTGGACATACAAGGTGTGGACTAGATTTTCTCCTTCAATATTACGTTTAAGAAAATAGGAAAATGGGTAGTTTTTTATAAAGTAAACTTGGATACTACCTGAGACATAAAAGGAGAACTAGTTCCCAAAGAAACCCTGTCTCTGTGGGAAATGAAACAGGGTTGATTTACCATTATAAGCTTGCAAATCGGACACACTTCTTGCAGAGGTCAGAACAACCAGTAAAGCGGTTTTCAATGTTAAGAAGCTCAAGTCAGCCAGATTATAGGTTCATGGGTAGATACTAGGCTATCTGCCCTAGGGCATTTATAAGCCTAGCCAGAGTGTATTTGGCTTCCGCCTCCCTATTAGATTAGCCTACTGTGCCTCTGTAAAGTAGGTCACAGAAGGTATCCTTTTAAGATTAGTTTACTGTGCCTCTGTCTAGCAGGGACACAGGAGAGATCCCAGGGGTGAATTTGCGATTTCCCATCCACGCATCCAAATTTCGCTTGAAGAGGGTCAGCGAGGGGCTATGTCTAACGTGAACTGGGATTCTATTCCAGAGTGAGGGGAGCCTCTGGGAAATGAATCTGTCCCTCCAGCATGTCCTATTTATTTTTGTGCTGAGGTTTAGGTCCCTGGAGCGTGTAGCTCTAAGGGACTTGGATTTTTTGAGGTGGAGCATGTCCATTAATTCTGGGTTTGACATGGCTTTGTACGTCACGCATAGATCGCCTCTGAGTAGGCGGTAAGCAACTGAGTAGAGCTGGAGGTTCTTTAGTCGAGCTGCATAGGACATCTGTTTGTAGCCCATGATCCTCTTGGTGAGGTACTTAGGTTCATAGGTTTATACTAGGCTATCTGCCCTAAGGCATTTAAAAGCCTAGCACAAATTTTTGTGGCTTACGCCACCCCTTATATGAAAAAATACTGTGCCCATTAGTTTGTTGTGCCTCTGTCCAGCAGTGACACAGAGATGATTCCCGGGGTAAACCTACGATCTCCCATCCACAGGTCTAGATTTCTCTTGAACAGAGTCAGCGAGGTGCTCTGCCTCACATGGACCGGGATTTTATTACACAGCATAGGGAGTCTCTGAGTGATAAATCTATCCCTCCAGCACGTCCTATTTATATCCGTGCTAAGGTTTAAGTCGCTTGCTCTAGTGGTTTTGGTGGATTTGGATTTTTTGAGGTGGAGCATGTCCATTAATTCCGGGTTGGACATGGCCTTGTATGTCAGGCACATGTCACCTCTGAGCAGACGGTATGCGACTGAATAGAGCTGGAGTTTCTTCAATCTGGCAGCATATGACAGATTTTGGAGTTCCTTTATCCTTTTGGTGAGGAACTTTTGGGGTCTCTCCAATTGCTGCAGATGTCGGGTGAGATACATCCCGAATGGGGCATTGTACTCGATCATTGGTCTGATAAGTGAAGAGTACAGGGGAACAATGACCTCACTAGATCTGGATGTGAATCCCTTCATGATCAGGTGGGCAATGTAGAAGGTCTTTCTAACCACTTTAGCAACGTGAGTGTCAAAAGAAAGGCCACTGTCAGCCTGGGTCCCCAGGTCCCTGATAACCTCTTCTGTGCTTAGTGGATTGCCACCTATATGGTAGCTTGGGGTTACCTTGTTTTTCCGAAGGGTATGACTACACATTTTTGGCGTTTAACTTCAGGCCATGGCTCTGGCACCAGCTATCTGTTTCCATGAGTCCCTTCTGAAGGATATCCGTGTCCGATGCACTTTCCACTATGGCCCAGTTTGCAGTCGTCTGCAAACTTTGTCAGCCAAAGTCCTCCCATGTTGGCCTGTACTTCTGAGAAGTAGATGCCAAACAATAGGGGGCCAAGGACCGAGCCCTGTGGGACACCACTTGTGACCGGCTTGGAGTCTGACATAGCGCCAGCAACTCTAACCCTGTGGGTTCTGTCCTTAAGCCAGTTTGCAACCCATCTTGTGACATATGGGTTTACATTTAAGCTGGTAAGTTTTTCTACAATACCCGAGTGGGGTATTGTGTCGAAAGCCTTTGCAAGGTCAAGGTAGGCTGTATGGACTGCCTTTCCCTCATCAATGGCCTTGGTGACTGTTTCGAAGAAGTCGACCAAGTTCAAAAGGCATGTCTCTCCAGTTGCTGCAGGTGTCGGGTAAGGTACATCCCAAAAGGGGCATTGTATTCAATTATGGGCCTGATGAGTGACGAGTAGAGGGGCACAATGACCTCTCTTGATCTAGATGCGAACTCTTTCGTGATAAGGTGAGCTATACAGAAGGTCTTTCTAACCACTTTGGCAACGTGATTATCAAAGGAGAGATTACTATCTACGTTGGTCCCCAAATCTCTAATTACTTCTTCCGTACGTAATGGATTACCACCTATGTGGTAATTTGTGGGCACCTTGTTTTTCTCAAAGGGGATGACTATGCACTTTTTAGCATTTAGCTTGAGGCCGTGGCTCTGGCACCAAGCATCCGTCTCTGTGAGACCCTTTTGGAGGATGCTTGTGTCAGCTGGAGATTCGATTATGGCCCCCAGTTTGCAGTCATCTGCGAACTTTGTCAGCCATAATCCCCCCGTGTTAGCCTGAACCTCAGAGAAGTATATACCGAACAAGAGAGATCCCAGAACTGAGCCCTGTGGGACGCCACTTGTAACTGGTTTGGATTCGGACATGGCACCTGTGATTCTGACCATGTGGGTTCTATCTCTGAGCCAGTTTGCAACCCATCTTGTGATATAGGGGTTGATATTTAAGCTGGTAAGCTTATTTACGATGCCCGAGTGGGGTATTGTGTCGAAGGCTTTTGCGAGGTCCAGGTAGGCTGTGTGGACTACCTTGCCCTCATCTATGGCTTTGGTAACTGTTTCAAAGAAATCAACTAGGTTTAAGAGGCAAGATCTGCCCTTAACAAAGCCGAATTGGGTAGGATCCAGTGTCTGGAGGCTCCCAATGTCTTTGTTTATGCGTTCCATGATAATATGCTCCATAGCTTTACAGACCAGACTAGTCAGGCTTATAGGGCGATACTTTCCGGGGTCTGTTGTGAGACCACCTTTGTGGAGTGGGACCACTGTAGCTGTATGCCATTCTTTGGGTACATATCCTGTAGTAAGGCTAAGTTTAAACAGTGACTTAATGTGAGGGTTCAGTTCTTCTTGGAGCTCGTGTAAGACACAGCCTGAGACACCGTCCGGTCCCATAGATGCTGTGTTTTTTGCTTTGGAGAGGGCAGCTTTCACCTGTGCATCTATGATGTCAGGGAGGTTACATTCAGTTGGGATAGGCATTTGCTCCTTTGGGGGGGGAAGGGGGGGGGGAGAAGTTTGCGCTGAATCTGTCTGCCAGGATGTTGGCTATGTCTGTAGGTTCGGTATATTTTGTACCGTTATGCAACAATTCAGAGCATATCTGGGAGTTTTCGCCCATGTTCCTGACATAACTAAAGAAGGCCTTGTGATTATCTTTAGTGTCTAGGGCAATTTTTCTTTCGAAACTGGTCTTTCATGATTTTATGAGGGATCGAAGTTTCTTGTTAATACTGATCAGAGATGCCTTCCCTTTTTGGGATTTTGCTCTGTCATGTAGTAGTTTCCTCCTTCTGTTGTATAACTTATTTATGGCCAGGGTCCACCAGACCGGTCTCCTGTTTTTGGAGGAGTGAGTCTTGGTTTTATTTGGGATAGCACGATCCATGCATTCCTGCAGGTGCTCACAGAATGCATTTGTAAAGGATTCTGCGGATTGGGCTGTATTATCCTCTGGCCCAGGGGCTTTGAAGGATTCCACCTCAGTCTTGAGAAGTGCAAAGTTGGCTTTTGAGAAATTCTTTGCAGTGATTTCCTTGGCTGGGGGTGGGGACGGGATATGGATGTCCAGGGAAATTTGTTTATGGTCTGATCTTACCAATGAGGGGTTTACCTCTGGTGTGGAACACAGAGTCCCCATGTTGGTGATGACCAGGTCCAATATGTTGTTCCCTCTTGTGGGAGTGGTGACCATTTGTTCCATTGCGTTAGAGTTTATAAATTCAAGGAACCGTTGGGCGAGGGTGTTTGGGCTTGAGTAGTTTTCCCAGTCAATGTTTGGGTAGTTGAAGTCGCCCAATAACATAGTGTTTGGAGAGACCTTCATATTTTCCAGTGTTCTCAGGAATGCCAAGTGGGGTTCCTGTTATAGCGAGGGTGTTCTGTAGCAGGCTACAAACTGAAAGGCAGTTTTGCCCGCTGTTAGTTGCACATGGATGGTTTCCGATGCTTCGTGCAGTGCCACTAACCTAGAGGTGTAGGTATCTTTGATGAATATAGATACTCCCCCTCCTTTTGTGCTTTGGTCTGAGTTTTGGGGCCGAAACGCATGGTATGAGTTATAACCTGGTAGTGCTGGGGTGCTCTCAGGAGCCGTAAACCAGGTTTCTGTTACTGCACAGACATCGATTTTCTCCATACTGAGGAGAGTCTCAAGTGCGTGCATCTTGAGGTTTAGACTTCTGGCACTAGTTTTTTTATCTTTGGGTTGTCTATGGAGGTGGGTTTGTCCTTTGAGCCTTGCCTAAAAAAGGCACTATGGGGGTGGCAAGAGCCTTGGCCAGTATACGAAAGCCTAAGGGTGACAGGTGCAAGCTGTCCCTAGTGAAGCAACGTGGCTTGTTGAGCATGTCATCCCAGGCTGACAGACACTGGATCCCCTTTGAATTACACCAATACTTTAGCCAATTGTTGAAACGGATCATTTTGTCTTTATACTGCGGCATCATTCTTGGTGAGGGCAAGATGCTACTCAAGGTCAGGGTCATACCAGCCTGGGCTACATGGTCAGAGAGCTCCTCTATGTCTCTTTTCATGTAGTCCAGGGAGGTACGTCTCAGGTCATTCACACCAGCATGGACAATGATGGAGTCATACTTGTACTTGCTTTGGAGTGACCTGAGTGCTTGCGTTATGTGGCGGATCCTGGCACCCGACAGGCAGCTTACAGTGACCTTCTCCTTGTTCAGTCTGGTGAGCGGGACATCAGTGTGCCGGACAACAGAGTCCCCTATAACAAGTGTATTTGGTGTGTTGTTTGGCCTTAAGGACTGTGACTGTGAGGCACACTGATTTTGTGAGACATGTGATTTGTGGGTATTGTTGAGGGGTGGGTGTTGCTTGGATATCTGCTTAGGAGGTCTTTGCTGTTTAGGCAGATTTTTATTTAGAGCCTCAGAGTATGTTTTTGTGTGTTTATGTGTTGGGTATGCAGATGCAATAGGTCTGTGCGAGACTGGATTTGTGGTGTGGGTGGTTACCTTTTCCTCCTGACTGACTGTGCCAGTTAGCTAATTCAAAGAGAATAAATGTTAGTTTCTTGAACACAAAAATAATGTTCCACGGACCATTTTTCTTGAGAAGTCTTGTAGAAAACCCACTTCAAAAAAGTTTTGACATAAGAATGCACTGAAAGATTGAAATGTCCGATAAATAAACCTTGTTGGAGGAGTAAGAAAGGCCATAGGATAATAACTCACACAAATATAAAACCAGAGAACAACTATCTTGAATGGGTGTTGGCATCAACTAAAAAAACATTTCCATTTGCTAATATACAATTTTCTGGTATCAGGCTTTCTTGTCTCCATTACTATCTGCTGCACATCCTCAGTAAAAAAGAGCCTAAAGTGAATTAAGACCCTATCATCCAGGTGGTCCAGTTGAAGATGACTATGGTTGTAGGATAGCAAATGTTTACAAATGTGTTTGTCAGTATAGTATGTGATGTAAAATGCTTGCAACTAGGACTGTGTCTATGTGGTTTGTTTTCATTTATATAATTGCACAATTGCTTGCATAAGTGATGGTTTAGTAAAGATATTGCTCGTTTAAAAAAGGGTCAGGAATTGAATAATTTATGTAATGTTGCTTAGGTTATATGATATATAGCAATATATGTGAAGTATTCTTTTTGATAATTTTAACTTGTTTATACAGTTTCATTACTTTTATATAAATGTAAATGTGCCTATGTCACAAGTGATAATTCAATAAAGTTGTTAAGAAAAAACTCCCCTGATCTTGTGTGAGTAGATCAATTCTGAGGAAGTTTTTGGTAACTCTCCCTGGCTTTTCCAAAAGAAGGGAGAACGATGGTGCATGGACCAGAAGGGAGTCACCACAATGATCTTGGAAGATTCCCTCAATCTTCAGAAGTACCCTGATATCAGCAAAAAGGCTGGAAAAGCATACAGGGACATCCCTGTCCAAAGAAAAGGCACCTGCCTTCCAGACCTTCTTGCATGGAGTCCTGGAGCAGAATCTTGTCAGATGATTGTTCATAGAGGAGACAAATAGATCTACTTAAGGAACTACCCATAGAGGAAGTAAATTTTGTAAGACCCTCTAATCTACTTTCCATTCATGAGAGTCTGCCCTTGTCCTGCTCAGCTTGCCACACAACTTTGTTCTGACGGAATGCAGGAAGCCTAAAGAGTGGTAATGTGCTGTGAAGCTATATCCCAAGCTAACATGGCTAGTCTGCGAAGATGGTACAACCTGGATCCCCCTTGCTTGCTGATATACCACAGGACTATGGGATTATCTTTGACAACTTGGAGAGGTCCTGGGGATCAAAGATTACACAAGGAGTTGAGCGTCTTGACCAGGGCAAGCATTCTTTTTATAACTATGTGCTTGTGTCTGTCTTTGGTGTTCCACACTTAACTTATTATCTTTCCTTTAACAGCTTCCCAAGCAAAGACTGAGGCATCTGAGGTGACTGACTGCTCTGAAATCGGGGATATCGGCTGTCTCCTACAACTGATTTCTCTTCTGACAAACCCCAGCTTTAAAATTTGAAAAGACAATAGATGTTGGTGCTGGGACCAAAAGGACTTCAGATAACATTTTATCTTTCTCATATGGAGTCTTGCCAGGACTATTACGAGATTCATAGATGTAGTGATACCCAAAATCCTGAGGTATTCTCTCACAGTTACCTAGGTTTTACTGACAATCTTAGAAATAGATCAAAAAGCTTTTCCTTCACAGGAAAAAATTGAAGTGATGTGTCTAGCTAACATCCCAGGAACACAAACCTACGTGACAGTCCAGAAAGACTTGCATGCTCTCTTGGAATTCCAGCTTATATATGAGATCTCACACCACAGTGAAAAATCTCCGACACTTTTGAAAACGACTCCACAAAGATGAGCAAATCATCTAAATATGGAAAAAAATGTGGATATCCTGTAGCATTCAATGAGCTATAACTGGAGCTAAGCACTTGTGAACACTTTTGGTGCAGTGGATAGTCCAAATGGTAAAGCAGAGAACTGATAATGTGACACACACAACCTTAAAAAATCCCTGAAGTTTGGATAAATACAGATGCAATGATAAGCATCTTTTAAATCTATGGTTAACAGGAAACATGAATGAGGAAGGAGAGGTAACAGGCTGTGAAATGACAGCATTTTGAACCTGGGCGCTATCACAAACAGGTTTAGGAAAGCAAGATCCAGAACTGGTCCCAAGCATTTTCTCTCTTTAGTACTAAAGGCATCCTTTTTTAACACGTACTGAAATATCTCTTAAGACACAGACAAACATACATTTAAATAAAAGAAAACAAAACACGTTAACACGTGTGATAAACTGTAAATAATTCTATGTCATTGTAAATATTAATATGATCTACAGGCTGGTTTCACAAATGTAAGAAAACTGTGTTATATGCTGTGCTTCAAAAATGTAACCACAGTGCACCGTGCTGGAAGAAAGCAGAAATGTATATAAACTCTATGCTTTTGTAATGTATGTTTTCATGGTAGAAAACTGGAACATACAGAGTAAACTTGCAAACTCTAAGAAAATAAGCTGATAAATAAGGCCTTTTTATGACTGTGTGTGATCTCAAGCTAAGAGACAGGATGTCTAGGCTAGGAGTTTCTTTCTATTGTCTTGAGAGAGATAATTACTAGGTTTCACATGTAAAGTGTCTTATTGTTGTGACTTCCTGGCAGCTGCAGATCACAAAGAAATGTTAAATTTTAAGTTCTGTGAGCATGGCAAACTTAAGCAGAAGTGACAAGAATGATGTAATCTGAAATGACTCAGCAGTAATGTGTATTATCAATTTAAGAACCATCTTAAGAGAAAGAGATTACATTTTGTATTTGTCTTCAGACCTGTTAACAACTCACCAGCACGTGCCTTGCTCTATAAGTAGGATTTAGATTTTGGTATTTCTCTTCGAGATAGATAGAAATAGCAAGATTAGTCTAGGTGCTTTCTATATTTATGTCAGATTATCCTACAATGTTGTTTTAAAGTATTTCCTGTGATTTCTAAACTCTCTAGTGTCACTGTGTTGAATTAATGAGCATGGTCTTACACTTTTATTATTTATTATTAAATATTTTTAAACTTTTTAACTGTGGCTGTTTTGTGTAGAGATAATTTAAGCTCTTAGGGTACTTGCATGTAATTGGTGATACGGTACAAGCCACTTCAATAGCCTTGCTGTTTGTTACACTTACCATTTGGAAAATAACATTGCACAGTAGAACTGGACACCCTTTGGAAAGGGCCTTTTTAATAGCTGTAAGAGTAGTTGGTGGCAGTGATTACTGGCAGAAGGGGGCATAACTAGTTAACCTGTGCCAGCCTTCTACAGGAGTGTCTGTGTGTTTGTACATGAATCTAATCTCAAAGTGTGTGTGAGTCAGCTACTTGGCCAGGGACAGAGAGGGTACTGGTCGTTTTGGCATGACTACTCGGCTGAGATCTGAACCCTATAGCTGTGCCAGTAGGAAGTCTTATTGGCAATCTGGAGAGACAGGGAAAAACCAGCCCCAAACTGACTGACTGATCTTTGTGGGCTCTTAAGAGAAATTGTACTTTACTGTGTGTGTACTTGTTATCCTCCCAATGTGGATGCTCCTTCACTGGTGCTAGTGGTGAGGATCGAGGCTCCTTGATTACTGGGCCAGTGCATGGCCGTCACAACATGTTCACAGTTACAAACATTACACATCACATACATTCTTTTATAAAATTATCTTCAAGCCAACATTGCATGAATTGCTAAGTTCCTACATTCCCTTAAACCTCACACTTTTGCCAAAATTTTATTCAGCAAATTCTGTTCCCATAATTTCAATGTTTTTCTATGTAATTTGCTTCTAATATCTTCTAAAGTCACAATTTCCAGTTCTTTTACCTTCATTACAATATTCGCTTAAAATACAGTAGGTTTAGACTGTGATTTCTTTTTTCCTGTAAATGCTTTTTTTAGCAGCCAGCAGAATTAAACTGAACTAAAGCCTTACTATGTTCAGGCAATTCAGATCCTGTATCCTGGCTTACAAAATCATTTCCTTAGTTACACCCCTTTGCTCACTCAATATTTCCGACAGAGTACCCCGCAGGGAATTTCTGAAATTTGCCAACTCATTACATGACCAAAATATATATTCCCAGTTAGATCTTTCTTTCCATCACACCTCCAAAATCTGCCATCTACATGAAGAAAAATTCTTTGTGGAATCTGACTGTGGTATAAAAATATCTATGCAAACACTTTCAAGCAAAAATCCAAAATTTTTTAGACTGTGTTGCCTATTTAGGAGTCATAAATATGCCCTCCCAATGTTTCTTTGTGAAATACTTATCCAACCTCTCTTCCCAATCTTTTCTAACCTCCTCTGATTGTTTCCTATTAGTTGTTGTGTAAGATTTTATATGCCCCACTAATACTTTAATAGGAACTTCTGTTCTAGATTCAACAAAAAAGTCTACCAGAGGAGGTCTTTCACTTATGATTTCCCTGTCCCTTTCTCTTTGCCTATACTCTGTCAGGAATCCATGATAAGGGAAGGCAGTCTCTAGCCAACAGTCCAAAAGCCTTAGGCAATTCCATTACCTTTTCCTCTCTAGTTATTTGCTTCCAATACATTAGTTCATTTACTAGTTTTCTCCAGTAAATTACAACAACCTCTTGCCTATTCTCGGTTCCCCTAATTGCAGTCATCCCTATCAGCGAATCTCCTTTCTCCGTTCTGGTGTTGGCTTAGTTCTTAGATACTTCCTGCTACTCTCTAAATATATTCTGCATGGGTGTTATTCTCCTTAAGGATATGTATCCAAAATTCTACTTTCTCCTTATTTCTTGAGCCCAACCCCCCCCCCCCGTTTAATCATCATCATCATTATTCCTTTTCCACTTTGAATTATAGCTTTCTGCTTGTGTTGTATACATAAGCCTTAACTGTGTAACTCTAAAATATCCCTTCAAATTAGACAATACTAAACTACCTTGTTCTACTGGAAGGATTAACTTATCCCACTTGACTCTTGCCCTCTTCCCCTCCCAGATAAAATCCTTTGACGCTATTAATTACTGTCTACAACTTCTCCTCTGGTTGATAGAAATATGTTTTACCTGTATAAAAACTAAAAAACATTTTCACTGCTTGTATCTTGCTATCCCTTTCCATAAACACGAGATTCCAGTTTCTCAGTTTTTGTATTATGCATTGTTTAGTCTCTCCTAACATATCTTTAGCTCCCATAACAGAAACCTTTTAAACTCATACTCAAGTACTTCATTTTATCTTGTTCCCACACATATGGTATTGCTAAAACATTACATGTGCAGGTACACAGTTTACAGTTAAAGCCCTCATTCTATCTTCATTAATTTTAAATCCTAAAAACTTGAAACTACCTCAAACATTCCATTCTGTCGTTGTCCATGTTGGTGTGAATGACCTGAGACGTTCCTCCCTAGACTACATGAAGAGAGACATGGAGGAGCTGTCCGATCTTGTAGCCCAGTCAGGTATGATCCTAGCCCTGGGTAGCATCCTGCCATCACCCAGAATGATACCACAGTACAAGGACAAAATTATTGACTTCAACTATTGGCTAAGCTTCTGGTGTCATTCTAAGGGGATCCAGTATCTGTCTACCTGGGATGATATAATCGACAAACCACAATGCTTTGCCAAAGATGGCCTGCACCTGTCGCCCTTGGGATTCCAGATACTGGTTAAGGCTCTTGCCACCCCTATAGTGCCTTTTTTAGGCAAGATTCAAATGACAAATTCACCACCATAACAGGTACAAGCAAGCAAAATCTGAGGGTAATGCTACTTAATGCTAGAAGTCTAAACCTGAAAATGCACTCAGAGGCACTCCTTAAAATGGAGAACATCGACATCTGTGCAGTGACAGAGACCTGGTTCAAGGCTCCAGAGAGCACCCCTGCATTACCAGACTATAATTCATACCATACCTTTCGGCCACCTAACCTGGACCGAAACACTAAAGGTGGAGGCGTGTCCATATTTATTAAGGATATCCACACCTCCAGGCTAGTTGCTCAGCATAATGCATCCGAGATTATCCAAGTGCAACTAACTCTGGGCAAGACAGCAATCCAAATTGTAGCTTGATGCAAATCCCCCACCATGCCCCAGGATTCCCACTCCTCATTTTCTGATACACTGGAAAATATTCTTCTTGAAGAGTGCTAATGAGGAGCTTTGTTTGATATAGATAGGTAGTTTGTTTCAGAGCATGGGAAGTCTCTGGGACAGAAATTTATCCCTCCAGCATGTTCTGTTTATTGTGGTGACAAGGTTTATGTCCCTAGAGCATATAGCTCGGAGGGACTGGGATTTCTTTAAGTGGAGAATGTCCAACAGCTCTGGGCTTGACATAGCTTTGTATGTGAGGCAGAGATTGCCTCTGAGTAGGTGATATGCTACGGAGTAAAGCTGGAGTTTTTTGAGACGGTCTGCGTAGGACATCTGTTTGAGGCCAGTAATCCTCTTTGTGAGGTATTTCTGCGGGCTTTCCAGTTGTTGTAGATGTCTTGTGAGGTACATACCAAAAGGGGCATTGAACTCTATAATGGGTCTAATGAGTGACGAGTAGAGGGGAACAATGACCTCTTTTTCCTGGATGAGAAACCTTTTGTGAAGAAGTATGCCACATAGAAGGATTTACTAACTACTGTGGCAATGTGATTATCAAAGGAGAGAATACTGTCCACCTGTGTCCCAAGATCTCATCACACTTTCAGTGTTAAGTAAACTATCACCTATGTGGTAGCTCATGGGTACAGAGTTTTTACCAAAGGGGATGACAATGCACTTTTTGGCATTGAGCTTGAGGCCATGGCTTTGACACCAGGAATCTGTCTCAGTGAGGCCCTTTTGCAGGATATCCAAATCGTTAGAAGTTTCAATTATGGCTCCTAGTTTGCAGTCATCTGCGAACTTCGTTAGCCAAACACCTTCTGTGTTAGCCTGTACTTCAGAGAAGTAGATACAAAACAGGAGAGGACCCAGGACTGAACCCTGTGGTACTCCACTTGTCACTGGTCTGAAGTCGGATTTGGAGTCTGCTACTTTCACAGTGTGGGTTCTGTCAGTGAGCCAGTTGGCAACCCATCTTGTGACATAGGGATTTATACCTAGTTTAGTGAGTTTATCTATAATTCCAGAGTCGGGGATGGTGTCAAAAGCTTTGGTGAGATCTAGATAGGCTGTGTGAACCACCTTACCATCGTCTATGGCTTTGATGACTGCTTCAACGTAGTCAATCAGGTTTAGGAGACATGATCTGGCCTTTTAAAAACCCAAACTGGGTGGGGTCCAGAGTTTGGAGATTACCAATGTCTTTTTTTTTTTTTTTTTTTTTTTTTTAAGTTCCATGATGATAAATTCCATGGCCTTGCAGGCCAGGCTAATTAGGCTAATGGGGCGGTAGTTCCTGGGGTCCGTGGTGGCTCCTCCTTTGTGGAGTGGGATAACCATCACTGTGCACCATTCAGTGGGCACAAAGTCTGAGGTGAGGCTATGACTGAACATGGTACTTAGGTGGGGTGCCAGTTCATTCTGTAGTTCATGTAGAAAGCAGCCTGGGATGTTGTCAGGTCCCATGGATGCTGTGTTCTTGGCGTTGAAGAGTGTGTTTTTTACCTGTGCAGCTGTGATTACAGGAACTTTGCATTCTTCTGTTATAGAGATGAGCTCTTTATGGGGTGAGGGGGGGGTAACATTAGCACAGAACCTATCTGCCAAGATGTTGGCAATATCAGTCGGTTCTGTATATTTAGTGCCATCATGCTGTAACTCAGAGCAGATCTGAGTGTTGCCATTGAGATTATCGACATAGAATGCTTTGCGGTTGCCTTTAGAATCAGTGGTGATTTTGTTTTCATAACTAGCTTTGGAGGATTTTATGAGGGATTTCAGCTTCTTAATGAAGCTGACCAGGGAGTTCTCCCAGTCATGGGATTTTACTCTTTTTTGCAACAGTTACTTTCTTCTGTTGTAGAGTTTGTTTATGGCAGGGGGCCACCAGATTGGCTTTCTTTTTTTGGAGGATAGCATCTTGGTTCTGTTAGGGATAGCACAATTCATGCACTCATGTAAGTGCTTATAAAAATAGCACGATTCATGCACTCGTGTTTATAAAGTGCATTTGTGTAGGATTCAGCTGTCGTATCTCTATTGTCCGTCTGCATGGGTGTCGTGAAGTTTGCCACTTCTGTCTTAAGAAGCATGAAGTTGGCTTTGGAGAACATTTTTACGGTGGTTTCCCTAATGGGGGGGTGAGGGCGGGATGTGGATGTCTGGGCTGATTAGCTTGTGGTCGGATCTGACCGAGGAATTGACCTTTGGTGTGGAACACTGATCGGCCATGTTGGTAATGACCAGGTCTAGGATACTGCTGCCCCTGGTGGGGGTGTGGATAAGTTGATCCAAGGCACTGTAATTTATGAATTCCAGAAAATGTTGAGCAAGAGAGTTGGTACACGAGTAGTTTTCCCAGATAATGGTGCGGTAGTTGAAATCGCCCATTATTAAGAAGTGGTATCTCCTGTTTTATTTGCCAGTGGCTCTGAAAATAACACAAACAAAGGGAAAAGAGGAAACCACTTCCTGGTTTTTCTTTCCAGACACAACTTATCAAACTAGAACCCTTCCAGTTTAATTTTTGCCTCTGATCCCTCACATATCCTAATAAACCTTATTATTTTATCAGGGAATACAAATGCTTGCATTGCATAAAATCCCAGCTAACTCTGACAAATGCTTTCTTTGCATCAAGACCCACCAACAATAGCATTATTTCTTATATTCTGCAACCCTGTGGATCATCATTGCTCTACTAATGTCAAATGTTTGCCTCCCCTCCAGAAAATCACAGAGATCCATAACTATCAATTTTGGCAACACCTTTACCATTATTTAACTGTTATAGACAAAAAAAATTATAATTATAGTTTTAAAATGAAATGGTCCAGTTTTACTGATAAATTTCTGAATAGTCTGGTGCCTTAAACCGTACTAAAAGTTTCAACAGAGAGAGGTTCACCTCTACTTTAGTTTGTGCTTCAGCACTTTTACATTCTGTTTATCATTTACCTGCTTGCATTATATGTGTCTGCCCCATCTCCCCCACTAACACATTAAGCTAAATTGTCTGAAAGAGCTTCAGTATTGCATTTATGTTATTGCTAGCCAGCTTAGTCCCTGAATTTTTCTACCCCTCCCTCCCTTCTGCTGTTAATTGTTGCTGTTTTATTATGCTGTGTCTCTGCCATCCACCCCTTAAGATTACCTTGTTTCCAAAGTCCCTCCCTACCCTCTTTCATTGCTGACTGTTGGATTAGCTATTTATATACTCTTCCCACCCACTGTTTTCCATATACCACTGATACTTAATGCCCACCCAGAACCAGTATTGTTCTTGAATAAACCTCCTTTACTACATACTGTCTCCTGCCCTTTTTCCTGGAACTCAGCAAAGCTTGGAGTCCTAGCAGCATTCGAGAAGTGTTTTACTTGTATTTAGTGCCATCTAGGCAAAGTTAAGTACCTCTGATTGCTAAATCAAACTTGTGTTACTTTGAGTGATCGTTTTTGGTTCCTCCTATTGTATGCATTTCACTGAATGTTTTGTGAAAAAAATGTTCTTCCTCTCACTGCTGCTGTCTTGAAATTTACCTTCAGCAAGGTATTTCCAGCTAGTTGTTTAAGTGGCTTGTGTTAGCACTGAACCTGTGGTGTCTCTTCTACTGTGTTTTTACATCGAGAGGACTGGGTTTATTCATCTACAGGCAGGAGGTGTTTGCCTGGTCTATCTGAGTTGGGAAATACACAAAATGACTCAGTGTACTTGTTTTACTGGCCACAGGGCTCATTATTTAGTTTTCTGCTTTTTCTATGCCGCTATAAATTTTGCATGTTTGCATGGGTTAGACGTGCCCTGTACAGCAGAAAACACCAAGAAAGCAAATTTTCTCTGGAACCAAGTCTATAAGACCGTAACCTGTAAAGCAGAAATATAGTGCAAACACCTTCTGTGCCAACTAGCTTAGAGCAGCTAGAAGGGCCTCTAGTTGCAATACCTACAGACTTAGCAGAATTCAGTATTGTATAAACAAAAAGGTTATGTACTTACCTTAATGTTCCATCGGTGTTGTCCATTTTCATTCTTCCCCAAATGGTACTCAACGTTTGGAGTGATGGGTTCAGATCTGATCCGACTCAGCCATTACTAAAGCTTGTGGCCACCAAAAACCTCTTGTGCTCCTCCATTACCCATAATGCACCAACCTGTAACATTCCTCAGATTTTATTTGCTATATTACATAAAGCAGAAATAACCACTGTAAATTTTCTGCCGGAATAAGCCATATCTGGAGTTCAACATTAAGGACAGTTTGGGGATTAGTGGGAGGGAAGTTGAGGAAAAATGAAAAAAGATAACGCAGATAGAATGTTATGGTAAGTACATAACTTTATCTGATTATTATTTATTTATTTTTTTAACAAAAAAAAAAACTTTTTGATCTGATGTCAATTTTCATTCTATCCTCAACTATTGGGCAAGTCCCCAACTAACTAAATTCCCAGGTTAATACTAAGGAAGGATATTCCTGAGCACAACTGAGCCAAAGGCTGCTCTTCCCCTTGAGAACAGATCCAGTTTGTTATGAGTGATAAAGGTATGAGGACTGGCCCAAGTAGCAGACGCACATATGTCATCCATGGAAGCTCTAGAGAGAAACAATGAAGTTGCCACGGACCTAATTAAATGGGCTCAAAGGATTTTGGTAAGTAAGACCCCAGCTTGTTGTATATATCTTTCTATAAGCCATCTGGCTAAGGCTACCATTGCAACTGGTTTTCCCAATTTAGCATCTGCAAAGGACACAAATAACTGATCTGTCTTCGTAATTCATTTTGTTCTATGTAAGCAAAAATGTAATGGTCTGTAAACATCTAATAATTGCAACATATATTCACCTTTGTTTGCAAATTTAGGAAAGAAAATTGGAAAATTAATGGACTGATTGATACTGTATTCCAACACCACCTTAAAAAGGAAAGATGCGTTGGTACATAATGTGACTCTATCCTTACGAAAGATCAAGTTGGGAGAGGTCTATATGACCATGCTTGAAGTTCTAAAATTCTTCTACACTACGTAATGGCCACAAGAACGATAGTTTTCCAAGTCAGGAACTGAAGATTGCATTTAGCTGCTGGTTCAAAGGGAGATGAATTAAAGCCTGCAGTACCAAGTTCAAATCCCATGGTGGAGTTGGATCTTTATATGGGGGTCTCAGCAGGTGTGTGCATCTCAAAACACTTTACAAAGTTTAGACAAAGCCACAGAAGAATTCTCAAATCCAATGTAAAAATTAGAGATAGCTGCTAACTGAACTTGAATTACTGAAGAGCTAGATCCCTCATTGAAAACTGTTGCCAAAAATTCAAGTACACTTTGTACAGGCACTGAGAAAGGGGTCAATGTCTTTTTTTCTGTACTCAGGAAATTAACCTTTTCCATTTACTTCTGTAAAGTTTTCTTGTAGAAGCCTTGTGGGAAGATAAAAGTATATGATGGACAAGGAAAGAGCATTGGTTGTCTGGCTATTAACGGAATTGGAGAAACCATGCTGTTATCTTGAGGTTTGATATATTCAGATGAATCATGCTTGTCATGTGAGACAGGAGATCTGGAATTGGATCCGGAATCCAAGGTGGGTAAAGATGATGAGGCCAAAGGATGGCAACTAAATCTGTAGAGAGAAGTAAGGTGCAATGAGGATGACCTTGCTCTTCAACCTGGCAGCTCTCTGTAGAAATTTTGGAATTAGGGGAATTGGCGGATAAGCATAAAAGAAACAGGGGGAGGCTAATTGAGGAGTACAGCATCCCTCTGGGACTTCCCCAAAGGGGAGATTACAGCAAAGTAGCTACTGCATTTGTTGAAGTGAGAATCAAAAAGATTGCAGCAATGCTGGCCCCACTGATGGAAAATAATTTCTGTCACCTTTAAGTGGAGAGATCATTCGTGAGGTAGAAGGATGGACCTGCTCATTTTGTCTGCTATCACACTGGACTTCCCTGGAATGTGGATTACTATGAGAAAGCAGTTGGATGAGATCACCCACTGCCACATTGAGGGATTTTTGACACAAGGGGTAAGACCTGGTTCCTCCTCGTTTGTGATGTACCAAACTACTGACATATTGTCTGTCTGGATCACAATTGTCCCAAAAGTGAGAGAGTCTTGGAATGCCTGCAATGCTAAGAGCACTTCTCTCATGTCCACAACATTGATGTGTGTGGGGCTCTTCGGGGACCAAGTGGCTTGGTCAGCTTTCCCTCAGAAAATGCCACCCTCCCAGTCTGGAAAGCATCCCTGGTCACTACAGTTTTGGGCTGAGGGAGGACAAGGATGAACTTGTAGAATCTGATCAAATCCACCACCAAAGGTATGCCTTGCATGCCTGAGTGATTCTTACTTGTGCTGACATGCGTTGATAAGTATCGACCACTGAGTTGTTAAGCATCCATTGAAAAATTCTCATAAGGAACCTTGCTACAGGAACTAACATAATGACCACTGATACTGACCTCAAGGTTTGCAGAATCAACCAAGTTGAAATTTTGGTATTGCAAATTATTTTCCTGACCTGGAATCTGATAGTCTACACTCTTGACGGTGGAAGAGAAGCTGCTACTGATACCGTGTTGAACACTGCTCCTATGAATTCCAAGGTTTGAGTTGGTTGTAACCAAGACTTCCTGTAATTTATGGTCATCACCAGATGAGAACAAGTGCGGAGTACCTGATCTCTTGCTCTTATTAGTAGATGCCTGGTCCGGGCTGTAATGAACCAGTCATCTAGATATGGAAACATCCAGATTAGCTGCTACCACTGTCATGCATTTGGTGAACACCCTGGCATCTGTGTTGAGGCCAAAGGGCAGTGCTGTGAACTGGTAGTGACTGGCTCCAAGCCAGAAGCGTAAATACCTAGTATACATCTTGAAGGTCTATCAAGCACATCCAGTTGTCCTTGACTAAAAAAGGCAGAATGGACTGAACTGTGACCCTCTGAAACTTTGTGCAACAAACTGCTTTGTTCAAGTTACTGAGATCCAGAATTGGTCTACAGTCCCGTTTTCCTTGGCACGAAAAAGAATCTTGAGCAAGTTCCAGACTCTATCTGGTCTGGTGGGACTTTGTGGATGACTTTTTCTAGCAGTTTTTGTATTTCCAGTGCTGCTGCTTTCCTCTGACTGGGAGGAACATCATGAAAATTTGTACACTGATGGAGGTGGAAGGGAAAAGGGAATTATATAACCTCTGGAAATAATCCTCTTTATCCAAGTATCTTTTATGTCTAGCCAGGCTATTTGGTACAGGATGAATCAACCCCCAATTGCCTCCAGAGGAGTACATTCGGGCATCCTTTCAGGAGCAGTGATAGGGTCTAACAAAGAAAAACTCTGGACCCTTGGTTCTGCAGGCTTCCTCTGCCATGTGGGCATCATTGTCTATTTGAACACCCTCCCCTCTTTCCCCAGGGGAACTCTGTGTGTGTGTGTCCTGGAGTGGACCCTGGCACTTCTTAAACCACAGTTTTTGTTCGCCCCTCTGATTCCTAGAAAAGGCTCTTTGAGGGGTCGAAAATGTATGACCACTGTAGGGAGGTTCATTCCATCTTTCTCACACCTGGAAAGTGTGCGTCCTTCACTTTTGGGACAAACAACTAACTACTGAGAAAGTGTACACTGACGAAAGAGGCTTGAAAGGCTCTGCAAAATCACATAAGCACATCATCTACGCATGCCTCCTAATGGAAATGCCTGACTCCGCTACCATTGAGTCACCTTAGGATGCATGCGAGATCAGTCTCATGGATGAATGTCAAGTAGATTGGAGGGTAACCAACTGAGAGGCCACATAAGATTGAGCCTCAGCAGTATCTCTGATGAAAGTTCCTTGATTAAGTCCCTTTGTAGTCTGGCAAAGTGTGCCAAATAGTTCAGTGACTTAAGGGCAAAGGTTGTTGTAGCATATACATGCTTCTCAAATCTGTCCATTTCCCTAGACTCCCTGTTAGGGGGGTGGACAGAGGAACTTTACTCAGCAAGTTCCTTCTTGGTGGCCGCAGCTACAACCATAGCATCCACAGGCACCTCCTTACTCCAGAATTCCTTCCTGACAGGTGCAGCCAGAATCCAATCTGGTCTCTTAGGGATTGCCTCAAATGAATTGGGTTCTTTCCACGCCCACCTAAAGACCAAATCAATGAGATCATCAGCAGGCAGAGTAACCCAGGAGGTAGACAGACCAGCTCCAAAGGCTTCCAGAAATACTGATTCCTCTGATGAAAGGTTGCTTGAGGACCAACCACCTCTCTTCTTCAGGATCTCAACAATGTCTCCAAATGAGACATCTTCCAGAGGTGATTGTGGGGACTCTTCTTCACTGAAATCACTATCCACAGTGACTAACTCTTGCAGAGTCTTAGTGCCTCCTCTTGCACTTCCTCCTAGGGACTTCCTTGGTGAATGTTCCAGTGAAGTGTCAGAAGAGATCGTAAAACCCTGCTAGGTGGTCTGGAGGCCTTGAGTTGGCTGTCCCTATGGTGTAGAGATGGGAGATCGAAGGGGGTTGGATCCATCCATCCTCTCAGAGAAGAAGAGACTCTCTTTACTACCTCGAAGGCAGACTGCTCCAAGGAGAAGGAATACCAGCTCCGAGAAAGCAGGCTTCTGGGCCATTGCTTCCCTCTGATCCAAGAGCAATCTCCCTGAGGCAGAAGTCAAGAGCTGAGCTGTTCAATGCTGAGGCTCTGAGCGGCAGAGATGGCTCCAAATACCTCAGTCTCAACTCCAACGCCTCAGACCCAACAAGGCAGCTTTGGCTCAGAATGTCATCTGGATCCGAAGACGTCAGAAATGGTACACGTGGAGAAAGCTTCAGATCTGAAGATAAAGGTATCTCTGGATCCAAGCAAGCTAGACTTGAAAGGTTCGGATCCAGGGACTCTGAAACCACTGGTCAGATCAGAGAAGGAGCAGTTAATGGTGGCGTGGCAGATGGACAGGCTTCCTGACCCGGGGGAGGGGGGTTAGGAGCCAAAAGAACACCCACCTGTATCTGCACTGAGAGGAATCTCCTCATCATTCTGTCCACATCTTCTCCAGTCAAACTCCTGGAAGAACAAGATGAGGCAAGGGATGGTGACCTGAACTGGCATCTCTCCAAAAAGGGAGAGGGAACCCTTGAAAGCACCAAGTACAATGCCAGTGAGTATCTTGTCCTAGGCGGGATTTTGGGATCTGAAGAGCTTGGCTCTGCAGATTTTTTCACTGGATCTGAAGGAGAGAGGATTTGAACTGGTTTCAGATCTAGCTTCGGCTTTTTTCTTCGGTGGCTCTGAAGATGTAGTCAATGAAGTATGTCTTGGAGACTTTGTCAAAGACTCTTTAGTTTTCATCTTGGGGGACTGAACCCCAGAAATAGCTTCAAAGGTTGAAAGACTCACCCCCTTTTAAAATCAATTTATTCCTTCTGATTGCTCCTGCTCTAGGGTTGAAAATTTTACAAACTGAACAATCCTCTTTGAAATGTTGCAGGCCTAAACAATAAACACACAAAGCATGGGCATCTGAAAGAGGCAATTTATGCCCACACTTTTGACATTTTTTAAAACTGCAAGGTGCTTTATCAGACATACCAGCTATAAAGAGAAAAGGAAAGAACTTTTTTTTTTTAAAGAGAGAGAATAAAAGAAAAAGAGAAAAGGGATACCAGCAGTGGTATCAAAGACTACACTAACACATAAGCAGAAAAGAGAGACTAGAAAAATTACCAGTAATGGTGGTAGAGTATTATGCCAAGTGTAAAAGATAAGAGTAATACAATGAGATTTACTATAGAAAAAACTACGTAGAAAAAAAATCACTTATCCTAGAAAAACTGGAGAGCTCAGGCTGAACACGTTTTTTTCACGAAGAGCAGCAAAACAAATCTGAGGTATGTTAGGGGTTGGTGCATTATGGGTAAGGGAGGAGCTTGAGAGCTTTTTGGTGGCCACGAGCTTTAGTGATGGCAGAGTCGGATCGGATCCAATCTCATCACTCCAAACAATGAATAACAGTTGAGGATAGAATGAAAACTGACATCAGAGATTTCAGCTAAAAAGTTCTAAATTCCAACTTTATCTGCTCCAGTAAAGCATCCTTATTATTATGCACAAAGCAAGCACCCTTAATAGCCTTCTAACCAAAATACACCACTCACTTGTAGTTCACAAATCAAAGGACTAGACAGTAAGGATATACAATATCCTAACTTCTGTGTAGCCAGATTGGTAGATATGGGCATCCTGAGACAATGTAGCAATTATCTCATGTTTACGGACAACCACTTAATCTTTAAACAATCAGACACAGTATGTAAGAGATTTAATTAAACAATGACACTTGAAACTAAGCTCTCGCATACAAGTTCACATCACATTGTTGAAACCACACACACAAGACTGACTCAGACTAATCATCATCTTCTTTCGGCTGTTCCCGTTAGGAGCCGCCACAGCGGATCACCTGTTTCCATTCCTTCCTGTCCTCTGCCTCTTACTCTCTCACACCAACCACCTGCATGTTCTCTCACCCCACACCCATAAACCTTATCTTAGGCCTTCCTCTTTTCCTGTTACCTGGTAGCTTCATCCTTAGCATCTTTTTCCCAATATACTCAGCATCCCTCCTCAGCACATGTCCAAACCAACGTAATCTTGCCTCTCTGGCTTTGTCTCCAAACCTTCCAACCTGGGCTGACCCTCTAATATACTTATTCCTAATCCTGTCCACCCTCGTCACACCCAGTGCAAATCTTAACATCTTTAACTCTGCCACATCCAGCTCAAACTCCTGCCTTTTTGTCAGTGCTACTGTCTCCAACCAATATAACATAGCTGGTCTCAGTACCCTCTTGTAAACCTTCCCTTTCACTCTTACAGGTACTAGTCTGTCACAAATCACTCCTGACACTCCTCTCCACCTACTCCATCCTGCCTGTACTCTCTTCTTCACCTCTCTTCCACACTCACCGTTAATCTTAACTATTGACCCCAAGTATTTAAACTCATCCACCTTAGCCACCTCTACTCCTTGCATCCTCACCATTCCTCTTATCCTCCCTCTCATTCACACACATATATTCTGTCTTAGTACTGCTGACCTTCATTCCTCTTCTCTCTAGAGCATATCTCCATCTCTCCAGGGTCTCCTCCACCTGTTCCCTACTCTCACTACAGATCACAATGTCATCTGCAAACATCATAGTCCACAGGGAATCCTGTCTGATCTCGTCTGTCAACCTGTCCATCACCATTGCAAATAAGAAAGGGCTCAGAGCTGATCCTTGATGTAACCCCACCTCCACCTTAAATGCATCCGTCACTCCCACAGCAGACCTCATCGCTGTCACACTACCCTCGTACATATCCTGTATCACTCTTACATACTTCTCTGACACTCCTGACTTCCTCATACAATACAACTCCTCCTCTCTAGGGACCCTGTCATATGCTTTCTCTATGTCTACAAAAACACAATGCAACTCCTTCTGACATTCTCTGTACTTCTCCATCAACACTCTCAGAGCAAACATAGCATCTGTAGTGCTCTTTCCCGGCATGAAACCATACTGCTGATCACTAATCATCACGTCCCTTCTTAACCTAGCTTCCACTACTCTTTCCCATAACTTCATGCTGTGACTGATCATTTTAATCCTTCTGTAGTTACTACAGCTCTGCACATCACCCTTATTCTTAAAAATCAGTACCAAAACACTTTCTCCATTCCTCAGGCATCCTCTCACTTTTCAAGATTTCATTAAACAATCTGGTTAAAAACTCCACTGCCATTTCACCTAAACACCTCCATGCTTCCACAGGTACGTCATCTGGGCCAACAGCCTTTCCATTCTTCATCCTCTTCATAGCTATCCTTACTTCCTCCTTGCTAATCCATTGTACTTCATGATTCACTATCCCTACATCATCCAACCTTCTCTCCCTCTCATTCTCTTCATTCATAAACCCCTCAAAGTACTCTTTCCATCTCCTCAACACACTCTCCTCGCTTGTATGTTTCCGTCATTATCCTTTATCACCTTTACCTGTTGCACATCTTTCCTAGCTTGGTCCCTCTGTCTAGCCAGTCGGTACAGGTCCTTTTCTCCCTCCTTAGTGTCTAACCTTTCATACAACTCTTCATATGCCTTATCCTTAAGCCTTCGCCACCTCTCTCTTTGCCATGCACCTCATCTCTTATACTTCTGTCTACTTTCTTCATCTCTCTGACAATCCCCACTTCTTCTTTGCCAACCTCTTTCTCTGTATACTCTCCTGTACTTCCTCATTCCACCACCATGTCTCCTTGTTGTCCTTCCTCTGTCCAGATGTCATACCAAGCACCTTTCTAGCCGCCTCCCTTTCTAGCTCTGCTGCAGTTACCCAGTTATTTGGTAAATCTTCACTGCCACACAGTGCCTGTCTTAACTAATCTCTGAATTCCACCTCACAATTACCCTTTTTCAGTTACCACCATTTGATCCTTGGTGCTGCCCTCACACTCCTCCTCCTCTTCTTGATCACCAACAACATCCTACAAACCACCATCCTATGCTGCCTAACTACACTTTCCCCGGTCACCACTGTACAGTCTCCAATCTCCTTCAAACTGGCCCTCCTACATAAGATATAATCCACCTGTGTGCATCTTCCTCCACTTTTGTATGTCACCCTATGCTCCTCCCTCTTGTTAAAATAGGTATGCACCACAGCCATGTCCATCCTTTTTGCAAAATCCACTACCATCTGACCTTCTGCATTCCTTTGTTTAACACCATACCTACCCATCACTTCCTCATCCTCTCTGTTCCCTTCACCAACATGTCCACTGAAATCTGCTCCAATCACCACTCTCTCACCCTTGGGTACAGTCATCACCAATTCATCCAATTCACTCCAAAAATGTTCTTTCTCATCCATTGCACACCCACCTTGTGGAGCATATGCACTAACAGCATTCATCATTACACCATCAATTTCCAGCTTCTTAAACATCACTCTATCCGACACTCTCTTCACATCCAAAACACTCTTAGAATACTGTTCCTTCAGAATAACTCCTATGCCATTTCTCCTGCTATCCACACCATGGCAAAATAATTTGAACCCACCTCCGATACACCTAGCCTTACTCCCCTTCCATCTGGTCTCTTGCACATAAAACATACCAACCTTCCTTCTGTCCATCATATCAGCTAGCTATCTCCCTATGCCAGTCATACTGCCAACATTCAAAGTTCCGACCCTCACTACCACAGTCCTAGCCTTTCTCCTCTCTTCCTGCCTTCAGCCATGCCTTCCGCCTCTTCTCCTGTTTCGGCCAACAATAGCCCAATTTCCGACAGCACCCTGTTAGCTAACAGTACTGGTGGTGGTCATTGTTAACCCAGGCCTCGACCGATCCGGTATGGAAATATTTACTGGTGTCCACATTAAATTATTTGGCGAAGTTTTACACCGGATGCCCTTCCTGATGCAACCCTCCCAATTTATCCGGGCTTGGGACCGGCACAAAGAAATGCACTGGCTTGTGCATCCTCAGTGGCTGGGCAACATTCACTCAGACTAATATATGGTGAAATATGTAAAAGCAATCTTCCTAAACAGTGGCAGTCACCTAGATCACCCACTGTCAAAGCCATGCCTCAGCAAGCCCAAAGCACTCAGAAAAAAATAACAGCCAAGACCACACATACTCTTCACTCTCAGTGGAGCTCCAAACACTAAGCGCTGAGGCAAGCACACACACTTCTCAGGACTCTCTTCATACAACACTTCATTGTAAGACATACTTATGGCCCTCTAACCAGGCTGAACAAGGAGAAGACAACTGTTGTTGCTTATATGGAGCCAGGATCTGCAAAATCACACATGTACTCAAGTCATTACATCACAGGTACCTTAGATGTACCTCCCTGGATGGAAAGAGACATTACAGAGCTTTCATACTGTGTGTGTCTCAGGCTGGTATGAGCCTGGCATTGAGCAGCATATAACCATCACCAAGGATAATCCCACAATATGATCAAAAGTGATTGATTTTGACATCTGGCTGTATATCTCTGGTGTCATTCTAACGGGATCCAATATTAGTCAGCTTGAGAGGACATGGTCAACAGACCAAGCTGCTTTGTCAAGAATGGTCTGCACCTTTCCCCTCTAGACTTTCAAATACTGGCCAAGGCTTTGTCCGCTCCCGTAGTGCCTTTTTCAGGCAATGGTAAATTGACAAACTTAGCAACAGCAAAATCAACTCAACAGAACTTCTAGGTATTACTGTTAATGTCTGGAGCCTAAATAAAAACTAGACTCCCTCCAAGGCCTGCTCACACTTGAGAATATAGATATCTGTGCAGTTATTGAGACATGGTTTAATGCGGCAGAGAGTATCCTGGCAGTGCGAATAGTGAATATGCCCATTAAGGGCACCAATATAAGAGACCTTGTACTCACAAATATGGGAGAATGCTGCACCCCCCATGTCACTCCCTCCCTGGTAAGGTCCGACCATAAATTTGTCTCTTTCTAAATCAAAATTAATACTGTAATCCCATTAAAACCAGTAACACTTGGGAACTATTCCAAGGTAAATTACCTGTTAGTAAGTGATGGTTTGTCAAAAATGCAATGCCCTTCCAAACCCTGGGAACACACCACCCTATGCTAAATTGCTCTCAGAAACTCTGCACAACCATGTCAACGGCTGCATAGAGGCTGCTGTATCTATCAGAAGAAAGCCCAGACCTAGCCCCAGAAACAAACCACCCTGGTGGTATCCCAAATTAAACAGGATAAACAACAAAAGGAAAAAAAATATGGCAAAAATCAGGAAGGGTAATTCCCATAAAGTTAAAAATTCTCCCAAAGTAAATAGGCAACTAAGAGGGATAAATAGGTCAATCAAGCCAACTTTGAAGCGAAGATATTGCCGAAGCAGAAAGACAATCAAAAGGCTTTCTACAGCTATGTCAGCAACCTGAAGGGCAGTACATAGCAATGTGTGAACTGCTGGTTAATGGTGCCACATTCACCAAGCCTAGGGATATAGCAAACCTGTTTGCAGACAAATTCACTTCCAACTTTACCCCCTCTCACCCCCCTAAACATCCCCCAATACCCTAAAACATAACCCCTCAAACTATAACTAGGGAGCATGTACTGGCTGCACTCACTAAAGACAAGAAAATGGCTTCAATGGGCCCTGGTAATATCCAAGGATGCCTCCTGAATAGTCTAAAATATGACATCTCTGGAGTCAGTATTTAACTAAAGTCTTAAAACAGGCTTTGTGCCACTTGAATGGAGTACTGTAAAGGTCATCCCCCTTCATAAGGGAGAACCCTTCAATGGATTCTGGATACCATAGATCCATTAGTTTGACTAGTCTCATTTCCACATCCATGTAAAGAATTATCATAGAGATTGTCAAAAAGGACATAGGAAACCTCCAGGCAATGGATACATCCCAGTTTGGCCTTTTCAAGGAAGGTCATGCTTACTAAATAAGACTTCTCAGAAAGAGTCACTAAGGCAATTGATGAAGGGGAAAACTTTGTATACTGCCTACCTAGATCTTGCTAAGGCATTTGATATGATACCCCAAATCAGACATTGTCAACAAACTTACAGGAAAAGATATAAACCCCTTTATAACACACTGGATAACTAGCTGGTACACTGACGGGACCCAAAAGGTCTGAATCAGTAAGGCCGTCTCCACAAAAAGGCCAGTCACTACTGGAGACCCCAGGGGTTTTAAGTCATGGTACCAAAGCCATGACTTAAAACTCAATACCAAGAAATGCATTACAATACCTTTTGGGAAGTCTGCCACCACAGGTAACTAAGTAATCATTAAAAGTTTATTCACTAGTCAGGGATCTGGGAACTCATGTAGTTAGTAACCTAGACTTCAACCAACATGTGCCTAAGGTAGTAAGAAAATTCTTCTATGTTGCTCAACTTATAAGCAAGGGCACAGCAACAAGGTCCTGACAAGTCATCATACCACTGTACTCTGCCCTCATCAAGCCCATCATAGAGTATAATGTCCCTTTGGTAGGTACCAGACTATACATATGCAGCAACTGGAATGCCCACACAGATTCCTTACTAAAAGCATACAGGGAATAAGAACAATGTCCTATACTGCCTCAATGGGACTCAACTTGGAATTATACAGACTTCTAAGAGGTGATCTTTGCCAGGCATACAGGGTCTTCTTAGACCCTGTTTTGGTTAATCTTTTGCACGTTTGCAAAACAAACAGCATAAGAACTACTAGATTAAAAGATCTAAACTTTGCTTGCAATGTATGTAGGACATGTTGGAGAGACAGATATGTTTCTTAAAGAATTCTCATTCTCTGGAACAGGCTCCTCCATCCATGTGAAGCAGAGTTTCTCCTATCCCTATTTAAGTGCAACTTGGACCAATGGATGGGTAATCAGAAATTCACTCCCGGTCTGGCTCCTAAGTCTCTGATGGACAGAGGCAGTCAGTAAATCGCCCCTATAAATCGAATTTGTGGGTCACACTTGGGTTGCTTGGCTAGGCCTTTAAAAGCCCTAGTGGTTGTTAGCCTAGAATATACCTATGAACCCATATGAAGCTGGGTCTGATGGGTCATCATCTTTAGGTATTATAGCCACAACAGCTTTCTTCCAAGATGTTTGTGCTTCA
Organism: Protopterus annectens; assembly: GCF_019279795.1. Lineage (NCBI taxonomy): Eukaryota > Metazoa > Chordata > Ceratodontiformes > Protopteridae > Protopterus > Protopterus annectens. The sequence goes on from NC_056747.1 coordinate 829,127,534, forward strand.
CCTCCGTTCGAAATACCATTAAACAAGACCTTCTAGATCTTGATCACTTTCTTCCTTCCTAAGTTCCACAGGAATACAATATATTCCTGGAGACTTTCCTACATGTTGATTGTATGTCACTATTTTTATCTCATCTCCTTCTAACTTAACTGTTGAGCCTTGCCTGCCTCTAATCATGGCATAGTTCCATAAAAATTTCCATTTGCGTCTTTCTTGATTTCGATATTCCTCTGCTTTACACAAATTTTCATAAAATGTCCAAAACATCTCTAATACCGCTACAGGATTTCAGGTTATTTTTCTTGTTACAGGCTTCCCTAAGTTTGGCAACAACCCTTTCTACTTTCTGTTGGCTACTGAGTTATCAAAAAACAGTTGCTTAACAGCAGTCTTTATATATTCATGCATACTATCCAGATACTACCATATTTTCTGTTTAAAACTCTGCAATTGTGTCTTTTTTTGGGGGGGGACTGATTCCCCTTATTCTGCAATACTTTAACCTGTGTCAGCCCCTCTAAACAACTCTTGTTACTTCTCTGGCATTAATAACATCCTTGAATAAAAACCCTTCCCAACATAAGAAGGAGAAGCTGCTTTTATAATTCCCTAGGACAGCATGCAATGAAGGACAGAGGGAAATAAGAGAGTCTGGTCTGGTGGATGTGGACTTACCCTCTGAAAAGGAAGGATTTCCCCCCACAGCCATCTGTAACCTTGATGAATGATCTTTTGAACCCATTTATCTGAAACCATCTGTTGCCAATAAGAAAAGTGGAGATTCAGAATTTCTGGAAGGAAACTGGGAATCCTAGGGTGGAAAGAGGGGACAGGGTCCCTTAAATAGTCATTCTAACTTGTTGGGCTGTCCTTTGTTTTGGGCAATTTGTTTCCCTTTGGAACCCCCTTGCCATTTCTTAAACATTTTTACCTGCATTTTCTTGAGACTGTATTTTTTTATTTTGCTAAAACTGTATGAGGGGTTAGAGAATCCCTTAACAAAACTGTAAAAGGAGGGCTTAAAATTGTGATTTCCTTTATCAACTTATCTTTATCATCACATATTTTGATAACCTCTGCAGCACAGGAATCCAAAACTAAATCTCTATCCAAGGAGAATTTAAATCCTCATTTTTCCCAACATCAGAGAGGTTCTGAGAAAACAATCAGGTGGAGTATCAACAGAGTTATGCACAAAACATTCCCCATTCTTTCACAATTAGACAAAATAAACTAACATATGAGCCTGACCATTCAAAATTCTGAAAATCAAAGCTCCAGAAGAATACACTTTTTTTCTCCAAACATATCAATAATATTCCCATCCTTTTCAGACGGAGAGAGTAGGATTGAAATTATCCAGATGTTTAGTAGCAGTAGGATTAACTAAAGCTGTAGCTGCTGAGTCAGGTTTGGGAAGAGTGCATATAAACTTAAAAAGATTGAGGATCATCATACACTCTACCTGCCCTTTTAGGAGCAGCAGGGTGACGATCAGGAAAATTGCAGAGAATGAAACACACATCCTCCAGAGCAGACAGAAATGGGGAACAGGTAAAGGTTCTGGAAATTCCTTCAACAGCTCACAGTATTTCCTGACAGACTAACAAACATGTCTTCTTCTACTGAACACTGGCACATTCTGAAAATAGTCTCAAATAAAGAGAATCCCCCAAAGGAATAATCAGAAACAGAGTTCTCCTCAAGTCTGAATCAGAAAACTGAGGAGAAAACCCTGCATCTGTCCCTTCATCTTCCTGTACAGATTCAAAATCTTGAATCTCTTCAGGAAAAGAGGCATCCTCTTTATTTTAACAGAAACAAGCTTATAAGAAAGACCATCAGCTTGAATTAAACCCTGATCCAAACCCAGTAAACTATTTCTGCCAAAGGAAATTTGAGAAGGAGGAGGAGATACATGTTTAGTTTGTTTCTTTATGACAAGAAAAATGGGGCCATTGGCGTTATTCATGGGAGCAGCAGCTCCCCCAGAATAGGGAAGCCTTCCCTATTCTCTCTTCCAGGAATGACAATGGTGACTCTCCCCTACTCCTGAGGGGGACCACAACAGCTACAGATTCTGTGGCTAAACCCTGGTCCATAATGGCTGTAGGTGCTACTCCAGGGGGATCTGGGGTAAAAGATGTGTGGTCTGCGGAACAAGTTATGGGCACACCAGTCACCCACCTGCAGCCCAGGCAATTTGCTAGACTGCTGAGGTGATAAAGGCTTTTTAACTTTTTCTTTTTATGGCTGGTAGGAGAAACAACTGCAGGATCGGTACTTCTTTCCATGGTAAAGCTAAAATGGTGACCCTTTCCCAGAGAAAACTAACAGCAAAAGTCAGTAAATACTGAAGTCTTTAAAGTCACTTTTTCACAAAAATCACAGTAAAAAAAGCCCTTTAAAACACTTTGCCAGCTCCAAAAAGTAAAATAAACACAATTCTACCATAGGAAATAATGGTTTTCAGTTACTTTAAACAACATTTAACCTGACAGGAAAAATGTGAACCCACATTTAAAAGTGCAGCTAAGTCTTGTGACAGTGCATTAAAACAAAAACTCCTAGCTTACAATGTAACTTTTCTTAACAGGATTGGACCGTATAACAACAATATGTTAATGTGGAAGGCTCCCCCCCCAAGAAAACTTATCTGCCCAGCAAAGGAACAGCACAAGCTGACCTTTGATCCTCAAACGCCAGCAGAAGAGCGCACTCCAACTGCAGGAAAGCTTTTAAGGACTTGGCACCCAAACCTGTCTTTTTAGTCAGCTCAGCTCAAGATGACTATTAGTTTGTATGCGTGGAAGGTGCCTTGCAGCTTTTGACCTGCTGTTATAGCCTTGGCAGGATATAACCCATGTAGTTAAGGCAACTTCAGCAGTGATCAATATGATGAACACAGGATAAAGTATGGGCTACTTATTTGGCATCTAGAAGCAGGTGAAACAACAGACTAAAATGCCATCAAACATGTGGTCTATGACTACACATGGCAAGAAAGATTTGAAGATAACAATTGAGGCATCTGTTATACCACTGATGTCCTTGCATAGGAGTGGAACAAAATTGGCCAAGACATTACAAGGGAGGTAGGGTTCTGAAAGTCATGCTACCTAAAAGGAAGGAGAGAAAGGTGAGGACTGCAACAGTGAATACTATAATGAACATCAGTATTACTCACTGCTGTCATTCTTAGTGAATTAAATTGTAATCTGACAACAAACACTACAGGCACTGTAATCTAATCAGCTGTGCACTCACACGACATTATAGACAAAAATAGCCCCCACCCCCAAAAAAAAAGGTTACGTCAGGAAGCCTTTACACATGACAGCACCTAGGGCTTGAAAAAAAAAACTAAAATTAACTACTTACTCTAGGTTTGGACTATGCAGAACTTTATGACAAGATAAAACTATATATATGCTTTTTCAGTTTCTGCCCAAACTGACCCTCATGGGCAGTCATCACTAAATGCAATCTTGGGTGATGTCTAGCACTTCTATGGTATTATATTGGGATGAAATGGCTAGGCTTAAAATGACCTACAGGTCGATAGCCTAGTAATCTCCTATGATCCTTTAAGGTTATGCATGACACTTCACTGCCTGTGTGTTTGTTTGTCTTTCGGCTTTTCCCAGTTAGGGGTCGCCACAGTGGAACTTCGGTCCGCTAATGATTGGCAGTTGGTTTTTATGGTGTCGAGTTGCCAGCCCAATACCCAACCTTCAACGAAGGCACACCCATTCAACGCATATCTTTCGAACGCCCACTCGACCGTGGGGAGGACATGCAGACACCACACAGAAGGCACTCCCAACCCAAGCCGAGAATCGAACGGGAGAACCTCTTGCTGTGAGGCAACAATGCTACCGCTGCACCACTGAGGAAGTCAGTTTATAATTGATCTAATATAAGCTGATCGAAATTTACTGGCTTTGCCAGTACAAGACTGTGGTACAGTGGAGATTGGGGAATATGCCCTTTTCCCCACTGTACAGTGGTCAAGGAGTTAGTATATATAATTAGCAGGGAGGGTGCAAGTGGGCTTGCATCCCTGCAAAAAAATTAGATTTTTTCATTCTTTTGTGGATTGATATTTTGTTTTTTGACAACTAAGTTTCGATCATTGCAGGATCAACCAATTAGAGTTTCAACAAAAGGTCAGGCTGCCATATTTTTTTACATATATAGATATAAATATAGATATAGTGTCACTTCATTTGATTGAATGGTGTTTTGTTTGACAGTACAAGTGTAGTTTGTGTGAAAGGCAGAGTGAGTGAATGTATGTGTAAGCGAATGTGTTTTGTGTAAAACAGTTAAATTGGAGTGAATGTGGATTAGCAGTATGTGTTTGTGGGTTAGGATTAGAGTAGAGAATAGGTAAGGGGATAGATTTAGTGTGTGGAGGTGGTTTAGGGTTATGGTAGCAGTTACGAAATGGGATTGATTTATTGTGTGTGTCTGTTTGTGTAGGATAAGTTTGAGATGTAGCACTGTGTGTCTGTATAGTTGAATAGTGAGCACCTCAAGTGTCTTGTGTGGTGGTATTGTTATAGAAAGGGTTCTTCTCAGGTAAGATGTACAACTTAGGGTTATCACGCATTACTACAGTGAAGTGTAGCCTCCTCTGCCTACCTTAGTAATGTATGCTAACCCAACCCTCTCCCTCACTCTTACCATATACCTTGCCTATGAAAAAAACTTTCCTTAACACTAGCCCTATTCAAACAAATTTGGTCTGAATGGTTTAATATGATACTGGTCTATAGATCAGAAAAGGAATTTGTTTTCTCTTCTGATTTATAGGGCTTTGGTAATTTTGTGTTGTTGCTTAAATGAGTGTTCATCATGTTTTGGCCAGCCTTTTGTGTGCTGATCATTTACCATGTTCACCAGTCATGATATACTCATAGACAGACAGATTAGTATAATAATGTGCGAGGGGAAGTGTATAGATTTAAATGCTAAGAGAAAAGCTACAGTAATTTACGTATCATGTAGTACACTGATTCTAGATTTCACATTCTGGTTAAAAGACCTTATGGAGGTTAAACCACATCCTAAGTGTCTCTGTGCTGTACACCCACCATCCATACATTACACAATCAGTTTGAGAGTTAACTACAAACCTAAAAACTAGAAAGCTGAATTTATTGAAATTGCTACTGAATGTGAATAAAGATTTTATTTTGATGTAAAACCTATTGGCCTGCTTAGGAAAAGTTAAATATAATTTGATAATGAAGTAACAAGTTACCTCATAAATCCCTTATAAAATAAGCATGTTTTACACCACGTACATGGGAGATTTAGTATATAAAGTAAATATTCATATATATGCTAATGACCAACTACAAGAAATTGCAAAACTTCTGTGCACTTCATTCTTGGAAGAGTTGTAAAAACATGGAAGCTGGTTACAAAGGCAGAGAGTCTGTATTGCTTACTAAACATTAAGACTATGACAATCATGTTACAAATACCACCTTCTGGAGACCAGAAGATGGAAAAGCAGGGGAAAAAAACTAGATTTAAGACCAGTGCCTTAGGTCTCCCAAGCAGATCGTTGTGGCACATCTCAAATTCAGTGTGTGCAGGGAATCGTGTGTACTATTTGACCTTGTAATGCAGGCCTCTGCTCTAGGAGTTACAGTGGTCTGAAAGAAGAGGGGTTAGGGCATAATAATACCCTAAGTTACTTGGATGACAATCCACTGTCAAGTCAACCCACACCCTATTATGGTTACCCAGTAGGCCAGGGGAATTAATGATGGGATATAGTTAAAAAATATAATAATCAGATGCCTCCACACGGTGCAGGAACACTGTAAACCATCACTGTCTAGCAGAAGCATTGTTAGGATGGGGCAAAGAGGGCAGCCACTCAGGTGCAAGGCAGAAAGGGGTTCTGATGCCAGTTGGACAGTAGTGCAGTACCAGAACACTGGCACTGCTGCATTTTTGCACTCATGACTACAGCTTGCTTCAGCACTGTGTGTGGTATACATTATAACAAGCTGTTTATTACAAATGTAGTCAAGGGCTAAATATCTTTTTTTGTTTTGCTCCTAAACCTAAACTTGAGGGGCGCAGAGGACCTGGCACTCCTTAGGAGAGAATGGACCTTTTTTTTTTTCCAAGGGCTACACTGAGGGCTAGATGAGCCAGCTATTACTCTGCTGTCCATAAGTAACATTAAAAACAACTTTTATCTATTTTTACAGATGATCCCACAGTATGGCTGGTAAAGGATAACACTACATTAGCAGTCCAGTATCAGGATGGTGGAGGTAAAATGTTGTCAGATTTGTGGCACTCCACCACATTAGTCCCCACAGCTTCCCACACATGCTACAAAATTCTTCAAAAAGATGTTTTGAGCATAATGTGGTTAGGTTAAATGAATTGTGAAAAGGCTGCAGACTGTAGGCCTAGAATTAATTCTCACAACTTCTACCCGCAAACTTTGCGACTTTACGCAAGTAATTTTAACACATCAAAGCTTCAAATCACCTATGAACAAGTATCCATTCACAATGGTTAGATTAAAGCTGAAATTTACTGATCCATCATACAAGCAGAAGTGACACTTTTTCTGTTTATATATAATGTCATAATTGTACTAAAGTGAAAATAAGCATAAAATGCACACTGACAATGAATCTTAATTGATGCAAATTCCATAGTGAAATAAAGTTCACATATTTTAGACTAGTAACAATATGGTAACCTGGATTTTACAGTAATTTTGACTTCTGTGGCCTTGTCCAATAAATGCCATGGTAAAATGCATGCTTGTGTTTGATACTACGCAAACTATGGTATCTGTCTTGGAGTGTCAGCAGTAAAGTTTACAAACTGAATCATCATGTCCAACAACTCAAAGGATAAAAGGAGAGAATCACAAAAACAAAGAAAGAAACTAATGCGATGAACACCTCATCTGCAATAGGGAACAGACAGAAGGCTAAATATGCTGGTGTGCATCCACAGTCCCTAAAAATCAATTTAGGTTTCAAACTCTCTAGGTCAAAGCTCATGACAATTAGGGGGCACGTGAATTTTACTCTAGGGAATGAAGTGATAGGATAATTTACTTTCCTATAAAGGATCACAAATACTTATTTAAATTTCCTGAAAACAAAAGCCAAACTATGTGACAGAAGGTTAACCTTTTCACAGGAATGCCTGACAAACCTGTCTCCTAATCTTAGGATAAAAATCGGTATCACAGTAGTTTGAAACCAGCAAAGAGCCACAGATCAATGGAGAATGTTTTGATTAGTGCTAAAAATCCTAACTGCAGTGATTAGAAAACACATTAGTGTTGATCAATTAGCAACCAAACGCTTGTTTTAATAATTCATGTGCAGTGACTTGCACCAAGTCTGTTAGTGGGATGTCAGGAAAACCTCCCAAGGACCAACAAACAGAGGCGCCACACTATATTGATAGCAACATCCAGTCAGGAAACCTGATTAACCTCTGAAATGCCTCAGCAGCTATGCACACTCCATTAAATGCTAATAGACATGCTCTTACTTGAACTGTTCCACTGTAAGCAGAATGTCAATTCTAAAATCTCTTCGGTCAAGTTAGGCTTTTCAAGTCTTCTTTAACCCACTGTACCTCAGGTGCAATTATAACAAAACCATTTACTCAGTTAATCACTGGTCACATGTGTACACACAAGATAAGGGCAGCAGTGTAATGATATAATAGTGGCTCAGGGTTGCAAGAATATATACATATACACACACACACATACATATTTTACACAGTAACATATGTACACACATATATATATATATATATATATATATATATATATATATATATATACACACACACACACACATATATATATATACTCAAAAGTAAAAGGGAGGAAAAACACAAAAAGAGGTAGCAAGAATACTTTAACTCAAAGAAAATCATTCACGTAAAGACAAAGTACAGTATAAACTATGATGAGACATAGCTGAAACTAAGCCATCATTAAAAATTCAGTTGCATGGTTACCAAATCAGAAAGCATCAGCATTGTGATTTTTACATGTAATAATATGACAGACACATTAAACTCAATGTCATTGCATTTGTTCAAATGAATGTGTAGAGTTTTCTCATCTAAGTGTGCAAATAATTCCAGTGATCACTATGACCTTCACTTTTAAAGAACATGAGATATATGTGAATAACTGCAATATTCTGGAAACAATCTCACACTGGTAAATATGATTAGAAACTGGATGAGTGCTAAAGGCCTGACATACAAGACGTTTAGTCTGAAGAAAATATGAGGAATGCAAGCTTCTGTAAGGACTGGTGCTACTTGCAATGTTATTTAACCCTTCTATTACATATGATAAAATGCCTTGGCACTCCAAAGCAGTGCCAGAACATTTGGTGCCAAAATAAACCTGGTTTTCCGGTATTTCTTTTAATTTTAAAACACAAAAAATAGAAACAAAATTAAAAAAAGCATTCCACAATTTCAAAACAATTTAGGTATAAAGATTTTGTTAGTACAATTAATGTACTAACAAAATAATCATAGAATGTAAAAGAATAAATGACCCCCAAAATCTAACAGAGGTGAGAAGGAAAGTTACTCATTACAATACCATCAACCTCTTCCTCTCCTTGCCAAACAGAAAAAAGTTGTGGCTGCTCAGCGCATGGTTTGTTAGTATGCAGCTGCCCAAAACAATGATCCACCATTTTTTTCTATAAAAAGGTGATTGGGGTGATTTTTTTGTGTGTGTGTGTGGGGGGGGGTTAAACACTGAACAGTAAATGCTATAGGGGGTCAGAAAAAAGAGAGTCTGTAGCCAGTGATGGCAAAGATACTGCCCTAGCAACAAATTATTTTTTTTTTATTATAAAGATGAGAGGTGGGAAACACTTGAGGTACGTCTACGACGTTTGCAGGTAGACATACAGTAAGCGATACAATTATGACTTCAGAGACACAGCAATATAATTTGATGAAAGCATGAAAAAGCCTCAGATTATACTGTAACTAAGCAATACTGTGAATTAGTAGGGTGCCTGATTGCTGAACAGTAGTAACTGTTCTAGTAGTTCTAACAGTAGAAGTAGTGTGTGTGAGACTAAGAAGGTGAAATATACAAGTGACCAAAATTTCTTTCACTAGAGCAGAATAAGAGCTTTACTCAAAATGTGTCAGAATGCAATATGGATAGCAAAACACAAGCAATAAAAATACTTTTAGTCCTATACACAGGCCAGACATATTTTTATAAACCAGAGAAGAAGTTGTGGATAGTAATTAATAAAGAGTTGAAGGGTTTTATTTGGTAGAGGAAAAGGGCAAGAGTCAAGAGGGCTAAAGTGACCATCCAAATAGAACAAGGTGGTTTAGGGTTATCTGATATGAAGAAATATTTTAAAGCTACACAGTTAAGGTTCTTATAAAATAAGCAGAAAGATACATTTCAAAGTCGAAAGGGATGATTATGAAGGAGGAGTGCAATTCACAAAATAAAGAAAGAATGGGATTTGGGGTGTCGATCCTTAAGGACAACAGTCAGAGTTGTGCAGAAAATTACATTAATAAAAGAGCAGAAAGTATATTAAGAACTAAGTCAACATGGGAATGGAGAAAGCAAATTCTACCAAAAGGGATGACTGCAATTATGGGGTACAAAAATATAAAACAGGGTCTAGAATTTACTGGAGGAAGCTGGCAAAGGAACCAAGGTATTGGGAACAAATAGAGAGGGATAGGTAACGTATGGGAACAAGCCAAGACGACATGTGGATTGCAGGCTAATGATTGCTTTCCCTATCAGAGTATAGACAAACAGAGGTAAGGGAATCCTAAACAAAATATATGCACTAAGTTCTTAATTGCATCTAGAACAGAAGCTGCTGTTAAAAAGTGATAATTAGTAGGGCATATAAAATTAATGGAATCAATCAGAAGACATCATAAAAGATTGAGAAGACAGATTAGATACACAATTCATAAAGAAACAAAGGGAGGATATATATGTATGGCTCTCAAACATGCAGCAAAATCTAAAACCTTCAGGCTTTTTGCCCAAAAGTGTCTCCATAGATACTTTTATACCCCAAGCAGACCCCGAAGAATTTTTCCTGAGGTAAATGGCAAATGTTGAAGGTGTAATGGAGACGAAAGAGGTACCTGGGAGCATATGTTCTCGGAATGTAATGAGTTGGCAGACTTTAAAAGGTCCCTACAAAGTATTCTGCTAGGAATACTGGGCAATGAAATAAATGTAACTAACCAAATTATTTTTTGAGCTGGGATGCAGGATCTGAGTTGACTAGACATAACAATGCCTTAAGTTAATTCTGGTAGCTGCCACAAAAGCAATTACTAGAGAATGAAAATCAAGATTTTAAACCCACCACAACTGAAGTAGTGAATACTGAAAGAGATAAAGAGCAAGTGGGATCTTTAATAAACCCACCACAACTGAATTAGTGAATACTGAAAGAGATAAAAGGGCAAGTGGGATCTTTAATAAACCCACCACAACTGAAGTAGTGAATACTGAAAGAGATAAAGAGCAAGTGGGATCTTTAATAAACCCACCACAACTGAAGTAGTGAATACTGAAAGAGATAAAGAGCAAGTGGGATCTTTAATAAACCCACCACAACTGAAGTAGTGAATACTGAAAGAGATAAAGAGCAAGTGGGATCTTTAATAAACCCACCACAACTGAAGTAGTGAATACTGAAAGAGATAAAGAGCAAGTGGGATCTTTAATAAACCCACCACAACTGAAGTAGTGAATACTGAAAGAGATAAAGAGCAAGTGGGATTTTTAATAAACCCACCACAACTGAAGTAGTGAATATTGAAAGAGATAAAGAGCAAGTGGGATCTTTAATAAACCCACCACAACTGAAGTAGTGAATACTGGAAGAGATAAAGAGCAAGTGGGATCTTTAATAAACCCACCACAACTGAAGTAGTGAATACTGAAAGAGATAAAGAGCAAGTGGGATCTTTAATAAACCCACCACAACTGAAGTAGTGAATACTGAAAGAGATAAAGAGCAAGTGGGATGTTTAATAAACCTACCACAACTGAAGTAGTGAATAATGAAAGAGATAAAGAGCAAGTGGGATCTTTAATAAATCCACCACAACTGAAGTAGTGAATACTGAAAGAGATAAAGAGCAAGTGGGATCTTTAATAAAGGCTATGAGCAAATTACACAGAAAAAATGGAAATTGTGGGAACAATACATGCTTTGGAGGAGGAATGAGGTTTAAGAGAAGGCAAAAACTGAACAATTTATATAATATTGCTTTCATCATATGACATAACCATACATGTGATGTATAATGCTTGCATATGTGAACTTGTTAAAATGGTTTGATTACTCTTATATAAATCTAAGTCTGCCGATGTCACAAGTGATAATTCAAAAAAGGTGTTTTAAAAAAATGTGTCACAATGCAGTTGTGTTAGGGAGGGGCTGAAAGCAAAGAAAACATTATGAGAGTATGTGAAACAAGTTGTAACACTAACTTGGCCAGAATTCATTTCACTTTATCATAGTCAATCAGAGGTCTTCACGGTCAGAAATATTTTTTGGGGGGTTGGGGAGTTGAAGCAATTTGTGTAAGGAAGCATCTGATAGTTATAACCATGTGCTCAAAGTTAAATGATGTGTGTGTGTGCCTTTATGTGAAAAAAATTACTGTGGCTACATTTTTCTTTTCAATGTATAACAGTAAAAAGCAGAGTTAAAAAGTAGTTATTTTCGAGGATAGGAAAGCATCCTGAGTGCAAAAGCACATGGACGAGTTAAATGGTTGTCAAAGTGAATTTTCATGGGCAGCGTACCCATTAAACAAGCTGAAATACATTATACCCAGCTTTGTCACACATGATCACATTCAAACATATGAACTGCACCTAGCCATGAGAGAGGTTTTTTGCCAAGACAGGGATCAGTCTCTGTGTGTGAAAGTGACTGCTCACTACTGTCACACAGTTAAATGATTAGCATTCTGTCTTAGCAGGGCCCACAGAAATGTGTATACTTGGTAAGAGGGAAAATCAGTGTGTAGGAAAAATAGCACAAGTTTACTTGCAGATAACAGATGTGACTTCCTCTCAGTCAAGGGCGATATCTGCTATCAGAAGAGCCCTGTTCTCCTGAAACAGTCTATCCATGAAATTGTTTCTGATACTTCATGAATGAAATGAAGGCATGGCCTAGAGTCTGTTTTCATAATTTTTTACTTTATTATTTTCATTTCACAATTCACCTACTATAAATGCCATTAAATTCAGCTCACAAAAGCTACACTATGTTTCCTTTTTCTCATGTAAGGAAGAACATACCACTTAAAATGATACCTGCATTGCGCTGTTACAACAGCAGTACTCAAATCATAATTCAACACTAATCTGAACTGCCCCTTGTTTTACTCTTTTATTGCCAAAAGCTGTGAATTTACAAACTTTTGATTCTGAACAATAAACGTGAAAGAAACGAACTGGATGCCAGAAAAATGATAAATACGAATTTATTGAGCGCTTTCATCACAATTACGTATGACCTTCAGAATGAAAGTCACATTCCTACACTTCATTTTATATTAAAATCAATTAACAAATTACCATAAATAATTAATGTAGATATATAATTTTAAAGATACAGACTCCCTTGTAGTTATATTCAAAAGAAAATATAAAGATGTAAAAATATATAAAAGCAGCTGTTAATAAAGCCAAATCATAAAATAAATTGCAAAACACATCAATAAAGAAGTATTTCCTAAAGATACAAGATGTAGTGAAATACAAAATAAATAACTGCAAACAATAAAACAATATATGTAATATTTATAATATTTGCAATAATGGCAACAATAGTAGCAACATTGTCGCCTTTAAAAAAGAAAGTCAGCTTTTAGTTTTAAAAAACTACTGAGAGAAACCATGTCATTGAGTCCTGGACTCGTCGTGGCATTTACCCTCAATCGTCATAATAATTCTCTAAATTCTAATAACTGATCAATGGGGGCCACCTCTCTCATCCATCACAAGCTGTTCCAAGACTGTAAACTTAAAATAGTTACCTGGGGAGTGTTGATATGTTTGGCCAATACATTTTTTAGATTACAATTCCCAATATCATACATATGCTAGTATATGTGTGTCCTGAACGCATTCTTGGTTTTTCCTACATAAAATCTAGAACAACTCTTGAAATAAACTTGCATAAATCACATATTTAGTACCACAATTGTTTTTCTGATTGAATCTCACCCAACCATATCCATCCATGAAGATTTTGTCACCCTCTAAAATATTTTTGCACTGGGTACACTGTCCACATTTTGTCATATTACCTACAACACATTTGGTGTTCCTACCCTTATTTCTTTCTAGTAGGTTCTTTACACTAGTGTTCTTTTTATACACTACTACAGGTGCATCACCTATTTTCACCCCTATGGTCTCAACATTTCTTAAAATAAACCAATTTTTGGAAATAATGTCACAAATCAGAGGGAATTGTGGAGTGTATGCAAGTATTAACCCATTCCCATAGCAATCAGTTGTCAGTACACTGTTCACGTTTCTTTCGTGTTTCCTGCTCTTTGGTTGTGCATCTGTAAACTTTTGTTTTTGGTAATAAGGTTAGGGCTTTTGTTAACTGTGACTATATGTCAGGTACCTTTAGGACAGTTTTAACTTTATTTTTTTAAGTGTCCATTACAAGCTCTGTTTGCGATATTAGTTTTTTCCTTATCCTTGGCTACATTTAATATTGTTCTAACTTGCCCTATTTTCTTGTTGTTCTTTATAGTAAGGTGTAAATTACAAAGTACGATTCTGTCTGCAATATGTTTGATAATTTTATTAGATGCTACTAAATTTCTTAACCAGTGGGTTAACACACTGCTCTGCACAGTCCTCTGTTTAATGCTCAATTCTTCAGAGTTAGAACACAGTGGTACGTTTCCAATGTCTACCTGTCATTAAAAATGGTGAATATAGTTTCTGTTTCTTTCTGTAGCAATCCTTCTTTCAGGAGTTCAATAATCCCCCAAAATACATACTATTTTTCCTTTATATCCAGTGACTTTTAGCTGTTTTGTTTCAGGCCTCCCCATTTCCTTCCTAGAATTGGCTCCATCTTCATCATTCTTCGTACCATACCTAGTTGTTATAGCTGTTTTTTTAACCTGTAAAGGCATACATTTGTATTTTGGTTTAAGAGAGATACTATTTTACAAATGTACAAATTAATATATTATTTTAGTCCTAGTTCACTTTAATGTCAAGGGCACATAACCCTCCTAACCCAAACAATCACTTCTCAGCAATGACCACATTCAGACTGCATTAAACTGTGAAGTGTATCTGCATTCCTACATGCTCTATGAAGACAGCAATGAGCTCGGTTTTAAAGTAAACAGATCCTTTTTCTCATCTTTATGTACTGTTGGAAGTTGTCTGTCAGGGCTGTAGGCTACTGCCCTTGGACATTTTTGGATAGTTAAGTCTCTAGCATCTCGAACTACAATACAGTCTGCTCCACCTCCCCTGCTTGCTACACAAACTCCTTTAGTGCTACTCCAACTCATTGCTCAGCAGACCAAGAACTAATGCACAACTGAAAAAAGGGGAAAAAGGTAAGAGGACTACCCCATTATTTGAATAAAACTAGGGAATCCTAGACTTACCAGTGAAAAAACAGTTGGGCTACCTTGTCATTGCATTGTCTACTGGGGTGCGATTTTCAAAACCTCCTCTAGCGCTGTTTAGATATCCCATACTCCTTCTTCCCATCAAAGACTTTATAATCATTCTAGATTCTTCATAGCTGCACTGCACTAGAGCAGTTATCAACACCTCTCCTACAATCTCTACTTCCAGAATATTTGTCTATTCTTATTTTAGCATTTTAGCTTCAATAGGAAAATGTACCTTCATTTCCACAGTTTATTTTGTTGGAATAAAGGTACATAATACTGCGGTGGTGGTGCTGCGGCAGCGTTGTCGCCTCATAGCAAGATGTTGTCCCGTTTGATTCTCAGCTAGAGCGTCTTCTGTGTGGAGGCATACATGAATGGGGCGTGCCTTCATTGAAGGTTGTGCGTCAAGGCTGGTAACCCGGTACATAAAAATCCACTACCAATCATTAGGGGACCGGAGTTCTGCTGTGGCGAGCCCTAACCGGGAAAAGTCGATAAACACAAACAGCATGAGGGAGTCATTCTCCTTTCACCCTCACCATGCTTGACCTCATTTCACTACCCTACCCACAATTCCAACCTACCCTCTCTTACACTACATTTACACATAATCTCCACGCTTTCAATCACAACCAGCCACCTCAATCCCCACCCTTAACTTCTCTCCAATTGCCCATAATTTCATTATAATAAACCACTCCTACTCAATTATCTCCTCATTTTAGTCTCTTCCACATCACTCTGCTACTGCTCATGCAGTTTTATCTTTCAAACTCTTCTCTCCATTCTGACATTAACACTCTATAGTATCTGTATTCATAACTCATTATCTTTATTAGCATCAAAACCTTCCTAAATATAATACACTATAGTTTCACTTAACTGGCACCCATGGGATTGGTAGATGTCAGTTAAGTGCATGTTTTGGTAGCGTGAGATATGCCTTACAATTTTTGATTGGCTCATATACAGGCATGCAACCAATCAAAAATTGCAAAGTTGAACCTCTTCTGTTCAATGTGGAACAGCAGGATGCTCCACATTTAGTAGAAGTGGCTCCACTTTGCGATTGTTGCCAGTTGCTTGAGTCCCAGATAACAGGACTTTTACTGTATTATATTTTTCTCAGCCACCATAGAAAACCATACTCCCCTATTTTCCTCCCAAACAGCCTTTAACTCTTTCCCAACGTCTCATGCACTGCACTTCTAGAATATTGTGTCAGATCTTAAACCCACAACTTTCATCATTACTCTCTCTTCTGTACTCCCATACATTAGTTTCCTCTCTAATTTCCTTGAGTGGAATCAGACTTGCTTCCTGCACCTTTTTCTTCACTCCATGTTTTCTCAGTATCCACTAATCCACAATGCCCAGCTATTGTCGGCTCATTCATATACTCCCCTCTGCTTACTGAACCTCTTCATATCTCTCTCATCTCTACATGACACTTTCTACATCAGCCACATACCATCCTCTAGCACACAAACATGCTACAAACTAGCTTATTCAATTCTACCTTCACTCTCCCATTTAAAAGACTTAATCAAGGAATAAACTGATCATGAATACCAATTCTAAATTTTATCAATAAATTTAAATCCTTACTCTACTACTATGTGTTTTACAATATGTTAAATTTGTTCCACTTTATAATCTCGAAATACTGAAATCTCAAATTTCAGTATCCCGAGACCATAAAGTCGAACGTTCCAAATCCCGAAACCCCAAAACAGAGAAACACAAAATCACGAACATATACACACCATACACCACACAATACATACATCATCCAATCCACACTACAACAAATCAACAAACAAAACACACCCAACCACAAAAACACAAACCAACAAACCTACACTACATACAAGCAGGGTGGCAAGCCCCCTGCACCCTCCTTGTGAGGGGCTGCCACACCCCCCCACTTATATATACTAACTCCAAGATCGTACCAAACAGAAAGAGACAGCAAACTCACCACTACACACTCTACAGTACCCTTGCGCGCACACATCACAAATATACAAACACCTCCACTTTCAACACTTAAACATTCATACTTTTACCTGCCTACCCTAATCCACACATAAAACTTCCAAACACACTCACATGCACTTAAACACATACCTAAAACACAACAAAATACCCACTTACCTTACATACCAGCTAAATCCACACACTACACAGCGTCAAATACCGGAACACCATAATTGCGAATTCGACATTTCTGGATTCATGCTTATGGAGTTTCGGGATTTAAAAAATTTCACTTTATGGTCTCGAGATACTGAAATTTGAGATTTCAGTATTTCGAGATTATAAAGTGGAACCGTTAAATTAGTGTGTTGAAATGCATCCAAATGCCGAGCTCCCTCAATACCCCAAACACCACTTTCTCAGCTAACTTCTTGCACCAGTCAAATACAACTGCCCTTCATCGCGAACAAACTTCTGAAGAATATTGAACAAGATACCAAATTTCCATGCTTGAACAATCCGCCATGCCCCAGATGTTGTAGTGATACCTGAAACCTGATTAAAATCGAATATAAAGGAAAAGAAAATTCATCCACCAAGCTATAACATTCTCATACTGAACAGGAAAAGTAAAGATGGTGGAGTAGCAATCAATATCTAAACACATTGTAGCTCATTCTCCATCCTCCTAGCCCTCATTCTACCAATGATGCCGAAATTCTCACGACCACACTTAAATTTAACAACCATAAAAGTATATGTATAATCTGTACATATATACCCCATTTAATGATATTCTCATAGCTGAAGAGTTCTTCCACTGGCCTTCTTCAAGGACTGAACAAGAAACTATTATGCCTGATGATGTCAACACTGACAAACCGTAACTAATGTCATCTCAAGTATCGCCATAAAGCTGTTTGGGTTTATCCATCTCATTTCCACATAAACCAGATATAACAAACAAATGAAGAATAACTCCACTATTAACTGGATCTTGATTAACACCATCACAAACATGAAATCAAGTAGCTTCCACCCTGATAACCTGAGTGACCACACTCCAACCTTTATCATCCACGATCAGTCCAACATATACAGACATCATTTTAACCAAGTAAAAAAACTAAATGATTTTGACAAAGACATTTTCATCTCTAACCTAAAGTTACTTAACTGGAAACCACTGCATACCATCCCCTTTGAGGAAGCAGTATCACTATTTAACACAACCTTCCTAAATGTTCTAAGCTTACATGCCCGTTAGAATTAAATAAATCAAAAATACTCCAGCTCCAAGGCTCTCTAAGCAAACCAAAACCTTAACGAAAAGGCAGAGAGACAAAGCATGGAAATGCTGGTTAAAACTGTAAACTGAACCTAATCTTCAATTCTTTAAGCAACTAACAAAACTAAGCACAAAATAGAACAGGAGAAGATGGCATACTGTACAAATTTCCAAAATACAAATTAAAACAACCTCAGACTCTCTTGGTCCTCAATCACCCAATCTCCTGCACCTTGGCCATGTTACCCAACCTTCCCCCTCTGCATGCTGACAAATGATTAATATAACTCATGTTTCACAGACACAGTTGCCTCACAACTAAAAAAAATTCTACCTATACAACATTAACACTATTCCCAACTCATCTAAGAATGAATACTTTCGCATTTTCTTCTCTTTCCACCTCCACTATCAAAAAACTCCTCCAACTGAAACATCTCAGTAGCTCCTTACAACTTACCTGCAGAATACATCAACATAGCAGCAGATGCCATAGCATAACCAATACAGATTTTAATTAAACGAAAAAAAGAAGTTACGTACTCACCATAACATTCCATCTGAGCAGTTCTACTTTATTTGTCTTCAACCTGTGGGATACCGGATCCATATCAGATCCGAGCCGGCAATCTTACTAGCATCTGCTCCAAGCTCCTCCCCTTACTGATAATACACCTCCACTACCTTCCAACCCCCAGATTGAGTTTGCTGATTCTAATACTGATAACCCGACCTGAAAAAATACTCATTACCTATAACTGCAGCCTGTAGGCTGTTCATATGCCAAGGACCGGGGGAAGGAGGGAGGGTTGAAGACAAATGAAGTACTACTCAGATGGAACGTCATGGTGAGTACATAACTTATTTATCTGAAGAAGTTTACTTCATTTGGTCTTCAACCTGTGGGACAGAGTCCTCAGCTACTAAACTCCTGGGTGGCCCTCAGGGAGGGATATTCCAGAGCACTGAGGAACCAAAGGATGCTCTCCTTCTAGAAGTCAAATCCAGTTTGTAATGACAAATAAATATATGAGATGAGGACCAAGTAGCTGCAGAACGAATAATCATCTGAAGAGACCCTAGACCAAAACGCCGCAGATGTAGCCATGGACCTAGTAGAATGAGCTTTCACCTGACATGGAGGAAACATGCCTCTGTTCTTATAGACCTGAAGGATGCATGAAGAAATCCACCTAGCAATAATGATCTTGAAGATAGGTTTACCCAAAAAAGGTTTATAGAAGGATACAAACAATCGATCAGATTTACAGAAATTTTTTGTCCTGCGCAAATAGAATTGTAACGGTCTATGAACATCTAGCAGATGGAGTTTGTATTCCATCTTGTTAGCAAAATTAGGAAAGAAAACTGGCAAATTGATGGTTTGATTGATATTAACTGGTGATTCTACCTTCGGAAGAAAGGATGGATTGGGCCGAAGGGAAACACTATCTTTGTGGAAAATCATATAAGAAACTTTGACGGACAAGGCCTGCAGTTCTGAAACCCTTTCTGCAGAGGTAATAGCCACCAGAAATGCTGTTTTCCAAGATAAGAATTTTAGATCTGTGATTGCAGCGGGTTCAAAAGGCGGAGCGACCAGAGCTTGGCGAACCATAGTAAGGTCCCATGGGGAATAGGATCCTTGATGGGGGGGGGGGGCGTAACAGAAAAGTCCCTTTGATAAAGGCTTTACACAGCCTGGAGGAGGCTAGAGAGGCAGAATTCACACCCACATGAAAATGAGAAATGGCAGCCAACTGAACCTTGACAGTAGAAGAACTAGCTCCATGTTGAAAAATATCAGCTAGAAAATCAAAAAAGGCAGAGATAGGAGCTGTGAAGGGGTCGAGACTCCTTTGAGAGGACCAAAAGGAAAAACATTTCTATTTACTGTGATAAACCTTCCTGGTAGAAGACATATGAGCAGCCACCAAAATAGACCTAACTGAGGAGGATAATCCAGGAGTCCTAGCAATTATGGGAACTGGAGCAGCCAAGCTGTGAGCTTCAAACTGTCCAGATTTGGATGAGGAACCCTCGATGGGTGTAAAATCAGATCCTGAATGGGATCTAAGATCCAAGGCAGAGCCAGAATGTGAGACCAAAGGAAGGAAAACCATACCTGGCGAGGCCAAAATGGGACAATGAGGATCATTTTTCTCCCCAGTCGACGAGCTTTCTGTAGAAACCTCGGAATAAGAGGTAATGGAGAGTAAGCATACAGAAGATCAGGAGGCCAAGCATGGACTAGAGCATCTCTGGGGGCCTCGCCGGCAGGGGTTTCAGAGCGAAAAACTCACTGCACTTCATGTTGGAAGGAGATGCAAAGAGATCGCAGCAAGGCTGACACAACTCGAGAAAGATCTGCTCCGCTACTGAAAGATTCAGAGACCACTCGTAAGGCATCAGAACTGTCCAACTTAACTTGTCTGCTAGAATGTTGGACCATCCCGGAATGTGTGTTGCGATATGAAAATGACTGATGGAGATTGCCCATGCCCACACTCTCATGACCTCGTGACAAAGGAGGTAAGATGTGGTCCCTCCCGGTTTGTTGATATACCAGACCACTGACATGTTGTCTGACTGAATTGCAATGGTTCCCAGAGGAAGAAAGGAATGAAGGGCCTGCAACGCTAAAAGGACCACCCTCATCTCTAGAACGTTTATGTGCAAGCTGGTCTCTACAGGGTACCACAGGTCTTGGACTGTCCTGCTCGAACAATGCCCCCCCCACCCAAGTTGGGAGGCGTCCGTGGTCACTGTGGCTTGGGCAGGGGCTGGAACAATGGGTCATCCCTCCAAAATGTCCGGAGAACACATGCACCATATGAAAGACGACGAACAGACTTGACTGAGTTGAATTTGATATGACAATGGAAGTTCTAACAGGGACCATTGTACAGCTAGTGCCCACTGTAAAATTCTCATATGTAACTGAGCACACGGGAGAAGCATTATGGTTGCCGCCATTGAACCTAAGGCCCTCAACACTGATTCTGACACTGGAAGATGCGAATGGTAGATTAGAGATACATGCATCCTCAGGTTTTGTACTCTTTCTGAGGTCAGGAAGATTTTGACTGCAATTTCTCTATCCTTGCACCAATGTAATCTATCACCGGGACAGCATCTAAGAGTGATTTGGATGCAGTGATTGTGATCCTCAAAAGCAGGGCAAGGATTAATAAATAATCCCTGGTTTGAGACAGTAGACGCCTGGTGGGAGCAGTGAGGAGCCAATCATCCAGGTAGGTATAAGACCTGAATCCCCTGAAGCCTCAGGTGAGTCGCTACCACCGCCATCACTTTGGTGAACACCCTGGGGGCTGTGGTGTGACCAAAGGGTAGGGCTCAAAATTGGTAATGATTGACTCCTAGCCGGAAGCGGAGAAACCTCCTGAAGCTTCTGTGTATTTTTATGTGATAGTAAACATCCTGGAGGTCTAATGAGCACATCTAATTGCTCTCTTGCAGGTACAGCAAGATGGACTGTAGTGTGACCATCTGGAACTTTTCTTTGGCAACTGACAGGTTCCGGGTAGACAGATACAGAATGGGTCATAAGTCCCCCGTTTTATTTAGCACCAAAAAGAACTTGGAGTAGAAGCCTGATATGGACTGATCTGGGGGGATGGTTTTGATGGTTCGTTTTTCTAGCAGCTTGAAAATTTCCTATGCTGCTGCCTCCCTTTGCATGGGTGGTACGTCCGGGAGGTGTTTGGGAGATTTGGAAGGACCCACAAAGGGGATAGAGTATCCTCTGGATATGATCTGAAGCACCCAGCGGTCTGATGTTATGGACTCCCATGCCACCAGGTGCAAGGACAATCATCCCCCGACCGGGCCACCCCTCAGTCTGTGCAAGAAAGGTTCTCGAGACCCAAAGTTCCTTGGACCCCCTCTGCCCCCGGGGGAAGAAGAGCTCTGAGTGTCCTGGGAATACTGCAACTTCCGGAACCACATCTTCTTTTGCCCTCTCTGATTCTGAGAAAAAGACCTTTGAGGGTTTGAGAAGTGAATCCCGACAGCAAACAGTGTCTTCCCATCCTTCTCACTCTGGACTAAAGTCTCTTTGATGGTCTTACCAAAAACAGTAGAGCCGTCATAGGGGGCACTGGCAAACGATGCCTTGAAAGGTTCCAAGAACTACAGTCTGAGCCAGGCATTGCACCTCATGGATATGCCAGACCCAGCCGCCCTAGCCTTTCCTTCAGTAGCATGAGAAAGGAGTTGCATGGATGTGTTGGAGACTGCCTTCAAAGTGGCCATCCTCATGAAGAACGAGTCCCTGTCCTTCTGCAACATGGACTTGGGGGGAGACTCAGCCAGCTCCTTGACCAGGTCGCGTTGGAGTCTCATGCCGTGGGCCAGGTAGTTCAGCACCCTAATAGAAAAGGTAGCTGAAGTGTAAACCCACTTCCCTAAGAAGTCCATCCTCTGCAAAGCTAAGTCAGGAGGATGAACAGAGGAACTCTCCTGGGCTAGTTCCATCTTTGTGGCTGCCACTACCACCATGGTGTCTACAAGGGAGCCCTTGTTCCATGCTGGCCTATCCAAAGGTGGACTCAAGATCTTGTCAGGCCTTTTGTGAACTGGTTCCGGTGGGTCCGGCTACTTCCATGCCCGCGAGGTGACCAGGTCCACCAAGGGATCTGCGGGAGGGGACACCCAAGAAGTAAATGGGCCCGTGCCAAAAGCCTCCAGGAACACAGACTCGTCAGAAGAAGGTTTGGGGGCAGACCAACCTCCCCATTGAAGTATTTCCATGATGTCTCCAAAGTAGACATCCTCAGGAGGTGACCCAGGGGAACTTTCCCCATCATCCAAGTCTGTATCCTTGGTGAGGGACTCAGGGGAGTCCAAGTACCTCCTATTACACATATGTTTGCCAGGCACATCTCCTGTGGTGGTCTCTGGGGGGAACTCGCAAGCCACTTGTTCCTCAGGGGGAACTGTCTGGGATCCGAGAGCACGGGCTAGCCCTCTGGTAAAATGATGGGAATCGCAGAAAGAGCCGAGGGGGTCGGGGCAGAGTTCGAGGGGACAGTCAGGGGTCTCAATCCAGCAGAGAGAACCCTTTCTACCACATCGAATGCCATGGGAGAATGAACCTCCTGTAGAACCAATAAGGAAGCCGGTCTCCCCGGGTCCGACAAGAGGATCGGAGCCGTGCCTGAAGTGGACGGAGCTCTGAGGGAGGGGAATCTGGCCCAAAAAAGGCGGAGCCGATGAAAAAAGTTTCACTCCTTTGTATCCGAAACCTGAGCTCTGGCTCTGAGCGCGGCACGGATCCGACATGATCCAGGCAGCTGTCAGTGTTGAGGAAGCAGGTACCGTTGGCGCCGACCACCTGACTAAAGCCATCCTCGGAACAGAGTACTCTGAACCCGGTGGACGGATCAAAGGAGAAATTCATTGAAAGAAAGGAAGCGAGCTCCCCCCTCCTGAGGGAGAGGGGGCTGTCAAGACCCCCATCTGGATCAAAGTACGAATGAACCTCCTCATCATTTTATCCATGTCGACTTCCGATAAGGACCGAGTGGACCTCGACGAGGCCACAGACCCCAACCTCATGGGTCAGGGCACCATGGCCCTAAACAAAAAACTTGTCTCCTCCAGCTCTGGGGAAAACCTCGGAGATCAGAGCCGAGGGGAGACACGGATCCTATGGGTCTTAACAGGTGAAGGGAGGTCTGGAGACCTCTTGCATTTCTCCGTTCTAGGTTTTGGCTCTCTCTCCTTTTCTGCCCCTCTTTTGCTCTGCTTCCGCAGGCTTTGAAGCGGGAAGTTGAGTCCAAGCCTGGGAGGGAGGAGAAGCAAGAGAAGGAGAGGTGGTCACATCAGCTGCTGTGACCGATGCAAAGGACAAGGCAACCACCTCAGAAGTGGGAAGAAGTCCTTTCAGGGCCAACTTATCCTTCCTGTCCTTGATTGCTCTGTATGCACAGGTTTTAACCTGTGCGCAGTCTGTACTAAGGTGGGCCACGCCCAAGCACATTATACAAAGAGTGTGCCCATCTGCTGGGGACAACTTATGGCCACACTCAGTGCACCTTTTGAACACTGGCTTATCAGCCATAACATCAGTGGAAAAACAACAGGAAAAAAGTATTTTCCTCACTGAAAAACACCACTCACCACACACAGACACACACACACACACACACACAGACACACACACACACACACACAACACACTGAGGGGGGGGGGGAAGCAAATACACTCACAAACTACCCTAAAACTAAGCTAAACAACACTGAAGATTGAACACTTGATGCACCAAGTGAGGGGAGGAGAAAGGGGAACCCTACACTATCACTATCCTAAAGTTAGTAGAGAAAAAAAAAGACTTTCTAAAGACTTTAATACCCACTTACTACTCGGAGCTCTGGAGATCACAATGCTTCAGCTAGCTGCGGCAAATGAGATCTGGGGGTTGGAAGGTAGTGGAGGTATATTATGGTTAAGGGGAGGAGCTCGGAGCAGATACGTGTAAGATTGCCAGCTCGGATCCGATACAGATCCGGTATCCCACAGGTTGAAGACCAAATGAAGTAAACTACTTCAGATCCATGTACTCACCCTGTGGAATAAATCATACATTCTCCCACTCCATAAAGGCAGAATCTCAACTGACTTCAACTACAGACTAATTGCTATTCTGTGCCCCTATCCAAGGTGCTAGAAAAATATATTCAAACCCATCTTCTCAAATTCATCATGACAACATTCTACTCTCCTCCACAAAACACTGTTTTTGACCACATCACAGTACTACCACAGCCCTTCTTGGGTTCATTAGCAACATAAATCACAAAAGAACCAAGCACATGCATTTCCTAACCCATCAAAAGCATTTTACACAGTCTCCCATACTACATTGATTCAAAAATGTGTTTTACTGGGTCTGGATACAGCATCACTGCCCTGGTTCAAAATCTACCTATCCAATAGGTCACAAACTGTAAAATGGCAAAATACTTTCTCTGCCTTTCTTCCTGTTTCGGTGGAAATACCACATGGGTCAAACCTCAGTCCCCTACTCTTTAACACATTCACTAATGACCAACACAGAGCCACTAAACATGTCACCACTGTGCATTGCGAAAATGACTCAAAACTCATTGGCACAGCTACAAGCCTTGATGAACTTCAAGAGCTAACCCAGGAAATATTTTAGTTCCATTAAGGAGTGGGTCTCTTCCATCTGTTCGTGAATCCCAAAAATGTAAAGGAATCCTATTTACTTCAAAGAACTCTACCCAAAAACAATCTTCATTATGAGTTATAGCCTGGTAGTGCAGGGGTGCTCTCTGGAGCTTTGAACCAGGTCTCAGTCACTGCACAGATATCGATGTTCTTAGCCTTAGCCAGTATCCAGAATTAATTAATTTGTTTTCTGGTTCACAGAAATTATACTGCATTGCTCAGTAAAGTCACCAAATTATCATAAATATTAAGGTACAGTGTTGTCATGATACCTTTCATAGCAGTAGTCATTTAAAGACGCACCACAGCAGCCATCTAAATGCACGCTTATATCAGGAAGAGTAGCTTTTCTATGTTCCCTCTTTTCTATATCATCTCCATTGTCTACAGCAGTCTGTCCAATGTTAGATTTTCACCTTATGGTTACTGCCTTCCTAGCTTAAGTGATTTTGAAGTGTACTAATACCTGTACATTTCTAATCAACCCTCATACCTGGTCATAGTTTAGAAACATAAGATTTACGAGACATTTCTTCTAGTAATCACTGCAGATCAAATTTGTAAGTATTCAGAGTTGAATGAGATCAAAAATATGCTTCCATGTCCCTTTGCTGTTGAACCCCCCCCCCCCAGCATAGCCTTTGACAGTCTTGCCACTGTTTTAAAAACAAGTTGTGTGGTCACTTCTTGGCAAATGTTCTAAATTTCTTGGACTTTGTAGCATATCTTGCCAAAAGGCATACATAACTTAAATTCATGTCATCTAATTCCTCTCTCAGTTCTTTGACCCAACTTTGCTTCCATCTGTCCACTATCTTATTTTAATGCTCTCTGCCGTATAAATGCACTACCTACTAGCCTTTTAGTCTTTGTAAAGCCCTCAAGCCCTCCAGTAACAATGAAATTAATGTAGCCACCTTTGTGGCATAGAATGGTAAAGCCCAAAGTATGCCTCAGATGAACCAAGTTTGACTAGCAGCTTGGGTGCCTGTAGAAGCTTGCTAGCAGGGAGGAATGCAGCTCTGGCTTACTACATGTCTGGCACCTAATAGGAACAGTAGGTGTTCACTCAATAGAGCTCTGAACTAGCTAAGCTTGTACGACTGTAATGTATTCACACTAAGTAGGCAAGAGGACACTAACATATGGAAGCACACTTCTCCAAAGAGGGCAGAAATGTCAGGCTTGAAGGAACTGGCTAAAAGAGAAGTGGGGGAGTGAGGCAGAGTTCTCCCTCCCCCAAGACTAGCAAGTTGCCCCTCTCTCTACCAATAAGCCCTCTCTGAGGAAGGGTGGGCTGACGGGTTCCAGGCACAAAGTGAAAGGGCTGTACTGCTCTTGCCTAGCATAGGAATACCAAGCCCCTTTACATTTTCCCAAATGGCCTATTCTCTTCAGGAAGAAGAACGATCAGGTAATGTCCTGGGAGAAGAAAAAAAAAATGAAATTAGTGTAGGTGGTTCTTTCCTGAGTAACTTAAGTTAAATCCAAAGCATCTGCAGTTTTTAACATCCCTTCCCATTTAAGGAGTTATTTAAACCAAATTTTTGTCTCATTTGATTCCATGTGCCCCACACATCACCACTTATGCCAGTATATCTGGCTAGCCTATCCCTATCCTTCCCTCTTTTCTTTGTATAACCTAAAAATACCCTTTACTCGGAACATATATGGGTCTACTGCTTTTGGTCGAATGACATTTGGTCGAAAATGATTTCAGGCAGCCCACTTCACTGAAAGCTCATTTGATGGAAAGCTCATTTGGTTGAAAATGGTATATAGCCCCTGCCCCACTGCAGTGCAACCCCGGAGTGAGAAAATAAAGTTAGGGGTGTGTGGGGGGCACATTTTGCAGCTAGTTTTTACTGACGTTATATGTTTCAGTGTATTTTTAATGGATACATGTATATAATAGTGCATACACTGCAATTACGTGGGGGGCTGTGGGCACACTGATTATCCCACTCACCAGGCTAAACAAGGAGAAGATTACTGTCGGCTGCCAGGATCCACCATATAACCCATGCACTCAGTTCACTCCACAAGTACAAATATGACTCTGTCATTGTCCATGTTGGTGTGAATGACCTGAGACGTACCTCCCTGGACTACATGAAGAGAGACATGGAAGAGCTCTCCGATCTTGTAGCCCAGGCAGGTATGACCCCAGCCCTGAGTAGCATTCTGCCATTGCCCAGAATTATACTGCAGTACAAGGACAAAATGACTGGCTTCAACAATTGACTAAGCTTCTGGTGTCATTCTAAAGGGATCCAGTATCTATCTGCTTGGGAAGACATGGTCGACAGACCACAATGCTTTGCCACAGATGGCCTGCACCTATCGCCCCTGGGATTCCGGATACTGACCAAGGCTCTTGCTGCCCCTATAGTGCCTTTTTTTAGGGAAAGTTCAAATAGCAAATTCACCACCATAACAGGAACAGGCAAGCAAAAACTAAGGGTAATGCTACTCAATGCTAGAAGTCTAAATCTCAAAAAGCAGTCACTCGAGGCACTCCTTAAAATGGAGAACATTGATATCTGTGCAGTGACGGAGACCTGATTCAAAGCTCCAGAGAGCACCCCTGCACTACCAGGCTATAACTCATACCACACTTTTCGGCCACGTAACCTGGAACAAAACACCAAAGGCAGAGGTGTGTCCATATTCATTAAGGATATCCACACCCTCCAGGCTAGTTACTCAGCATAATGCATCCGAGTTTATCCAAGTGCAACTAACTCTGGGCAAAACTGCAATCCAAAGTGTAGCTTGCTGCAGATCCCCCACCATGCCCCAGGATTCCCACTCCTCTTTTCTTGATGTACTGGAAAATATCAGGGCTCAACCAAACAGCCTAATAATGGGCGACTTCAACTACCCCACCATTAAATGGGAAAACTCGTATACCAACTCCTTAGCACAACACTTTCTGGAGTTCATAAACTCTAATGCCCTGGAAAAACTAATCCACACCCCCACCAGGGGCAACAATATCCTAGACCTAGTCATTACCAACATGAGTGACCGGTGTTCCACAGCTGAAGTCAACTCCTCGTTGGTCCAATCCGAACATAAGCTAATCACCCTTGATATCCACATCCCTCCCCCACCCCACCCCCCATTAAGGAAACCACGTTAAAATATTTCTCCAAAGCCAACTTCATGCTTCTTAAGACAGAAGTGGTGAACTTCATGACACACATGCAGATGGACAATACAGTTACAACTGCTGAATCCTACACAAATGCACTCTACAAGCACTTGCACAAGTGCATGGATCGTGCTATCCCAAATAGAACTAAGACACTATCCTCCAAAAAAAGGAAGCCAATCTGGTGGTCCCCTGCCATAAACAAACTGTACAACAGAAGGAAGAAACTGTTGCAAAAGAGAGTAAAATCCCATGAGTGGAGGAGCTCCCTTGTCAGCCTCAGTAAGAAGCTTTGATCCCTTATAAGATCCTCCAAAGCTAGCTATGAAAACAAAATTGCCACTAATTCTAAGGACAACCACAAAGTATTCTATAGCTATGTCAAGAATCTCGATGGCAACAACCAGATCTGCTTTGAGTTATAGCACAACGGCACGAAAATTACAGAACCAACTGATATTGCCAACATCCTGGCAGATAGGTTCAGTGCTAACTTTACCCACCCCACACACACACCCTAAATGGCCCATATCTATACAGGAAGAATGCAGAGTCCCTGTAATCACAACTACGCAGGTAAAAGCTGCACTCTCTAAAGCCAAAAACACAGCGTCCATGGGACCAGACAATATCCCAGAATGCGATTTACACGATCGTCAGAATGAACTGGCTCCCCACTTGAGCACCATTTTCAATAATAGCCTTGCATCAGGCTTTGTGCCCACTGAATGGCGCACAGCAACAGTTATCCCACTCCACAAAGGGGGAGTCACCACTGATCCATGGAACTATCGACCTATTAGCCTGACAAGCCTGGTCTGCAAGGCCATGGAACGTATCATTATGGAACTCATAAACAAAGATATTGGTAACCTCCAAACACTGGATTCCAGCCAGTTCAGGTTTGTGAAAGGCAGATCATGCCTCCTGAAACTGATTGACTTCTTTGAGGGAGTCACCAAAGTCATAAATGAGGGTAAGGTGGTTTCACACAGCCTATCTTGACCTCGCGCCAAGGCTTTCAACACCATCCCCCATTCTGGAATTATAGCTAAACTCACTAAACTAGGTAAAAAATCCCTACGTCACAAGATGGGTTGCCAACTGGCTCACTGACAGAACCCAGACTGTTAAATCCATAAGGCACAGTAGAACACACGCCAAGAAATCTCCAAAGGAACTCCAGGCAAGAGCAGAACTGAAGTCAAACTTGTATTAAATCTGCCTCTATACTGTAAGGGGTAATAAATCTCATCGTAAAACTCAACCGGTTATCCTCCACATTATTTTCATCAATGGAAACAAAAGAGAGGGAGCCTGTATTAGTGTAACCGGTACTAGACATCGTAGTTTGTCCTGTCAAAATAGGTTTGTACACTCCCATTCTTCTTTTATTTTGTACCTCCTCTGTTATTTCCAAAATCATTGACTCAGGGTAACCTTTCTTGGTAAACATGTCCTTCAAAACCTCACATTCTTCAACAAAACTAACATCCTCTGATACCATCCGAGCAGCATGAACCAATTGTCCCTTGACTATAGATTTCTTCTGATGTTGGGGGGGTGAGCACTAGAGTAGCGGAGCATTGTGTTAGAATATGTTTCTTTACGGTAGATGCTAGCCACAAAACACTTATTTACAAAATCCTTCTTCTAATAAACATCTAGAAAGGCTATGCTGTCCTCTGCAAAAGTGTGGGTAAACTTCAAAAAAGTAGTACTGTTATTAATCTTTTCTACAAATTTATCTACCATCACTCTGTCCCCATCAAACAAAACAAAACATAGTCAAGGAATCTTGTGTAAAATGTAACCCTAGTCCTAATCTCAAGTGTGTTCAACACATGCTGATGTTCCCACTGTGCCATAACCAAGTTGGCAAAACTGGCTCCACACGGGGAGCCCATAGCCACCCCTACTTTTTGGATGTAGATATCATTATCAAACATCTCAAAATTGTTGGTTAAAATGACGTCCAACAATTCCTGTACCAAACATAACCCTTAGACCGTTACTGTGTTTCATTTCCTTTGTTGGTCACAGACGTATTGCTGTTGCGGAAATTCTGTCCCCTCGTGTTGTAACAGTCTCTTGTGTTGCACCTTCTTTGATGATTCTGACTCTCATTCGGAAAAGGGCTCTGAGCACTATCCCTCCCAGCTCTAGAATGTTCAGACTCTGCCTCAACAAACACCTGCCCATTACCATCTCCAGAAGAAATTCCTGAAGCAGTCCCTGTCATATTTTCTAACGCTGCAATTCGGACCTCCCCATGCCCATTGTCATCACTGCCATGGAAGGGTGCTTGATGATAACCTGTAAACTTCCTATCCTGTGAGGGAGGGGATACTGGACAAGCGGTGTGGTTCTTGTATGCCTCAATATCTCTCTAACTTCCTCAGCTTATTCTCAGCATTCTTATTCAAATGCTGAGTAATTGTAGAGAAAATTCTTGAAAAGTCATACCAATATCGGGTAACATCCTCATGTTGTTTAATGTTTCTATCCAATGCTGCTATTTCAAGAGACAAACTGTCAACTGTCAGTTGGTAATGCTGACACATTAAGTGCATTAACTCAAATCCATGCTTGTCAAACAAATTCATCAGGTCCGTGTGAAAATCAGACCCTGCAGTTAAGGCCAGTAGGATACTTCCACGAGCGCAGGCCTTTAGGGACCACACCAACTTTCCTACATTCATCAAAGTAACTAATTTCAATTTGCAACTTTTTGGTTCTGAGTGACTTCTGATCTAATACTTTTAACTGGTTTACCAAGGAAACACTGTCTTCGACTCACTGACAGAACCCACACTGTAAAAGTTGCAGACTCTAAATCTGACCTCAAACCGGTGACAAGTGGAGTACCACAGGGTTCAGTCCTGGGACCTCTCCTGTTTGGCATCTACTTCTCTAAAGTACAGGCTAACACAGAAGGCCTCTGGCTAACTAAGTTTGCAGATGACTGCAAACTAGGAGCCATAGTCAAATCCCCAAATGATGTGGACATCCTACAGAAGGGCCTCGTTGAGACAGATGCCTGGTGTCAGAGCCATGGCCTCAAGCTCAATGCCAAAAAGTGCAGTGTCATCCCCTTTGGTAAAAACTCTGTACCCATGAACTACCACATAGGCAGCAATCTACTTAACACCGGATGTGTGATGAGAGACCTTGGGACCCAGGTGGACAGTAGGCTCTCCTTTGATAGTCAAATCACCACAGTAGTCAGGAAGTCCTTTGATGTGGCACACCACATCATAAAAGGGTTCTCATCCAGGAAAAAAGAGGTAATTTTTCCCTTCTATTCAAGACACATTAGACCCATTATAAAGTACAATGTCTCTTTTGGAATGTACCTCACAAGACATCTGCAGCAGCTGGAGAGGCCACAGAAGTACCTCACACAGAGGATTACTGGCCTCAAACAAATGCCCTACACTGACCGTCTCAAAAAAACTCCAGCTTTATTCCATAGCATATCGCCTACTCCGAGGTGATCAATGCCTAATATATAAAGCTATGTCAAACCCAGAGCTATTGGACATGCTACACCTAAAGAAATTCCAATCCCTCCGAGCTACACACTCTAGGGACCCAAACCTTGTCACCACAATAAACAAGACATGCTGTCCCAGAGACTTCCTATACTCTGGAACAGGCTACCCATCTATGTAAAACAAAGTTCTTCTCATTAGCACTCTTCATGAAAAATCTTGATGAGTGTATGGGAAATAGGAAATACACCCGGGATCACTTCTGTGTCTCTGCTCGACAGTGGCACAGGAAAATAACTTTCTTGGGTGGCGTAAGCCAGGGAACCTTGTTGGCTAGGCTTACGTAGGCCCTTGGGCCGATAGCCTAGTACCTACCTATGAACCTACGAAAAGACCTGCAGAGAAAGCACAGCTGATTTGACTGCTTAAAGTGATGGAAAGACTTGAAGAAAGAAGATTCCATAAAAATAAAGATATTATTTGTGTTAACTGATCAATGTAAGACACTTGAAAAACATTTTGTACACTGTAATATATTAGATAAAACAGTTTACTACTAACATTTATTAGGATTGTTTATTTGGTTGCAGATCAAGTTGTTGCTGTGTCTTTCGGCTTTCCCGGTTAGGGGTCGCCACAGCGGAACTCCGGTCCGCTAATGATTGGTAGTTGATTTTTACGTGCCGAGTTACCAGCCCTGACACACAACCTTCAACGAAGGTACGCCCATTCACGCATGTCTTCATGCAGAAGACGCTCTAGCTGAGAATCGAACCGGACAGCGTCTTACTAAGAGGCGACAACGCTACCGCAGCACCACCACTGCGGGTTGGTTGCAGATCAAGTGTGTCTCATTAGCTGTTGCAATATCATCTGTGTTCCTTGTAATAGTTAAATTACCTGTTAAATGCCCTAGTTGTCAGGCTAAAAAATTTTTTGGCCCTGTATATAAATATTGCATACAGTTGTTTCCATATATTTTCCTTTTATTGTTCATGTGGTTAATGGTTATACATCTGATTTTGTCACTCTTCAGTTCAAAACATAGAGGCTTTTTTTTTAGTTATTTAACTTAAAGTTTGGTGGGGGGGCAGGGGTTACCAGATCAGTGGATGGTCCCAGGTGCCAGAATAGCCAGCTTCACTTCTGATTCCTGGCATAAGTCGGCATTTAGATGGTTACTCTGGTACATCTCCGAATGATCACAGTAATACACTGTTCTATGACAAAAGCGAATCTAAATATAATAATTTCTGAAGTTTTCGAGCAGTGAAGAGTAATTTTTGTTAACCTTGAAATGGAATGATTAGAAAGGATGGGAGACATAATGAAGCTGGGCTGGCTGCCTAA
This sequence comes from Protopterus annectens, assembly GCF_019279795.1. Lineage (NCBI taxonomy): Eukaryota > Metazoa > Chordata > Ceratodontiformes > Protopteridae > Protopterus > Protopterus annectens. The sequence goes on from NC_056747.1 coordinate 829,160,755, forward strand.
GTTGAAAGAAAGAATGGAAGAAAAAAAGCATGGAATTTCTGCTTTCTGAAAATACCGTCAGGATGATGCCTGCCAGTTAGATGGATGATGATGCCTTAATGCAGAACACATGTGGGATGTTTGCAGTGAATAATCCTGCAGCAAATTTGTATGTTCCTTCTACTGATTTATATGTTCTGCTCTGTTTCTGCTCTTTACCAAGTTTTGCTAGAAAAAAGTGTAAGTCTCTCACTTTCTAAAGGAAGTATGTCATTACTGTATGATCGAGTCATATGGGAAAAGTACCTTTAAAAGTGAATTTACATGAAAGCAATGGATGAAATCATGGTTTGTTTACAGCTGTATTTTGAACGCATTATTGGTGCATCAGTCTATTTTTGACAGTGATAATACTGGGAACCATTGTAAGTCTGGAATGTATGTTCATATTTATATCTAGTGATACTGGGTTATAAATGAGAGTTCATAAGTAACAGCATAAAAGAAAAATAACCCCTAGTGGCAGTCTTTAGCAATAGGCCTGCCTGGGACCAGATGCATTATATTTCACTTCTATAAGGGGAGGGTATATGGCTTCGATTTTAATTCAAATGTTTAGGGTTTCTAATAGTGTTTCAGGAGTGGAGCAAATTCCCAAGTCATGGAATGATTAAAGCTCATAAAATTAGTACTGCTTCAATCTTTGATGTTTGCCACGAGTATTCTTCCCAGCATCTGCAATGCACCAAGAATTGCCCCATTTTACAATTCAAATGAAGTTTACATGTACAAAGAGCATTTTTAATTACATTTGAATTTTTTATTAGCCCCCATTGTTGGTAATTGGAACTACCTGGGTGTATTTATTCCAGATTGCTCTAGTTTCTGCTTGCATATCCGGTATTTAATGAACAAGTTTCTCATACACAATACGCTATACTCACCAAATGTATCTACATCAATAACTAATGATACTTCGACCCTTCTTCGACTACACCACCTAATTTTGTTTCTACTTTCTTAACTCTTGGTATTAGATGATTCCATGTGATCAGAACTTCAATTTCAGTAATTCTTTATGGTTCAAGTTTCTTATTGCATCTCAGCTACCTACAAGTTGTAGTGCTTGCACAATCCATAATGTAAGAGTCTTGATGTATTACTGCTCCTTTCAGTGTACAGACTCTCAACCATGAGTTCATTAAAAAGAAAAAACAAGATGTGCACTACTTCCAGACCTGTAATACAGAAACTACATTTGTCTTTATCTCCCACTTTTTCTACAAACTTTGTAAAATAGCATAGCTGTACTCCATTGTCTTGAGCTGCCATTTTTAGCTGTTCGTCTTTTGATTTAAAAATCAAACTCTCCTTAACCATTAATGTTTCATATCTTAATCAACGTGTGATTCAGTATGAGGAATGCAATATCCAAATGTATCTGTATTGAGTTGAGATTACACCAGTAGCTCAAAAACTAAAGTCTGACGCAAATACTAACATATACACACCCCACATGCATGTTATAATACAATTTTATGCTTGTAAAAAAGTAGTCACTAAAGACAGTTTTCCTGTCTGAAACTCAACATTTACAGTAAAGAAGGTTCAGAAAAAGTACAGTTTTGTACCTACCATAAATGTAGATGTTCGAGTGCTAATACAGCTGCAGTCATAACAGATGGGTTTTCCTGCCGTCAGGCGGGTCCTCGGTCAGCCAAATTCCAAAGTCTAGGTCCGGCGTCGGATGTCGTCGCCTCTTCCCTGACGTCAGCGCGACAGGGGTACAAAAGAACCAGCCGACACCAGTTTCTTCAGTTTTTCTTGCCCCAGATGTCAGGTGCCCCCAGAAGGAAGGCAATACATAAATTTATGTAATAATGCAATGCAATATAATCAAAAAACAGTAGTTGCAAGCAAATACACCATAAAAGAATACCCCAATCAGGTTGTATGAGGAGGTGTTAGCCATTAGGCCTGTCCCAAGAGGGGAAGGAGGGAGGGAAACCTGGACTGCAGCTGTATTAGCACTTGAACATCTACATTTATGGTAGGTACAAAACTGTACTATGTTTATCGTGCATACAGCTGCAGTCATAACAGATGGGTAGAATCCCAAAGCTAAAAAAGGGGTGGTAGGCACTAAGTGGAACTAGGAGGAGCCAGGATGCCCTGCAAGACTGCAGTGGCAAAGCCTGCTCTAGATTTGGAGCATAATGGTAGGTGATAGTGTTTGGAGAAAGTATGTACAGAACTCCAAGTGGCTGCTTCCAAAATATCTTTGGTAGGAACCCCCCTGAGGAAAGCTGCAGAGGTAGCTGTGGCCCTTGTGGAGTGAGATCTGATGCCTGCAGGTACAGTTTTACCATGAAAAGAGTAACAAAAGTGTATGCAGTGGGCTATCCATTTTGATATTGTCTGTTTGGAAATAGGCTTCCCTTGAGCACCTGTAGCATAGGACACAAAGAGTTGCTCTGATTTTCTGAAAGGCTTTGTTCTGTCCAAATAATAACTTAGCTGTCTGTGAATGTCCAAGGAATGTAGTAGTCTCTCTCCTTTGTTTTGAGGATTAGGGTAAAAGGTAGGTAAGTGGATAGCCTGATTCAAGGCTACCCTGGATACTACCTTTGGCATAAAGGAAGGATTGGTTCGTAAGGAAACTCTGTCCTGATGGAAAATGATGAAAGGCTGCACAGCCATGAGGGCTTGTAGTTCCGAAACCCTGCAAGCTGAGGTGATAGCCAGAAGGAAGGCTGTTTTCCAGGACAAATATTGCAGATCTGTTGAAGCTGCTGGCTCAAAAGGAGGCAAGGTCAGTTTTTCTAGAATGAAATTGAGGTCCCAAGCAGGTACTGGTTGCTTCCTTGGGGGTTTTATATTCTTAGCCCCTCTGAGGAACTGTCTTAAGAGGGGGTGAGAGAATAAAGGAGGATCAGTGTTGTATTCTGCAGAAATGGCTGAGGCATGGATTTTGATGGAGGAGAATGAAAGTCCACTGCTTAGCATCTCAGCTAGGTACTGTAATATTTGAGGTAAATTCAGTATTCCAGGATTCTGACCCTTTTTCTGATTCCAGGCACAAAAACGTTTCCATTTTGCGGAGTAGGCTTTTCTAGTAGAAGGCCTTCTGGCCACCAAAATGACATCCTGCACCTCCTTGGAGAGTAGGGTCTGTTGTGAATTTAAGGAATCTTCCATGCAGCTAGATTGAGTGTTTTCAGCTGACTGTGAAGAGTTTTGAAGTTGTGCTGAGTCAGTAGAAGAGGCATTAGAGGGCAGGATCCATGATGGGGAATGCGTCAGGCTCCTCAGGAGTGGATACCAGTGTTGTCTTGGCCAGTTTGGAGCAATGAGAATCATCTTTGGTCTGTCTGCTCTGGTTTTTAATAGAACTTTGGGCAGCAGAGGAAGAGGTGGAAAGGCATAAACTGTCATTGTTGTCCAACTGAAAGAGAGTGCGTCCACTTTCCAGGCCTGTGGATGAAAGGTCCTTGAGCAGAATTTTGTCAATTGGTGATTTCTGTGGGTGGCAAAGAGATCTATGTCTGGCCTTCCCCATGCTTGAATTATCTTTGTAAAAACTTGAGGATGCAACTTCCATTCGTGTGGATCTGTCATATTTCTGCTTAGATTGTCTGCCAGCGTGTTTTCCTTGCCTGGCAGGTACTGTGCTTGAAGTTGGATTTGTAATTCCAGAGCCATGTTCCAAAGAGACATGGCTAGCCTGCATAGGGGATATGAATGGGTTCCTCCCTGTTTGTTTATGTACCACATTACTGTGGTGTTGTCTGTCCTTATCAATAGCTGGCCTGGATGCAGTAGGTCTTTGAAAGCCATAATAGCATTTATTACTGCTAGCATTTCCTTTTGATTGATGTGTAAGTGCTTTTCTTTTTGGGACCATTTGCCCTGAATGCACCGATCTGTCATGTGCGCCCCCCAGGCGTAGTCCGAGGCGTCTGTTGTGATGACTTGATTTGCTTGAGGCTTGCAGAATGGGAGACCTGTGTTTCTTTGGCATGCTTGAGCCCACCACAGAAATTCCTTTTGAAGACATGGAATCAGTGGTATAATTGTTTCCAAACTGTGGCTGTGTTGAGACCATAAGTTTTTTAGGTACCATTGAAGTTTCCTCATATGCAGCTTTGCACATGAGATTAGCAGGATGCAAGATGCCATGAATCCCAGAGCCTTCAGGATTTTCCTTGCAGTCAGCCTGGTGAAGGTTGCCAGTTTTCTGAAGTATTGAGTTAGTTGCCCTTGTTTCTCTGGCGTGAGGTAGGCCATCTGGGTATTTGTATTCAAGCTGGCACCCAGGAAAATTATTGTTTGAGAGGGTATTAGCCTTGATTTCTTTTTGTTGACTGTGTAGCCCAGAGAATTCAACAACATTATTACAAACACCAGATGTTTCTGAAGTATGTGCTTGCTGTCCGTTTGGATTAGGCAGTCGTCCAAATATGGCTATATTTGTATTCCTTGAAGTCTGCAGAAGGCAATTACTGATGCCAGGCATTTCGTGAACACTCTGGGCGCAGAAGATAAGCCAAAGGGCAATGCAGAGAATTGATAATGGGTTGAACCTGCAAGAAATCTGAGGTATCTTCTGCAATCTTGTCTGATTGGGACATGCAGGTATGCCTCCTTGAGGTCCAATGTTACCAGCCAAGACTCCTTGCCCAGCATGGGAAGAAGCTGCTGTAATGTGAGCATCTTGAATTTTGGTACGAGTAAAAATGTGTTTAGGATGGATAGGTCCAAAATAGGTCTCCAATCTTTGCCCTTCCTTGGTACTAGGAATAGTCTGGAATAAAAACCTTGACCCTGTTCTTGTGCAGGTACCTCTTGAATAGCTTTCATGTCCATGAGATCTGAAATCTGTTTTTGTGCCTCTGCCCTTTGATTGTGTGGCAGATTTGGCATGCCTCTCATTTTTGGAAGGGTGTGAAAGTGGAATCTGTAGCCTCTGTCTATAATGTCCAGGATCCATTTGTCTTTTGTGACAATATGCCAATTTTTCAAAAATAATGCCAGTTTTCCGCCTAAAGGTGCTGCCATTTGAGCCTTGCTTGGCATGCAAAGGGGAAAGTCATTGGTTCTGCTTTCTGAATGGCTGTGAACTATCCTCACCACCTCTTTGTGTAGGTGCTTGCCATTGTCTGCCTCTAAATGATCCTTGAGATTGCACTCTACCCCTCGGGCGCCTGTATTTACCTCTTTGGGGTCTGTCCGTGGCTGGAAAGGACCAATTTTTTGAAGGCCAATTTCTACTGAAACGTGGAGGTTGTATCTGTAGGAAATCTTTCACTGTTTGCATTGATTTTGCCTTTTCCTCCATTTTCTTTAATACCTCCTCAGCTTTAACACCAAACAATACATCTTTTTGAAGAGGTGCATCTAGTTATTTAGCTTTGACATGATCTGGTAAGGTTTGCTCTTTGAGCCAAGCATGTCTACGTATGACTGATGCTGTAACAGCAGCTCTACGTGAGGCCTCTAAAGCATCAAAACCACATTGCAAGGCATGTTTACCCACTTGCTCTGCACTATGTAACAAATCCTGCAACTCCTTCAAGTCTGGTTGTTCAGGTTGTGACATTTTGCTTTTCAACTGAGATAACAGAAACTGTTGATACTTTAACATATGGAACTGACAGTTTAATGCCTTCATGGTTAAGGTGGCCGAGGTGTATACCTTTTTCCCCCACCTTTCTAAAGCTCTGGAATCTCTCTCTGAAGGTAATGGATTTTTGGCAGTGGAGGCCTTAATTCCCTTGGGACCCTGTGAAATAGTTTCTGGGTCAGCCGCATGGCTTTTGTATAGGAATTGGTGTGAATCAGGAACCCAGTAATACCTGTCAGGCTTGACTGGAGCTGGAGGTAAAGAGTCTGGGTTAAGGCTGGCCTCCGAATACACATCATCTAGTATGTCTAAGACAGGAGGTATAGCCAGAGGCCTGTGCTGAGGGAGCAAGAGGAAATCCCTAAGCCTTTTCTTGGAGTCTGAGTACTCTTGGCCTTCCCAGTGGAAGTGTTCCCTCAAGGTATGTAAGGTTTCCCCAAAAGAGTAATCCTCAGGGGGGGAGACAGAGGGAATGGACTCTTCTCTGCATCAGAATCTTCAAAAGGGGAGTATGAATGTTCCTGGTCTTCAGAATGTTCTGAAGTAATGGAGGCCTGGTCCGAGGAAGGGTATTCTTCCTCCACTCTGGGCCTTTTGTCCGAGGGGGGGGGGTTGAGAACCCCTGATAAGAGTAATTAAATCCTCAGCCATTTTGAGAATCTGCTTTTTAGGCATGGGGCCTTGAGAGGGGCCCTGTGGAGCTTGTCTTTTAGTATGCATGGCTGCTTTAGACTTAGTGAAAACCTTAATGGAAAAAGAAGAAGAAGAAGGCCTGAAGACACCTTGAGAGGTGGCAGGCCTGTCTAAACTCTGAGTTTCCCCGCCAAGAGTGGCTTCGGTATCTGTAGTCGGGGTGTGGTCCGAAGAGCCTGCGACCACGGGCACAGAAGACACCGCCAATGAAGTGTCATCAGTAGTCAGGGGCTGCGTAGGCATCTCACTGAGAACCGGAGCACCTGTAGTCGGCTTTAGCGTGGTGTCGGTAGAAGTCGCGGACCTCGTATGTCAGTCGTTATCTTTGCGTCTTTTACTCAAAACTGGAGTTGGAGTATCTGACGACATAATGTAATTTATCTTTTTGCCAAAATAGTGTTGTGCGAACTCCGCCTGACGCTTAATAGTGCGTCTGTTGAATGTAGCACAAAAACGACATGTCCAATAGCTCTGGGTCAGACTTCGTGGTCTGGGCCTAAGCAAGGAATGCAGAGGGGAATGAAAATCCTTATGCGGTATTTGCTTCCCACATGAAATGCAATTATTAACTTTGTCTGACATCGGTCTGAGGCAAGAAAAGTTTCCCCAACGGGGTACTTAGCTTTCAAGAAGACTTCGGTTGAAAAATATTCGTAATCTCAGGATCTGGCCGACCGGCACTTGCGAACTGCTTCTGCTTCAGGCAAGAAAGACTGGAGAAAATGGCGTCGGCTGGTTCTTTTGTACCCCTGTCGCGCTGACGTCAGGGAAGAGGCGACGACGGACCTAGACTTTGGAATTCGGCCGACCGAGGACCCGCCTGATGGCAGGAAAACCCATCTGTTATGACTGCAGCTGTATGCACGATGAACATCAAGGAAAATGCAGTTCATATCAAACAGTTATCTTATCAGGTTCCTGCTTTGCAGGGTTTTCACATTTTAAGTAAAACACAATTTTTTTTTTAAATTTAGGTGCAGTACTCCCTTACAAATACAGCTCTGGCACAGGAGCTGGTAAAATAAATGGACACTACATAGAGAGATCTCAAACCAATACAGGAGCTCAACTTTCTGTTCCACAAACAGGGGTAAACCAAAATAACTTCTCCTTCCACACAGTGAGGGATAAACACAGCTGTCTTCTCATCTATGGGGTTCATCTCCCTTACCTCACAGAAATCCGTTATGGATTGCCTTCTTTCTAGTATAGGTAACTCCTCCTTGAGTCCTTACAGAACCCTTTTCAAACTCAAATGTTACAAATCTGCTGTACAACAGGACACTGAGCTTTAAATATCCTAATCAACTCCAACCTCCTTGCCTGTTTCTTAAAGGGACCATCCGTCAATATGCCATCTAACCCTGCTAAGCTAATGTATTTAAAGAGACTAGCTACCAATATGTTTCTACATATAATATATATGTATATGTGGGCGCATGCCTGTGTATATACACACACACACACACACACACACACACACACACACACACACACGCACACACAAGTACACATAATTTACAACAAAGACTAAAAATGTCTTCACTGTGTAGTTCTGTAGTAGAGGCCCATATGGAATATATGCAAATAACCCCTTATGGACATTCCAGTGGGTTAGTGAGTTTATTCTTCAGAACAGTGACCGTTTCTTAAATGGAAGAATACCACCATTAAACCTCTAGTACTACTATGGCATTATGGCTAAATTGAGTCTTCAGATGAGACAACTTCATACAGCAGAGGGATAAAGCTCAGACTACAGCCTGCA